>NW_022060552.1:0-410000 GCF_003285725.1 Scaptodrosophila lebanonensis | reverse complement strand
TCTATCTATCTATCTATCTATCTATCTATCTATCTATCTATCTATCTATCTATCTATCTATCTATCTATCTATCTATCTATCTATCTATCTATCTATCTATCTATCTATCTATCTATCTATCTATCTATCTATCTATCTATCTATCTATCTATCTATCTATCTATCTATCTATCTATCTATCTATCTATCTATCTATCTATCTATCTATCTATCTATCTATCTATCTATCTATCTATCTATCTATCTATCTATCTATCTATCTATCTATCTATCTATCTATCTATCTATCTATCTATCTATCTATCTATCTATCTATCTATCTATCTATCTATCTATCTATCTATCTATCTATCTATCTATCTATCTATCTATCTATCTATCTATCTATCTATCTATCTATCTATCTATCTATCTATCTATCTATCTATCTATCTATCTATCTATCTATCTATCTATCTATCTATCTATCTATCTATCTATCTATCTATCTATCTATCTATCTATCTATCTATCTATCTATCTATCTATCTATCTATCTATCTATCTATCTATCTATCTATCTATCTATCTATCTATCTATCTATCTATCTATCTATCTATCTATCTATCTATCTATCTATCTATCTATCTATCTATCTATCTATCTATCTATCTATCTATCTATCTATCTATCTATCTATCTATCTATCTATCTATCTATCTATCTATCTATCTATCTATCTATCTATCTATCTATCTATCTATCTATCTATCTATCTATCTATCTATCTATCTATCTATCTATCTATCTATCTATCTATCTATCTATCTATCTATCTATCTATCTATCTATCTATCTATCTATCTATCTATCTATCTATCTATCTATCTATCTATCTATCTATCTATCTATCTATCTATCTATCTATCTATCTATCTATCTATCTATCTATCTATCTATCTATCTATCTATCTATCTATCTATCTATCTATCTATCTATCTATCTATCTATCTATCTATCTATCTATCTATCTATCTATCTATCTATCTATCTATCTATCTATCTATCTATCTATCTATCTATCTATCTATCTATCTATCTATCTATCTATCTATCTATCTATCTATCTATCTATCTATCTATCTATCTATCTATCTATCTATCTATCTATCTATCTATCTATCTATCTATCTATCTATCTATCTATCTATCTATCTATCTATCTATCTATCTATCTATCTATCTATCTATCTATCTATCTATCTATCTATCTATCTATCTATCTATCTATCTATCTATCTATCTATCTATCTATCTATCTATCTATCTATCTATCTATCTATCTATCTATCTATCTATCTATCTATCTATCTATCTATCTATCTATCTATCTATCTATCTATCTATCTATCTATCTATCTATCTATCTCTATCTATCTATCTATCTATCTATCTATCTATCTATCTATCTATCTATCTATCTATCTATCTATCTATCTATCTATCTATCTATCTATCTATCTATCTATCTATCTATCTATCTATCTATCTATCTATCTATCTATCTATCTATCTATCTATCTATCTATCTATCTATCTATCTATCTATCTATCTATCTATCTATCTATCTATCTATCTATCTATCTATCTATCTATCTATCTATCTATCTATCTATCTATCTATCTATCTATCTATCTATCTATCTATCTATCTATCTATCTATCTATCTATCTATCTATCTATCTATCTATCTATCTATCTATCTATCTATCTATCTATCTATCTATCTATCTATCTATCTATCTATCTATCTATCTATCTATCTATCTATCTATCTATCTATCTATCTATCTATCTATCTATCTATCTATCTATCTATCTATCTATCTATCTATCTATCTATCTATCTATCTATCTATCTATCTATCTATCTATCTATCTATCTATCTATCTATCTATCTATCTATCTATCTATCTATCTATCTATCTATCTATCTATCTATCTATCTATCTATCTATCTATCTATCTATCTATCTATCTATCTATCTATCTATCTATCTATCTATCTATCTATCTATCTATCTATCTATCTATCTATCTATCTATCTATCTATCTATCTATCTATCTATCTATCTATCTATCTATCTATCTATCTATCTATCTATCTATCTATCTATCTATCTATCTATCTATCTATCTATCTATCTATCTATCTATCTATCTATCTATCTATCTATCTATCTATCTATCTATCTATCTATCTATCTATCTATCTATCTATCTATCTATCTATCTATCTATCTATCTATCTATCTATCTATCTATCTATCTATCTATCTATCTATCTATCTATCTATCTATCTATCTATCTATCTATCTATCTATCTATCTATCTATCTATCTATCTATCTATCTATCTATCTATCTATCTATCTATCTATCTATCTATCTATCTATCTATCTATCTATCTATCTATCTATCTATCTATCTATCTATCTATCTATCTATCTATCTATCTATCTATCTATCTATCTATCTATCTATCTATCTATCTATCTATCTATCTATCTATCTATCTATCTATCTATCTATCTATCTATCTATCTATCTATCTATCTATCTATCTATCTATCTATCTATCTATCTATCTATCTATCTATCTATCTATCTATCTATCTATCTATCTATCTATCTATCTATCTATCTATCTATCTATCTATCTATCTATCTATCTATCTATCTATCTATCTATCTATCTATCTATCTATCTATCTATCTATCTATCTATCTATCTATCTATCTATCTATCTATCTATCTATCTATCTATCTATCTATCTATCTATCTATCTATCTATCTATCTATCTATCTATCTATCTATCTATCTATCTATCTATCTATCTATCTATCTATCTATCTATCTATCTATCTATCTATCTATCTATCTATCTATCTATCTATCTATCTATCTATCTATCTATCTATCTATCTATCTATCTATCTATCTATCTATCTATCTATCTATCTATCTATCTATCTATCTATCTATCTATCTATCTATCTATCTATCTATCTATCTATCTATCTATCTATCTATCTATCTATCTATCTATCTATCTATCTATCTATCTATCTATCTATCTATCTATCTATCTATCTATCTATCTATCTATCTATCTATCTATCTATCTATCTATCTATCTATCTATCTATCTATCTATCTATCTATCTATCTATCTATCTATCTATCTATCTATCTATCTATCTATCTATCTATCTATCTATCTATCTATCTATCTATCTATCTATCTATCTATCTATCTATCTATCTATCTATCTATCTATCTATCTATCTATCTATCTATCTATCTATCTATCTATCTATCTATCTATCTATCTATCTATCTATCTATCTATCTATCTATCTATCTATCTATCTATCTATCTATCTATCTATCTATCTATCTATCTATCTATCTATCTATCTATCTATCTATCTATCTATCTATCTATCTATCTATCTATCTATCTATCTATCTATCTATCTATCTATCTATCTATCTATCTATCTATCTATCTATCTATCTATCTATCTATCTATCTATCTATCTATCTATCTATCTATCTATCTATCTATCTATCTATCTATCTATCTATCTATCTATCTATCTATCTATCTATCTATCTATCTATCTATCTATCTATCTATCTATCTATCTATCTATCTATCTATCTATCTATCTATCTATCTATCTATCTATCTATCTATCTATCTATCTATCTATCTATCTATCTATCTATCTATCTATCTATCTATCTATCTATCTATCTATCTATCTATCTCTATCTATCTATCTATCTATCTATCTATCTATCTATCTATCTATCTATCTATCTATCTATCTATCTATCTATCTATCTATCTATCTATCTATCTATCTATCTATCTATCTATCTATCTATCTATCTATCTATCTATCTATCTATCTATCTATCTATCTATCTATCTATCTATCTATCTATCTATCTATCTATCTATCTATCTATCTATCTATCTATCTATCTATCTATCTATCTATCTATCTATCTATCTATCTATCTATCTATCTATCTATCTATCTATCTATCTATCTATCTATCTATCTATCTATCTATCTATCTATCTATCTATCTATCTATCTATCTATCTATCTATCTATCTATCTATCTATCTATCTATCTATCTATCTATCTATCTATCTATCTATCTATCTATCTATCTATCTATCTATCTATCTATCTATCTATCTATCTATCTATCTATCTATCTATCTATCTATCTATCTATCTATCTATCTATCTATCTATCTATCTATCTATCTATCTATCTATCTATCTATCTATCTATCTATCTATCTATCTATCTATCTATCTATCTATCTATCTATCTATCTATCTATCTATCTATCTATCTATCTATCTATCTATCTATCTATCTATCTATCTATCTATCTATCTATCTATCTATCTATCTATCTATCTATCTATCTATCTATCTATCTATCTATCTATCTATCTATCTATCTATCTATCTATCTATCTATCTATCTATCTATCTATCTATCTATCTATCTATCTATCTATCTATCTATCTATCTATCTATCTATCTATCTATCTATCTATCTATCTATCTATCTATCTATCTATCTATCTATCTATCTATCTATCTATCTATCTATCTATCTATCTATCTATCTATCTATCTATCTATCTATCTATCTATCTATCTATCTATCTATCTATCTATCTATCTATCTATCTATCTATCTATCTATCTATCTATCTATCTATCTATCTATCTATCTATCTATCTATCTATCTATCTATCTATCTATCTATCTATCTATCTATCTATCTATCTATCTATCTATCTATCTATCTATCTATCTATCTATCTATCTATCTATCTATCTATCTATCTATCTATCTATCTATCTATCTATCTATCTATCTATCTATCTATCTATCTATCTATCTATCTATCTATCTATCTATCTATCTATCTATCTATCTATCTATCTATCTATCTATCTATCTATCTATCTATCTATCTATCTATCTATCTATCTATCTATCTATCTATCTATCTATCTATCTATCTATCTATCTATCTATCTATCTATCTATCTATCTATCTATCTATCTATCTATCTATCTATCTATCTATCTATCTATCTATCTATCTATCTATCTATCTATCTATCTATCTATCTATCTATCTATCTATCTATCTATCTATCTATCTATCTATCTATCTATCTATCTATCTATCTATCTATCTATCTATCTATCTATCTATCTATCTATCTATCTATCTATCTATCTATCTATCTATCTATCTATCTATCTATCTATCTATCTATCTATCTATCTATCTATCTATCTATCTATCTATCTATCTATCTATCTATCTATCTATCTATCTATCTATCTATCTATCTATCTATCTATCTATCTATCTATCTATCTATCTATCTATCTATCTATCTATCTATCTATCTATCTATCTATCTATCTATCTATCTATCTATCTATCTATCTATCTATCTATCTATCTATCTATCTATCTATCTATCTATCTATCTATCTATCTATCTATCTATCTATCTATCTATCTATCTATCTATCTATCTATCTATCTATCTATCTATCTATCTATCTATCTATCTATCTATCTATCTATCTATCTATCTATCTATCTATCTATCTATCTATCTATCTATCTATCTATCTATCTATCTATCTATCTATCTATCTATCTATCTATCTATCTATCTATCTATCTATCTATCTATCTATCTATCTATCTATCTATCTATCTATCTATCTATCTATCTATCTATCTATCTATCTATCTATCTATCTATCTATCTATCTATCTATCTATCTATCTATCTATCTATCTATCTATCTATCTATCTATCTATCTATCTATCTATCTATCTATCTATCTATCTATCTATCTATCTATCTATCTATCTATCTATCTATCTATCTATCTATCTATCTATCTATCTATCTATCTATCTATCTATCTATCTATCTATCTATCTATCTATCTATCTATCTATCTATCTATCTATCTATCTATCTATCTATCTATCTATCTATCTATCTATCTATCTATCTATCTATCTATCTATCTATCTATCTATCTATCTATCTATCTATCTATCTATCTATCTATCTATCTATCTATCTATCTATCTATCTATCTATCTATCTATCTATCTATCTATCTATCTATCTATCTATCTATCTATCTATCTATCTATCTATCTATCTATCTATCTATCTATCTATCTATCTATCTATCTATCTATCTATCTATCTATCTATCTATCTATCTATCTATCTATCTATCTATCTATCTATCTATCTATCTATCTATCTATCTATCTATCTATCTATCTATCTATCTATCTATCTATCTATCTATCTATCTATCTATCTATCTATCTATCTATCTATCTATCTATCTATCTATCTATCTATCTATCTATCTATCTATCTATCTATCTATCTATCTATCTATCTATCTATCTATCTATCTATCTATCTATCTATCTATCTATCTATCTATCTATCTATCTATCTATCTATCTATCTATCTATCTATCTATCTATCTATCTATCTATCTATCTATCTATCTATCTATCTATCTATCTATCTATCTATCTATCTATCTATCTATCTATCTATCTATCTATCTATCTATCTATCTATCTATCTATCTATCTATCTATCTATCTATCTATCTATCTATCTATCTATCTATCTATCTATCTATCTATCTATCTATCTATCTATCTATCTATCTATCTATCTATCTATCTATCTATCTATCTATCTATCTATCTATCTATCTATCTATCTATCTATCTATCTATCTATCTATCTATCTATCTATCTATCTATCTATCTATCTATCTATCTATCTATCTATCTATCTATCTATCTATCTATCTATCTATCTATCTATCTATCTATCTCTATCTATCTATCTATCTATCTATCTATCTATCTATCTATCTATCTATCTATCTATCTATCTATCTATCTATCTATCTATCTATCTATCTATCTATCTATCTATCTATCTATCTATCTATCTATCTATCTATCTATCTATCTATCTATCTATCTATCTATCTATCTATCTATCTATCTATCTATCTATCTATCTATCTATCTATCTATCTATCTATCTATCTATCTATCTATCTATCTATCTATCTATCTATCTATCTATCTATCTATCTATCTCTATCTATCTATCTATCTATCTATCTATCTATCTATCTATCTATCTATCTATCTATCTATCTATCTATCTATCTATCTATCTATCTATCTATCTATCTATCTATCTATCTATCTATCTATCTATCTATCTATCTATCTATCTATCTATCTATCTATCTATCTATCTATCTATCTATCTATCTATCTATCTATCTATCTATCTATCTATCTATCTATCTATCTATCTATCTATCTATCTATCTATCTATCTATCTATCTATCTATCTATCTATCTATCTATCTATCTATCTATCTATCTATCTATCTATTCTATCTATCTATCTATCTATCTATCTATCTATCTATCTATCTATCTATCTATCTATCTATCTATCTATCTATCTATCTATCTATCTATCTATCTATCTATCTATCTATCTATCTATCTATCTATCTATCTATCTATCTATCTATCTATCTATCTATCTATCTATCTATCTATCTATCTATCTATCTATCTATCTATCTATCTATCTATCTATCTATCTATCTATCTATCTATCTATCTATCTATCTATCTATCTATCTATCTATCTATCTATCTATCTATCTATCTATCTATCTATCTATCTATCTATCTATCTATCTATCTATCTATCTATCTATCTATCTATCTATCTATCTATCTATCTATCTATCTATCTATCTATCTATCTATCTATCTATCTATCTATCTATCTATCTATCTATCTATCTATCTATCTATCTATCTATCTATCTATCTATCTATCTATCTATCTATCTATCTATCTATCTATCTATCTATCTATCTATCTATCTATCTATCTATCTATCTATCTATCTATCTATCTATCTATCTATCTATCTATCTATCTATCTATCTATCTATCTATCTATCTATCTATCTATCTATCTATCTATCTATCTATCTATCTATCTATCTATCTATCTATCTATCTATCTATCTATCTATCTATCTATCTATCTATCTATCTATCTATCTATCTATCTATCTATCTATCTATCTATCTATCTATCTATCTATCTATCTATCTATCTATCTATCTATCTATCTATCTATCTATCTATCTATCTATCTATCTATCTATCTATCTATCTATCTATCTATCTATCTATCTATCTATCTATCTATCTATCTATCTATCTATCTATCTATCTATCTATATCTATCTATCTATCTATCTATCTATCTATCTATCTATCTATCTATCTATCTATCTATCTATCTATCTATCTATCTATCTATCTATCTATCTATCTATCTATCTATCTATCTATCTATCTATCTATCTATCTATCTATCTATCTATCTATCTATCTATCTATCTATCTATCTATCTATCTATCTATCTATCTATCTATCTATCTATCTATCTATCTATCTATCTATCTATCTATCTATCTATCTATCTATCTATCTATCTATCTATCTATCTATCTATCTATCTATCTATCTATCTATATCTATCTATCTATCTATCTATCTATCTATCTATCTATCTATCTATCTATCTATCTATCTATCTATCTATCTATCTATCTATCTATCTATCTATCTATCTATCTATCTATCTATCTATCTATCTATCTATCTATCTATCTATCTATCTATCTATCTATCTATCTATCTATCTATCTATCTATCTATCTATCTATCTATCTATCTATCTATCTATCTATCTATCTATCTATCTATCTATCTATCTATCTATCTATCTATCTATCTATCTATCTATCTATCTATCTATCTATCTATCTATCTATCTATCTATCTATCTATCTATCTATCTATCTATCTATCTATCTATCTATCTATCTATCTATCTATCTATCTATCTATCTATCTATCTATCTATCTATCTATCTATCTATCTATCTATCTATCTATCTATCTATCTATCTATCTATCTATCTATCTATCTATCTATCTATCTATCTATCTATCTATCTATCTATCTATCTATCTATCTATCTATCTATCTATCTATCTATCTATCTATCTATCTATCTATCTATCTATCTATCTATCTATCTATCTATCTATCTATCTATCTATCTATCTATCGATCTATCTATCTATCTATCTATCTATCTATCTATCTATCTATCTATCTATCTATCTATCTATCTATCTATCTATCTATCTATCTTCTATCTATCGATCTATCTATCTATCTATCTATCTATCTTCTGTCTATCTATCTGTCTATCTAATCTATCTATTATCTATCTATCTATCTGTCTATCTATCTATCTATCTAGCTATCTATCTATCTATCTATCTATCTTCTCTATCTATCTATTCCTATCTATCTTCTATCTATCTATCTATCTATCTTCTATCTATCTATCTATCTATCTATCTATCTTCTATCTATCTATCTATCTATCTACATCTATCTATCTATCTATCTATCTATCTATCTATCTATCTATCTATCTATCTATCTATCTATCTATCTATCTATCTATCTATCTATCTATCTATCTATCTATCTATATATCTATCATCTATTATCTATCTATCTATCTATCTATCTATCTATCTATCTATCTATGTATCTAATCTATCTATCTATCTATGTATCTATCTATCTATCTATCTATCTATCTATCTATCTATCTATCTATCTATCTATCTATCTATCTATCTATCTATGTATCTATCTATCTATCTATCTATCTATCTATCTATCTATCTATCTATCTATCTATCTATCTATCTATCTAGCTATCTATCTATCTATCTATCTATCTATCTATCTATCTATCTATCTACTATCTATCTATCTATCTATCTATCTATCTATCTATCTATCTATCTATCTATCTATCTATCTATCTATCTATCTGTCTATGTATCTATCTATCTATCTATCTGTATTTCTATCTATCTTTTTATCTATCTTTCTATCTATGCATCTATCTATCTATCTATGTATCTATCTATCTATCTATGTATCTATCTATCTATCTATAACATGTGGTCTTCTATGCTGACTTCTTTCAACTTCCACTCAAAAAACAACATACCATCAAGGGCAGAGTATTCGCACACAATAGTATTCTCATTGGCACTTTGTGCTATTTTTCAGGCCTGCTCTTTAAAACAATTGCTGTTAATTGAGCCAAATTGCAGCAATAATATGTGACAGTCCGGAAAGATCTCAGTTTTCACTCCCACACCTCCTTCCGCTCGACAAAGTTTGCTGATTGACAGCTCTCTGTACTATAAATAGCTTTCAACACTGGATATAGTGCGAGTATTTGAAATGTAGCACAAATTCAAAGGCGTATAGTATTTTCTCTGGAGGCTACCAGAAGCTGTCAGCTTATGTATTAAGTTGAAATGGCTGGAGCGTTATAAGTCACTCGGATGATGAGAAATCAAAACTTGTTGAAAGAGACGGCTCTAGAAAACAAAAAACAATTTGAAAACGATTGTCCATAAATGCTTTTCGATAACTAATTTAGTTGTAATTGGGTTCTAAAATTAAAACTTGAGTTCTCTCTTTTTGGCCGCTCAATGCATTTTTATGCACTGCCAGAACTGGCTTATGAAATGCTTCTTTGTGTTTAGCGTTTATATTGTATTATGACTATAATATATATTTTCTGAAAAGCAATGAAATATTTAATTAAAGCATGTCCTTACTTACCAAATGCAACAGTTAATAGTAATGTCAACGCAGATGCTTGATTGAAACTTTGTAAAAACCTCATGGTGGTATGGATTTTCAAAACCGTTCGTCTTGGAAGCTGAAAATAAAATAACACTTTATTAAAATATACTCGCAAAATGAAACTAGAGAGAACTTTGGAAATGCCGAAGTTTTGATACCTTCTAAATAAACTTCTCCTTTTCCCTATAATGTAATATCTTTTATGAGAAACATTAAATAATAAAAAACAATCCCATTATAGTATATGAAGCGATTGTAGTTAAATCTATGTCCAATGGATTAGTACAAGCATTTTATTGTTGTCTAAGTTGAGAAATACAAAAGCTGTGGGTCAGCCATGGAATTTGACTCTTTCGCTTAGAATTGTTATCCCTCATTAGAACTTTAATGATTGAATATAGAAATTTAGTATACTATGAGAATTCGGATCTTATCTAATCAAATAAAGAGGAATGTTATGGCGTTGTACAATTTTAAACAAATTTTTATATACAATCTACTTGGAATGGAATAATAACAAGCTGTAATTAAGATTGAATTGTATTGAATTGTATTTCAAATTGGTTTTTTACTCTATATAAAAATTTCTATGCTGATTGGACTTTTGTCATGGCTCGACTTCGGCATGAGTAAAATATGCTTAAAAGGTACAACATTCTTCAAGCTATATGCTTGATATATAAGTGTGCATGCACCGATCCATTTCAGATGAAGAGTAGAATCAGGAAAGTCGTTTATAGAGAGTCAAAAAAAGGTACAACAAAAAATACAAGTATATTAGGAAAACAACATAGTTTTAGTAGATTTTTTTAAGTTGATTGATTTCGAGAAATTATCTGGGAATAGGAAAGTCTTAGAGCTGACTGACTAGACAGATACTTTGTGAATTGTCTCCTCACGCCAATCAAATATGTTTCTGTAAAATCTGGCGTTGCTCCACTAAAAATAAATCCATTGCAAGGATATACAAACTTATTGCAAATAAATGCAAAATGCCGCACGGGAAATACAAATAGACATGTTTTGTTCAGTAATCATCATAATTCGCCACTTGCTTGCCTTCCGTTTGATCTAATTAGGAAGTTTCCATACCCATCATTGGGTTTCGTGCGCAACACTTTGCATCGAAGCCAATGTCTGGCAATAAAAGCGCCCAACTTGCTTAATAGCCAAGTTTATGGAGAAGCGGGGCCAATGCTGTCTATGAACAGCAGCAGTGCTTAATGTGCTCAACTTTTTGCTGCAACACGTAACTCAACTCAAGTTCAGTTACCTGCCATTCGAGGCGAGGCTGGGCAGGTGTGCCAAAGTGAGTTTTTCCTGTAATTTGATGTTTTCCAACAACAACAACAACAACAAAAAGAAAAGCAAAAACAAAGGAAGGGAAACAATATTGAAAGCAATTTTTATAATCAACAAAAAAGGAGCAGGAAACTGTATAAAGTAATAACTATAAAGAAAACTGCAGCGATTTTCTTCACACACACACACACACACACACACACACACACACGAACATTTTTTGGGGGTAAACTTTGCCATTAGTAGTTTCTGTTGGCAGGCTTGCCAAATTGCTAACATGAAATGTTTGAGAAAATGCGCAACAACAACTATTTTATGAGCAATATCTCTCTCTCTCTCTCTCTCTCGGAAGAGTCCACAATGTGCATGCCACATTTAAAGTTGAAAATCGGATTATAATAATCCTATTGCCATGTGCAGTGCACACGCATGCCACCCACATGAGCAGTTGTCGAGCATTGTAAACTACTCGGTGCACAGTTTCTGGGGCTGACTTTAACAAGTTGTAATCCTTTTTGGCAGAAAATTGCATGGAAAGCCAAAAATATGCATCTAAGATGCTAAGCAATACGATTCTCTGCTCCCAACAACAGCAGCCATTGTGAGCTTGAAAATAAAATTTGTTAACGCAAATGCTTGCTGAAATGGTCGTACATCGTACATCGGCCATTAAATTTCAAGCCCTGACACTTAATTGCCTGAGCTCCATTAACAGTGCAAACTTTTTAATTTATGCATTGACAAACTTGAGCGCAAAGCGCATCCGCAGCCTCTCTGCAACTGCGACTTAAATCGAGTCCCTGCGTCGCTTTCAGTAAAAAAAACCAAAAAAAAAAAGCAATGAACTCTGTGTGCTCGGGAAGATAAGCCGCAAATGCTGCAACAGGAAAGTCAGACATGGCCATAGCAACTTGGCTTAAAACGAACGAAAATAAACAGCAGGCGGGCGCAGCCTTTTAATTGGTTTTCGGCTGCCAGGGGCCAGCAAAACAAATATATATATATATATATATATATCTTAAAGCGGTCTCTGACTTGGCTTCTTTTTTTATGGCCCAAAGCGAAGGTGAAACGCCCGGTAATGTCTTTCCGCTGTTGCTCAACGGCTTTTACTTTGGCTAACTGTTTGCCTCGTAAACGGGATTTGTTTTTATTGCGAGCATATCAGAGACGAAGCACAGATTTGCAGCACAACAAAGGACACTCATTTGTTTTCGCTGCACATAACTACTCCTATATAGTTTATGATGTAGACATATTATTTTGATAAAGATATTTTTTGATTGACGGCAAAGGCTAATCCACAGTTTAAAATATAATTTTAATAAATTAGTAAAACAGCTTCAAAACATTAACTAAATAAAACTTACCCATCATTATAATATTAATCATACTATCATACTAAATACTGCCATACATATTGGTAGACAAAATATAAAAAAGAAAAAGCAAAATTCCTCAAATAATATAAAACAATTATTTGAAACAAAATTTTTAGTATTCAAATAAAATTAATTAATATGACAATAACCAAATTATAAGCTCTATATACTTAAATTAAAGAATTTCTAAGTATGTAACCTAATACTTGTAATGCTTGGATTAGATTTGTAAATAAATAAAATGCTAAGATTAGATTTGTAAATAAATAAAATAAATAGAACACCCTAGAGAAGCCTAAAACAATTTTTTCCCCTTTCGAATTTATCCACAGACGGATGTTTATGGGTTTTTTAAAATCTATGATCAAGCTGCTTCTGGCTGTGGAGTTTCTAATTCATTAGCATGTGCAGAAACAAAAATACTAATAAATATTTTCTTTTTTTATTAAATGAACAAAATTTCTTTGGGAGCTTCTTTCTTAAATTGAAAAGTTGTCTGAGATCCACAAATTAGCTTCACGGTACAGTAGTACTTCAACAGAATAACACACTACAGTAAATACTACCTCTTTTCTTATGGTATTCGTTTTTGGAAAATGGATCTTTTTCTTCTAATTAAAAGAGCCTACTAAATGGATGTTTTACTTCTTATTAAAAGAGCTTACTAAATAGATCTTTTACTTCCAATTAAAACATATTAAACTAATGCTTAACTAACTTAACAACTAATTGCTTAAATCAAACTTTTTTAAAGCAGATTTTTTTTTGCTTTTTAAAGA
Source organism: Scaptodrosophila lebanonensis (assembly GCF_003285725.1). Lineage (NCBI taxonomy): Eukaryota > Metazoa > Arthropoda > Insecta > Diptera > Drosophilidae > Scaptodrosophila > Scaptodrosophila lebanonensis. The sequence continues at coordinate 395,540 of NW_022060552.1, read as the reverse complement.
AGAACAAGATATGGCTTAGTAATTAATTCGATTCCAAAAACACCACACAATTGGAATCGTTCTTCGAGACCATTTCTCCAAGAACAAGACGCAGAGCGTTTCGAAATCAGCCTGTTCTGGCTATTTAATAAATTAAAAAACTCTGGGACATCATTTATACCCGATTGAAGAAATACAAGCTTTCAGGGGTTACATAAAATATGTTATTCTCTATATTAATTTTGCTGTTATTATTGCAACAACTTTCATTAAGGTGTTCACAAAAAAAAAAAAAACAACCAACTTAAAAAAATGATAAAAATACAAGTTGCATCGAAAAAGGTGCTGGCTGTTTTTAAGATTTCTAATATTTAGAAATTGATGTGAAGGCAATTAAATAGGTTTCAATGAATTTCAATGAACATTTAGAAAGTTATAATAAATATAGAGCGTCTCGTATTTGTACCCAGTAGTATACCTATATAGAAAATTAGTTCTCTATCTGAATAAATCTTAGGATTTTCAGAGGCTTCGTTTAATAATCTAAAACTCTCCACAATTCAACATAAATCGGCTTAACAACACATATTAAACAATTCTTGCAACTCTAATTAGAATATAATTCTTTATTATTTTATCTTCACATGCATTTAAGTTAGGTAATTTTTTTGAAGTAATTTTTCTTTACAAATCAATTTTTAATATATCCCCTTCTACTTAAAAGCCATTTATTTGTTTAAGAAGCTGCTTTAAGGATAACAAAACCATTGTCTTTTCCATCAGCTTTGTATTTGTCCACTTATTGAACACTTTTTTCCACCCTTTTCATATCACATATTTAAAATAGAAAACTTGAAAAACTTTGTGTACTTTTTTTCAATTTTTTTTTTTTTTTTTTTTGAAGCCAAAACCACTGCAAAACTTTTTTAATGGCAAACTCTGAGCCCGAAATGTTTTTTCTGCGGCCCATTCGACGTCCCTTCTATTGGAAAGTTCTGTGGAAATACGTAAATAAAACAAAAACCTTTCGGCGATTGAAAAATATTTTCATATGTAAATTTGGCCCAAGTTTGTTGCTGCCTCTGCCGCTGCCGCTGTTCGTGTTGTTATTGTTATTGCTCTGTTTATGTGGCCATGGGACGAATGTGTGCTTGTGTGTGTGTGTGTGTGCATCAATATGTATATATGTACGTGTATGTTGCCTATTCGAGGGCGCATCTTGGGCGCGCTCCTCAAGTGCAACAGCAACTCCAATGCACATAAATCGCTGGAACGCTGAGTGGCAAAGTCTACCGTTGGCTGCGGTTTGCTGCTGCTGCTGCTGCAAATTTTGTGGCATGTGGAAATTTATTTCATAATCTCTGCAACAACAGCCACAACAACAACAGCAACAACAACAAACGTTGCCCTCGAATGTCTGCTGCCGGCTGTCTGTAGAAAGTTTTTGCATATGAAAACTATGAGTAGCTAAGCATGTAATTTATATCCTAGAGGGCTGCCCATGCACTCACACCCATTCTTCACATCCTTCCCCCCTCCCCCCTCGAGCCATCCTCTATCTTGCGCACTGTGTCGGCATCTATAGATGCTTCTATGTGTGTGTGTTTGTGTGTTTGTTGCATGTTATTGTATTGCATACATTTTTGGACCTTCTCTGTGCCATAAATTTGCCGCCTCCTCTTTCTCCTGTTCCTCCTTCGTCTATTTTGTATTTTTGTTGCTTTTTTACAATTTTATTTGACCGCATAAATTGTTTACCAATTTTCACAAGTTTCCTTCTCCTCGCCATGTGTTACTATATATGTCTGTTGGTATGCCCTGCATATTTTCAGACTCTTGATTTGGCTCTGCACGTTAAAATAGTTTCTTCAATTAGACGAGGATGAGATGAAAACCTTACAAAATGAAGCGATTTAAATTACCAACGTATATGGAAGTTGAACAATTGGACGTTTTAAATATTATTATTGAAGATTGTTGAATTTTTTTGGAGAAGTTTAAGTGTCTTTTTGGAATGTACCAACATATTTTCTGCAAATGAATTAATGTCTAGATCGTCAGACATTTCGCTTGAATTGAATTTAAACTCTGAACATTGGGAAATACATGGCTTTAAATACTTCTGAAACCTTTGCCATCAAATGCAATAAGCAATACCATTGGTTTTCCAGCTGAGTTTATTCTAGAGAATCTCTAATACCAACTTAAAATAAAAATAATATAATATATATTTGGTATTCAAAATTTCAAAGCAGGCTTAGTCAACTGGACTTTCAACTCAAGTCTATTTGCGAAGCAAACTCTGATCTGCAAACTCTTCCGAAACATAAACACTCCATACACGAACGCGTCCATAATCAAGCCATCTATCCTGGGAAATCTTTCTCTGACCGCTTAATCCACAATAAATACCAATTTAATTAAATGCAAATTAATTGCCAACTTTTTTATAAAAAAAAAAGAAGTGAGAATTACAAAACGCACACACAAATCAAAATTTACAAACAAAGCCGCGCCGCTTAAGCAAATTAACGCCTGTGCTGGAAACTCAGTTAATTCTCTTATGAATTTCCATAACCTTTTTTCCATTCCACGGCGCTCGCATCGGAAAAACAATTTTAACAACCGAGGAAAAGAATAAAGGCTGCCATGGACACACACACATACACACACACACACACACACGCACACATACACCACCATACTATGTACATAAAAAAGTGGCCGCTGGCCAAATACTTTCAACGGTTCCCAAGAAAAATGCGCAGCAGTTTGAAGGTGGCAGTAAAAAATTGTCGAAATTCTTGAACTTAACTCGAGCGCTCGCCACTGACGCCTCTGGCGACCACCAACCGAGGGCACAGCTCATTAAGCGCCGGCACTCTGCTTGCCACTTGTCACAGTTTTTCACAGTTTTCCACAGGTTTCCACAGGTTTCAGCTGCATGCACTTGCAAATGCAGTGCACTGTGGATCAAAACTTAAAATAGCAGCATTTTTTTTTTATTAATTATTGAAACAGATGAAGCGACCTACATATATAACTGGCCACAACACTACACTATTCTATTACACAAAAAAAAAAGAAACTACACTTCTATTACACAAAAAAAAGAAACCATACTTAACAAATTATACAGAATATTTACAATAAATTTACGTAGAACACTAATGGCTTTATTTAAGAGATCTGTGGGTTGTTTTCTCTTGAGATAAGTGAAAGGACGATCGTCTGGAAGGGGCCTGTCTGCTGCAATAAGATCTTGGCTGCTCAATGTAACCACAAAAGTGTCTGCTTTTCTAGAGTCCTATGGTCCACAGATTTAGGTCATGGCGCAGCATGGAACCATGGACATAGCAGTTGCATCCAAGGATAAATCATATAGCTTTCTTCTGGATCATCTGGGCCTGTTGATGGTTCGACGCCGCTGCCAATCCTCTAATCCGGATAATAACTGTCTTTACTTGAAGTAAAGTTATGACTCGTATTCAGACTCCGCTACAGATGTCAATGTAAACATATTTGTTTTTAATTTATTCAAGGATAAGTGGTATTTTTTTTTTTTTTAATTACACTATCAACCACAATTTTAACACTATGAGTCGCCAAAAACTAACAAAATAAAAAATCTACGTATGTTTCAACTTTAGAGATCACCATCGCGACCTAATAATCATGTGATTTGATAAATGTTTCTACAAATATGGTAAATTTTAAAATAATTAAGAAAGCCATGTAAATGTTAAAAACACATTTTCGGACAGTAAAAACTTGAATAGAACATAATAAAACGTTGGAATACGGAGGAATACTGCTCAAAATTTTATAATTATCCTTATAAAATAGGGCCGTGGATTTAAATGTAGAGATCAACTCAATAGTAAAAACATTTCTATTTTTCTTAAAATGGTTTTTAAAATCAGCTGCCCTATACCTTACATTTAAAACGTTTCATTAAAGCCATTGAATATTTTGAAATTAAATTCATATTATATTATTTTATGACGAATGAATTTGAATTCATAATAGAGTTCGAAAGTCCGTGAGTCGGTGCCTTTATAGGAGCTATTATTGGACGTTGTACAGGCCCATTTATATCCTGCGTAATATTTCCACAGGTTATTGTTATAGTGATGCTCAGTAATAAAAACACTTGCCATGAAAAGGAGCTAAAATATTGAGAATCTCCGATATGTGTATTTGTTTTTTACCAACAATTTCCAATTTTTGTCAATTAATTAATTCTTTTGCGAAGAAAGCCTTTAAAATAATGGAACAGCCGTTGCCTCCTATTTTCGCTTTGAATAGATTAACCGCCGGCTTTCCACGATTTCTGGTCATTATTTTCCCACAAAACTCTGCTTAATTGTTTTTGGCTAGTTTTTTAGTAAATGTTGTCCCAAAACAATGTATTTTATTGTCCCTTTTTAAAGAAAATTGTTCACAGAATCAACTAAAAATCGCAAATAAAACAGAAAAACAAATAGGCAGCTGAACTTTTAATTATCTTAATAGATTTTTCGTAAATGAATTCAAAACTTCACCTTTATATTATTAGGTAAGCTGAAATCAATTTCAATTCTAGACTGTTTTTGAAAGGTTTAGTAATCCTTATAGGTACGTAAATATCTTTCAATTCAAATGAATCCAACTACTTTCAACTGTTACTGGTGATAAGGCACTACTTCTGATTCAACACATTTGATTCAATTCGTGTTCTAGAATAGTTCCTACCACAAAATCAGTAAGTAATTGTTGAAAAGCTAGAAAAGTTGATTCTGATTCTCTAAACAATTTAAAAAAGAAAAACTATCTGAGTATGAAAATGTTCTTAGTTTATATCGAACACACACAATTTTTTCCCCCTGACATATTAAATTTTTTCTAAACAATTTTGTAGAATGACGCAATGAAATAGTTTAATTTCGTGAAACAATAACAAACATGATAATGAATGAAATATTAAACAAACTCGAGGCACAACTAGCTCGTTCTGAACTTTTTCCAACCTACAAGTATTATGCCTTTTTGCAGCTGAATTCGTAAATCGTGTGTTATTTTTATCTTTCATTTACAATGGCATGCAAATGGTATAAATGCAAAATATTTGGAAATAAATAATTCAACTGTACCTGCAAATAAAAAAAAACGCCATTCAATCAAAATGCTAGCCACTGTGGCTATAACTCCAGGAAACTTCAACGTCTTAATGTGTGCCCGTTGGCTGTGCTAAATAGCTTTCATTATTTACTTTATGCTTGCACAATGCAACAAAATCGACCCTTTGCATTTTTGGTTGTCTGGAAAATCCAGCATTTTCCGTGCAAAATTGTCGCGCGCATTTTTATGGCTTGGCAGGAAAAGGGAAACGCCAGCCTGCCTTGCACTTGCGCTCAATGTGCTGAGGAAAATTCATTTGCTCTTCATTGCATTACCAGTGAACTTTTCACAGCTCCGAGCTTGGCTCCGGGTTTTTCTTCTTTTGGGGTTGCCCTTTGATTAGCTTTTGCCCTTCATTCAACTTCCATTTTCCTCATGCGCTACTTAAAGAGGCATACCCGCTGTCACGCCCCCTTCTACGCCTACTCGTGCACGCACACACACACACCCACACACACCCACACACAAATCATGCCACATATCAATCAGTCAATCAAACATTTTGACAAAATCAAGCCACCAGCAACCTCTTCACATCGAAACGAGTGTCCCACAAAAAAAGCAAGGAAAGCTGACTAAGCATTTCGCCCGCTCAATACAACGGAAAAGTATGCTACGCTTTTGACATTTTCCATCAGCCCACTAACAATTTCGATTGTTGTTGTACAACAACAACACTCTCCGAATCTTATATGTAGTTGACAAGTCTTACTTATTTAGATCCTAGCAAGTACATCGAACCGGAAAAGCCGGAAAGCCGGAAACTTTGTGTGCGCTCAAGGACGACCCCGATGTAGAGACCGGGCGTGTGATTTTGGGCATTTAATTGAAGCTAATTGTTTATTATTAGATCAATTGCTGGTTGAAGCAACAATGTTGCTGGCATTGGGTGAAGAAAACTAAAACATAAACAAATATGTTGTTTAGGGAACTCGGCAGCAAAGGAACATTTTGTAATTGTAATAATTAATCATAAGAAAAAATTAAGCAATACACCTCCTTTTATTATACAGTATTCCAATAAACGAATTATGTAACTAAAATGTGAATAATTAACAATTTAAAATGTGAGAAACAAATCGGTGAGCGACTATATCAAAGGGAAGACAAAGACTAGAAACTTGAGCTCTTTATTTATATTTTCTGCTCTTCTGGTATATGGCCTGACTAATTATAATGTACATACTCGTATTTAGGACTACACAAAAGTGTTATCCTTTGAAAACCTGTCGTCGTATCTACGTAGCGTTTTCACAAATCAGATATAGTTTTCTAATAGATTTTATTTGCCCAGAAAATAGCGGCCTTCCCATATAATACCTTCAATAAGTGTTGAACCTCAACTTTATTGGCTCAAACAATTTACAGCCAAAGAATCAAGAATAAATAAAATAATTAACTATTAATGGTAGCAGTTTCCACCATTTGCCAATTTATGTCTTAATCGGTACATTACAAGAAAGGAATTTACTTTCTTCCAGTATCTAATAATATTATTTTAATTTAATAATTTAATAAATGTACATTCTATATAATATCTCAAGATTTAAGCATTAATATTCAGTTTCTTTTGAACAGAGCTGCAATAAAGGCCAATTATTTGTCTAGCTACTTGTTATTAGATCTGGGAAATGTGTATAGTCGTTTAGGATAGTGAATAAAAGCTTTAATGTTTAATGTTTTTCAATATATTTGTTCATAATACAAAATATGAAGAGCCTTAGAATAGTGGAACTTGCACCATTTTTAATTTTACTTTTGAATAAAAATATTCAAAAATTTAGTCCTATTTAATTAAACGATTCTGGAAATGTAATTATTATTATAATACAACTACTTACTATAAAATTCTGTTTGTTTATAATAAAAAAGAATATAGGTAAACAGAAGCAAAATTAAGACCTAGGCACTAAAAAGCACATTCTCTGATGTTTTCAATTCGTTTTCTATTATTTATTTATGGAGGGAAGTGCCAGCAGAGTTGTGTCGAGTTGGAGCTGCCTTTTATCTTTTACAAAAATATCCATAAAACAAACTAAACTATGAACTCAAAGTTTGTCAAATTCGTAATGCTTTTTATACTTATTAGCTCCTTTTTCATTTTTTGCATAACAATCGTTATCCGATTATGATGAACGGCATTATTTACACCAAATAGTGTATTTTTCTTTAAATATATAACTACATATAGTATGTGTAGAGAAATGGATTATATGTAAAGTCTAAATAGATAACTATATATCCAATTGAGCTACACACTTTATATATCGCAGTTTTAGATGAACCTTTAAAACTCTTTTCCCTTTTTCCATAACAATCGTAATCCGATTATGAAAAATGGCATTATTTACACAAAACAATTTTTTCTCTTTAAATATATAAAGAAAATATGCAGCATATAATGGGATATCTGTAAAGTCTAAATAGATAACTATATAACCAATTGAGCTACACACTTTATATATCGCAGTTTTAGATGAACCTTTAAAACTCTTTTCCCTTTTTTCCATAACAATATTTATATCCGATTATGATGAATGGCATTATTATCTTAGACCGTTATTTTTCTACAAATATATATGTAAAAATGTATATATATGTATGTATATGTAAACAAAATACTTTATCTGATATGCTAATATTACTTGAACACTCGCTTTAGTACATAACCGCTGACTATAATCCTTTTATGCATTTTCTGCCGAGTCTAAAAAGTTATATTCACTCTTTATAGATTGGAGTTTTTGCCACAATCTCTTACCTTTTGTTCTGAACAAGTAATTAAATGCAATTTTCAATATGCGTTAAATGGATTTTCCCCCTTTTCACAACAATGTATTGCCAATTTTTTGAACACTTTCGTTGGCAGTTTTCATGTCTCACATTATTATTTATTTTTCTATATTTCGAAATATTTTAGCATTTTTCGGGCTGATTCACTTTTTCGGGAAATGCTTTTCCTTGCTTTTCACTTAAAGTGCACATGAAATGGTTAAATTGTTGTTGCTGTTTTTACTGCGTCGTCGTGTGTAAATTTTCTTGTCGCATGGCTTGGCTTTTCTATTCCTCCTCTGGTTTCTGCCTGGTGCTTATCTCATGTCGCGTATCACGGAACTCGTTAAAATCACCTTAGAACACGTGACTGCACGAGGAAAACACTCACAGACACAGGCACACACACACACACGTGCACACACATGCAGAAGCAACAGCGTTTGGCAGCACACACACACACATACACATACACTTATAAACGGCAAAAGTTGGGTAAAATTATGGCCAGCAAGAAAGTGTGCCGTTAGGTCGATCCGTTTGTTTGCCGTGTTGTTGCTGTTGTTGTTGTTGTCGTTGCAGGTGTGTGCGAATTGTCAAAAACTGCACACGCTTCGAAAAAAGCCGAAATTGAAATACACGCACAAACACACACACACACTCGCACTCGCACTCACATACATGTAACAAGCGTTAATCGAAGTGTCCGTTGTGTGTCTTTTGTTGATTTTGTCGTTTTGTTGTCTTGTTGTGTTGTTGTTTTTGTGGTGGACGCGCCGCACCGCCCGATCAGAAACTCGCTGCGATATCCTAATGCAAAAAAACGCACGTCCTCACGCAAAGGAAACGCAATGTAAACTGATTTGCTTGCAACGAGCGCCACGCAAAGGTCTGGCGAGGCCACAGCAGAGATTTTTCTTTTTGGCACCAAACTTCGTGCTTCGGCTGGGAAAGTGTGAGTGGCGGCGTCTCACGAACCACTGCGATGGGAGCACGAAGCGCAGCCGAAGGACAAAACGAGGCTGCATTCGGGTCAATGAATGGCGAAGCCAGTGCCGGTTTCGGTGGGTGAGGTGAAGAGGCACGGAGAGAGAAGACGAGAGAGCGCACCGGAGCGGCTGAGAGCGGCTTAATTGAGTCACTTGGGGAAACTCTACAAATGAGTTGAATTTAGTGAGCAAGAGTGGGGTGTTTGGTTTCTATGAGAGTTGCATTGCACTGCTTGACAGTGCCGTTTCGTTTATTGTGCACTGCTTTAGAAGCAGAGCTTTGTTTCCAAAACGTAAATGTTTTCTCGCCATTTCTCTCCAAAACTTAAATTTGAAATTTGAAAATTACAAGCGAAAATAAATTGTAATATTCATTTAAATTAGTTATTAACAATTACTTCGAAGGTCGTGCTGCTAAGTTTGTAAAAATGTGTTCAAAAATTACATTTTACGCGTAAAAAAAAATACCATATAACTTTTATTCATTAGAAATATTCTGTATTTGGATCCATATTTCTATTTGCATTTTTGTGTTTTCAAATCTAGATTTGTCTAAAGCTACTTCTTATTTTTAAAAAGTAGGCATCAAGTTTTTAATTTTAAAGTACTTTCAATAACCTTACAAGTTCAATATTAATCCAATCAATCAATCTATATCCAAACAGGAGGTGGACAACTTGTCCTACAGGTTTTTGTCAAATTTTTGTCCATTCGAGTATTTTATGAGGTGTCGTGTTTCGTAAATTTTTGTGTTCGCAGGAAAAGCCAAATATCCAAAAACACGCAAAACATTATAACATTTTGTTTTGAGTAATTATAATTCTTAATAGCAACAACAAGTTGTTGAGTTTTCATTCTTGTTGAATGTACATAAACAAACATCGAAGACCAATATCCCTTTCTGAAGGCCACATACTTACCTTTAAAGCAACCGTTTGCCCTTGCCTTGCTTGCAATTAATCAGATTTAACTATTTTAAATATGCATAAATAATTATATTCAATATGGAATGTCTTTTGAATTTTCAAATTTGTGTGCTGCTTGGTGCAGTGCATTTCCCCTCCCCAATCGTGCGTATCATAATTAGTATAAGAATTCACTTATACGTCGAACACTTTGCAGAGTTCCTTTAAAATATTAAAGTTTCCCACTGCTTGATGCAGTGCTTTGCTTCTTTACTGACGCGCTTGTCATATTATAAGAGCTCAGTTGTACGCAAGAAGAAGAGTTTGAGAGTTCCTTAAAAATGTAATGCATTTCCCCTTCAAAGACTCGCTTGTCATAGTATAAGAACTCACTTGTACGCAAGACAACGTTAAAGAGTTCCTTTTGGATGTTCATGTTTGTGCGCTGCTTGGTGCAAATTTACCTTCGTTGACGTGCTAGTATAATACAACTTTAAATAGTTCCTTTTTAATGTTAAATGTACTGCTTCCCCTACACTGACTCGCTTATAATCAGTAGTATAAGAATTAACTTATGCATAAGACAACTCTGGAGATTAATTTTCCCCACACCTATTCAGTGAGACTGCTTGGCCTACACCGTATAAGCTGGACGACTGCTCTATCCACACTATATTCAACTTAGCTGCTTAGCCGAAAACATTTATTAACAATTTTTTTAAGCAATTTTTTTAAGATCATAAAATTAAGATGGGCAGCTGGCGCTTACTTCCTCTTGCTGCGCTTCTTCGCCTGCTTTTTGCAATGCTTCGCCTTTTGGTCCAACTCGGTGACAATCAGTTCCAGGCGCAGGCGATGGCAGAAGTTGTGCGTCAAGGCCCGCACATTCTCGTAGCTCAGGTGCAGGTAATTGAAGTCCTTGCCCAGGAAGTCAGTGCACCTTTGACTCTGCGAGGTGGTGCGCACGCGCACCGTCCGACTCACCGCCTCGTTCAGAAACTTGTCGTGCACCGTCAAGGTGACGTAGAGCGGCTTAATTATTTGAGCCGAGAGCGCCCACACCACCCAGAGGTCGTCCTTTTCCTGGCGACTGGCCGCATTCGTGTCGTCGAACTGACCATCTCCCAGCACCGCGGCCCACGATGTGCGACAGGCCATAAGGACGATGGGTGTGTGGAAACGGAAGCTCGCATAGCGGCCATGCAGCGGGGCGTTCGGCAAAGCCAAATGCCGCTTGATCAGCGACTTTTCCGGCTGTCCCTTCGGCCCGCCATAGGCGTACAAAGTAAGCGCAATGTTCTCGCGAAATCGCATGCGCAGCGGGGCCAACAGTTCCACAAACCGGTGTCGCTCGAACAACTCCACAAAGCGCACGTGGCCCGTGTCCGTGTGGCAGGACACGAAGTGCTGGAGTATGGCCGACGGGCTGATCACACGCCCGCACTGCGGACAAGGGATGGGCGAGCGCGAAATGTCCAGCACGCACTTGGGGTCCCGCTTCAGGAGCACATTCATGTCGCTGCTCATGCCCTTGCGCAGCGTCTCCCTCCCACTGGCTGGGCCCGATGGCAGGGACTGGGAGCGTTGCCAATGGGAGTGCATCAGGCGGCAGTATTCGTTATAGTTGCGCTCCTTTCGTGCCTCATCCTCGTCCAGCAGTCGATTGTAGAGCAGTCGACCGCCCACCTCCTCTGCCGAGATCTTAGCACTCGCGACCAAGTCTGCTGACAAAATATATAATTTATATATTAATAAAAAATGAAGCTGCAGTTTCTAGAAAGTCTTCTTAAGATGTCCCCTCAGCGAAAAGAAAAGAAATTTATGAGAGAAATTATTAAAAAGATATGGATTCCAAAGGTTTTACTAAAATGAATGAATTTGTTATTAATAAGCTGATATTATTAAATTCCCAAGCTGTTCCTCTTCGAAAAAAAGAACATTCCACAAGCGATATTTTTAGGAGAAATTAAAAAGATATGAATTCCATTTGGAATGTTGAGAACGTTTCCAACGAATTCGACTCTGTTTGATTGCAAAGATGTTATTATACATAAATAAATAAATTATTAATAAGATATAGCGAGAATGTGGCAATTTTCTCATTCCAAAAAAAGAGCATTACACAAGCGAAATTTTCGTTTGAAATTTGAAAACGTTTCGCAAAAAACACCGATTTTATTTAATTGCAAAAAGGTGCAACTCTAAATAAATTCATTATTAAGCCGATCTTTAAGCTATAATGTCCCATAAAGACTTGAAATGTCCTCATTCCGAAAGAAAGAGCATTCCACAAGGGAAATTGATGTGAAAAACGTTTCAAAAAACCAAGAAAATGAGAAAAACATTTAAAAACAGAATGAGTTCGCTTGGAATATTGAAAACGTTGCGCGAATAACAACGATTTTAACTTAAAGGGTGCTACTTTTTTTAAAAAAAACTATTAACTGTCATTATCGTTAGACTAATATTTAGGATCACGAGTTCATTATCGTTGTCGTTAGCAGATGTTAAAGGCCCCTATCGACAGAAACTAATCCCTATTAGTTCCATTGACTAGCAGGCTCGAAGGTTTGGTTCTATTTGTCGGTTAACATTTGTTATTAATAATTTAAACAAACAAAAAGCTGAATAGCTAAAAAGAATTGCAGTCTCTTAACTGATTTAGTAAACATTTAGTTTAACTTTTTGCAATTCTTAGATTTTTGTCATTCTTTTTAGCTAAACCGCCTTTTCGTTTTGCACTCTCTTCCCATCTCTTTACTCGACTGATGCGTAAATAGAATGGAATTCAAATCGGCAGCAGTCGCTTCTACCTACCTTTGTCCTCCCAATGCAAGTCACACGCTAGATTCTCATAGAATCCGGGTATTTGATTGATTTGCTCGTCACTCAGCGACTCCATCGTAGGATACTGCGCCACAGGACTGCTGGCCGACAACAAGTTGCGCAAGGAGGCCGCTTTAAAAGGAATAATTATATATCTATATAGTCCGAGTCTGGCACTTACATTCCGCATCTGCATCCGACTTGCCGTAGTCCCGTTCCGCCCCGCTCTCGCTGATGCTGCGCGCCAAGTTCGTGTTGGAAGGTACCGTCCTATCCAGGTCCATGTCTGTACAAAAATATAACGAAATAATTTGGTCGATTAGCTCAAAGAAACCCTATGGATGCCGAGCAAAATTTCATTTGCCAGGTATAGTGCCGAGCCTATAAAAATTATTAAAAAAACTAAAGGAAGGCACACTATGATTTGGGAATATCCAGACAACGAGAAATGGGATATTTTTACTTCATTCTCATGACAATAAATACATTATTATTATTTTTATGTTGGAATCTATATTTAAAAGAATACTTATGGAGCTTTATTTTATAATGCATAAGCATTCAAAAGTTAAAATCGCATTACAAAGATAAGCTAAGGAATGGAATCAGGAAGAAGTAGGAAGTTTTTATGAAACTCCATTCCCCTTTTTAATTTCAGCCGTTCATTTAAATCGCCTAGGCTGTGAAAAAAGTGTTTATACTTGTAGTTCTTGTTTTCTTCTTTTTATCCTGCACATTTCTGCTGTTCTTATACTAAACAAAGCTGAGTAGATATTAAAATAAAAACCAAATGAAATGTTTTCCCCTTCTTCTTAAAATTACATGATTTCCTTCTCGCTCTATATAGTTTGGTTGCAATCTATATATACTATACTATAATAGCTAAATATATCTTGATTGGCTGATCAACACACAGCCCCAAACAGTAAGAGTTGAAAAACTTTGGCAATTGGAAAATGTGGGCTCCAAAGGTGCAAAAACGGGCTACAGAGATAATTTGAATAATCAGGAAATTTCTTTCGATTAACTACAAGCTTGCTTTCTGGGGGAAACAAACAAGGGTTCAATGGAAAAGTTGCTCTATTTTATGTTCAAATATATCTATATTGCAGTAGTTTTATAAATGAAATAAATTAAAATATTTATTTTTTCCATACCAGCAGTATGATGTGCTGATCCGATGTAGGATATAGTGTATAAAATAAACCTTTATAGTTTTAGATGGAAGGCTGGCTCTACAACTAAACAGCGAGTGACGAGTTAAATAATGAAAAAAAAATAAATAAATGAACAAATATATATAAAAAAATAATAATATAAATAAATAAATGAATAAATATATAAATAAATAAAATAAATAAAATAAATAAAATAAAATGAATAAAATAAATAACAAAAATATAAAAAAATAAAATAAATAAAATAAATAAATAAAATAAAATAATGAAATAAATACATAAAATTAAATAAATGCATAAAATAAATAATATAAATAAAATAAACAAATTATTAATATAAAATAATTATTAATAAATATTTTAATAAATTTTAATAAAATAAATAGAATAAAATAAAAAAAATAAATAAATAAAATAAATAAATAAAATTAAAAAAAAAACAAATAAATTAATAAAATAAATAAATTAATTAATTCATAAATAAATAGAATAAATAAATATATCTCCCACTGCCTGCCATCCTCTCTGGCACGCTGCAGGTAGTCCATGCTTGCCACATCCCACCTTCCCCCAACTCAGAACTCGCAACACAGTCCACTGCCAAAAACACTGTCAGACGGCGCGGCCGTTTCATTCTGCCTCTATCGACAAACAAATAATTGAATATTTCTGATATACGAGCATTTCTTGTTGTGCGATAATGTAATAGTTATGGTCTGGATCTGTCTTCAGACTTACGAGTGTCTTCCATTTGCATACAAAGCGCAGTTCAATGAACCGTTGCTCGCCTATTTTCGAAACGGGTGCCGAGCCTATGGGGCTAATGACTTTTCCGTCTCCAGTTGTCTGCATCGTCTTTATGGCCACCCGATGAGTGCCAAGAAATCTGGCAGCAGCATGTTTTTTTTTGTATTTGTATCCGACGAGGCTAATGCACTGCAAATGGAAGTGTGTGGCAAGGCTGTGTGTGAGGTCATCAGCATAATTGCAATTTTTATGACTATGACATTTTTGCGCTTCAAGGATTTCCCTTTGCTGCACTCTCGCACTCTTGTCGGCCAAACAAATATACGAGTATATATGGGCGTGATTATTCATTTTGCGCCTGACGAGCATATTTCATTGGACGCCTGGAAGCCGGCCTGAAGGCAGTCGACAGTCGGCTGCCTGGCACACTTTTCTGATTTACAAGTACTTAATGCTATCCCTGCCCTAAATTCTCAAATAATGGCTGAGAATGCGCCTGAGATTTGTTCTGTACTCCAATTTCCAATCCATAGAGATGGATGATGAAAGAGTTTTTTTTAAATTATAATAATGGTTATATCTATTTATTTCCAATTTCATTAAATTATTTTAATGATAAATTTAATACAGCTTTATTTGACATTAAATTTATAAATTTATACATATATATTGTTTTTTTCTTAGTTTTTATTATTAGTATTAATATTATTATTATTTTTTCCTTTTTTTCTTATTTTACTTTATTTATTTCTTTTATTTTATTTTTATTACAATTTTTGTTGTTATTGCACGAATGTGTCCAACTAATAGTATAAGTTTGTTATGATATGATATCTGTGTAGGCATTTTAATTTAGATTAATGAAACGTCTATTACATTAAAAAGGGAATAATAATATAAGGGATAATAATACTCATCATCGTCTTCATTTGCTTAAAATACATTTTAAAACCTGTTTCCATTTCTACCTCATGATTTGCTTCTGCCTCCTCCACTGCTCCAAACAAACACATCTGCACAGTTATATATTATTAACTTATCAAATATTATTGTTTCTATATCGTTCGAGAGCAGTTAACCAAAATATAACCGACTTAGATATTGTATTCAATTCTTTGAAAACCAAAAGGAAATATTTCAAAACTGTCCGATTAAATGGTAGTGGATCGTGCAGGAAAAGTTTAATGCAAAGCCAACGTCTCAGCTCAAGTTTTTCTTTATCTCGAATATTAATTCAAGTTCCTCGCAGGTTTTCCTTTATCTCTTATTCTTAATTCAAGTTCCTCGCAGTTTTTCCTTCATTTTTAATTTTAGCCTAACCTCACGTTGTATAGCTGCTAGCTTTCAACACAGTCATACATACAAAGCGAAGATGTGTACCATAGGGGCAGTGGCGCCATCGAGCGGTTGCTTAAATAACTATTTGTAAAAGCTGTGGAACTTGTTCATGGCTGTAGATTTTACACAAATGAGCTTTTGTCAAGCTTAGGAAAATGGGGGAAAAACGGAAAATATATTAATATTGTTATGGACAGCAACATCTAGAAAAAATATATGATTATATTATAAAATATATGAAAACAATATGAAGATGTGTGCTTGGAGCAACTCCTTAATTATTGTCCTTACAATCCTTCCCAGACTATTTCACAGTTACAGCAAAATGGCAGATCATAAAATAAGTTGAGCTTCGTCGAAGGCGGACAGATAATGCCAAAGAGATAAAATGGCATCACAACGTCCAAACCATAGCCCATAGGTATTTATAATGATCTCAGTTAAAACGATGCTTCGAACATATTTCTTAATATATTATTTATTTTTCGGCCCAAAAATCAAACTAGTAGCTACTGATGATGTTTCTTTGTTAATTATTTATTGTGGTTTATTCATACTTTGCTGGCTTATTGCTGGAGCAAATATTCCTTGAACTAATACTTGCATTTACTTCTAAATAACTTTTTACAATAATATAATACTTTCACATTAACTTTATATATGTATGTATATATATATAGATTTATCATATTCGTCCTGTTGTTATTGATTACATTTTAAGTTGCTTATGTCCTACTATTTTTAACTATTACATTGATTCGTTTAGTGGATCATTATTTCAATTGTTTATCTCTCTTACTAGCTTTCCACTGATCGGGTTCGATCTTTTCGGCTTTTGCTTAAACTAAATTAATTTATTTGTTAATACTTGTGCTTGTTATATTTGAACAAACAGTTTTTATTTGACTTGCTTTGAAAACATTTTATTGTATTTACACTAATTGTTATCAAAGATTCGCCTTTTGGCATCTAAACACGCACGTCATAGACCTACAAATACATTTTTTATGTAAGGGAAATCATATGAGAGCCGAAAATGATGAGAAGAACAATGAACCACAAATAAGGGAAGACAAATTTCACAACACGTTTTGATTACACAAATCTGAGAGCATATCTACAATTAAATGCTCACAACATTTACACTTACGACTATTTTTTGTTTCTAAACCCATTTCTATACATATTTACAGAACTATTTTTTCGAGCAATCGCTTAAATTTTTGCTTGCTTTTGATCTCGAACAAATGCTTTTTTTGGCAACTCTGTTGCAATTGTTATGAGTACTTTTTGAGTTAATAACAATATATTTCGACATACCAATACTTAATTATTTTAAAACAAAATGAATTGTTCTGAACCCATCATATTGTTATTAGTATTTTATTGTTTTATTCATTTGATTTCATTTCCTTTATACATTGCGCTTTCTTTTCAACTTGGATTACACCGATTTAATTATAAGGTAAAGGAACTGTTTACCGCTGGATTTTTGTTTGCCAAAAATGTGAAGAAATTATACCTCTGATTTGCCATATTGCCAAAAATGATTTTAAAAAAAGGGTCTAGCGATTCCTTAACTTTTGTGTTCTAGAGCTATTAGATTTTTAAGTTTTCGCCCACAAATCCGCGAATTTAAATATGGAGATTGATAATTTTGCATTATTCCAAAACTGTAAAAAGTTCCTTTCTATACAATGTCTTAGGTTTATGCGCTAAGTCTGTAATATGTATCCGTGTATCTGGGATTTCAATACCCTATGAAAAAAACGATCAATGTTGTCTATCATGCAGACCTGTAAGTAAATGTACACCGAATAGCTTAATACCCAGTCAATTTCTTTGGACTTCCTTGGCTTACAAAGCTGTAACAATTAATTTTGGAAATTTGCTTAAGCTTGGATGAATTTTCTTAAGTGGAAAAATCGCAGTAAATCGATTGGTTACTAAAATTCTCGTTGTTTTACTTACCCGGTCCATCTTGAGGCATATTTCAGATTTACAATATCCTACTGAATATACATAATTTATATAATTAACTTACTTTATACCCTGGTTACATAAAATGTCTGCTTTACAAGGCAGAGTCAAATTTATATCGCTTTTTATTTACACATTCTGGGAAGAAAATGGTTTCGTTCAAATTTTGCCCAAAAAGGGACATCTCTTGTCCAAAACTATAATAAGTTAGTGAATACTTTTTTTTGTATTTGCCCTAAACTTATGCCATAACTGAGACTCAACTTATATTCAAAAAATATATCTGTTTTTTTTTTAAATTTAAAAATTACCAGCTCATTATAAATAATACAAATAATAAGTAAAATCAATTCTTAAATTTAAAAAAAAAATTATGAATTGTTTAGGGATTTTCGAAAGCAAAATATTTGCAAATTAAAAAAAGGAAATTATTTTCGTTCAATCCGCCCACTCTTTTGTTAATTTCTAAAATTTTAATTAAATTTTTTGAATTGTTTGGGGATTTTTGAAGACAAGATATTTGCAAATTAATTATTTTAAAAATGTTAATAAATTATATGAATTGTTTGTGTTTCTGCATTTTTTTTAATTCTTTAATTGGAAAAACAGAAAAAGAATAAATAGTAGAGATGAACAAGAATAAATAGTAGATATGTGAAGTGTTGGAAACGATGCAAAATAAAATTTATTATTTACGCGCAATCAGTTGTTTATTTAATCAGCTGGAAGCTATTAATAGCAAAATTTTTAAGTAGCTTTATGGCATGCTACTCATTAAAAAAAGTTCGCGAAATAAAGCGCTAAAAAGCTGTGGAATTGCTAAGAAAACCATAACAGTAGTTTTCAGATGAAAAATATCTGTTTTATACGGGAAGGTGAAGTTTAAATTTTGAAAATATTCTAAACAAAAAAGCTATTATTTCTAAATTTTTCCCGCAATTGGCCTTCAAGAAAAGCAAGGTTTTAAAAAAAAATACAAATTAACTTGACTTTACAATTTAAAGTTTAAATAGAAATGAATTATTCTGCTTCGAACATTTCGCTTAGGAGAATGCCATTTTATGCCCAGAATTAACGCCATAATTACAATTAATGTGAATGCCTCTCTTATTTGTTTATAGAGGCTGCTAATTTTATTCTATTATTTGAAGCAAGTTCACGTTGCCTCGTATTTATCCCTTGCTTATATATTTTCTTATGTACCAGTTCGTTACTTTTTTAGACAACTAAAATAGAGGATCTAGTTCGGCATCTGCTTCAGGGAATTTAAAAGATTGCCTTTTTAGCCAAAGGGGAAACTTTTGAAATATTTTTCATCATGTTCCCCAATTTCAACAATGGCACTCAGTCTATAAACATCTCAAGATTTTCAAATTGCCAGATGGAGAAAATTCGTTAGTCGTTGAGATTAAAATATTTGGTATAAGCAATAACTGGCCAATGAGTGGAATTTGTTATTAATTTTCTAGGCCTATTTATCCTTTTCAAAGAAAGCATATGGCTTTCTTTTTATTATTGTTGAAAATTATGAAACAGATGGCAATTCTATTTTTATTTTAAGTGAGCCAAGTGGCCAACAATTTATTGATATTCTTTCCACTCGTTTTTCTGACGTAGATAACGCAAATTTCAA
Source organism: Scaptodrosophila lebanonensis (assembly GCF_003285725.1). Lineage (NCBI taxonomy): Eukaryota > Metazoa > Arthropoda > Insecta > Diptera > Drosophilidae > Scaptodrosophila > Scaptodrosophila lebanonensis. The sequence continues at coordinate 376,033 of NW_022060552.1, read as the reverse complement.
TTTGTAGATAGAAAGCCTATAAATATGTTCAAATAGTAACTATATTGAACGGAAATTTGAATTATGGGTATTGGTTTGTTATAAACATTCATTGGTAATTGCTTTCCAATGCTGGAAAAAAACACTTGGACTGACAAATTGAAGATCCTGGAAGTTTATTGAATTGTTTCATGTTTCATATTTTTGTGTGTTGTCTGCTATTCATAAATACTTGTTACTACGTTCGGGGTTTGCATGTTTTTGTTTTTTTTGAGATATATCGCATCTTAGTCTGAATATTTCATAGATTCATACTTCTATGTTACACGCTTAATAGCCTCGGCGGCATTCATTTTTGGTTTTTACTTGAATAACACTTAGGCGCTACGCATATATGTATGTATATGTTGTAATATTGTTATATAATAGTATAATATAAATTCAACAGCTGTAGTACCCTTGGCCATTGATGATGGAAAAGCGCGAAAATGCAATTAATTTCCATATATGTATGTATATTAATTATTGCAATGCTTCACGCGCTTTTCACGGTTTTCATGTTTTCTTTACTTCGTCTTACACAAATTGAAAATTGAACCAAAAACTGGCAGCCAAACCAAAAGAAGGCGAGAGAAACGTCGTGGTTGCTGCTGCAGCCACTGCTCTGGCTATTGTTGTTGTTGTTGCTGCTACTGCTACTGCTGCTGCTGCTGCTGCTGTTGCCTTGCAACACCTTAAGCTACTTTTGTGAAATGCATTTCATCATCAATTCAACATCAGCACGAAATGTTGGCGGCCACTTCGCTGCGCAAAGTCATCAATAATCGTTGATCCAGCGTTGAGTTCGATGTTGTTATTGTTGCTCTTGTTGTTGTTGTTGTTGCTGTTGTTGTTGCTGTTGCAGCTTCAGTTGTTGTTGCTGCTGTCGTTTGCAGAACTCCAGCAACTGTCGCTGACAGTCGTCGTTTCTCGAACTGTCCTCCTTCTCGTCTTCGTCGCTGTGTTGCAGTTAAATCATTGCTGGCACTTTGAATATTGCCGTCGTCATCATTGTGATTGCCGGGATGATGCCACGCCCACCGCCTCTTCACGTGGCACTGCTCCAGAGTGCAGAGTGTTGCCATTTGACAATTATAAAAGCATTTGCATGGAGCCGCCTTTGACATTGTCAGTTGGCTCAACTGTTGCTGCTGCTGCTGCTGTTGTTGTTGTTGTTGCTGTTGCTGGGAATACTCTGCTCCTTTTTTGCCGCTATATTGAGGGTCGATAATTTGATGTGCCAACAATCGCCAAAGCCTCATCCTCGTCGCATTCGTGAGCCTTGTCAGAGCGACACTTGCGAGCAGGCCGAATGGCAGCCACAGAGCGAATGCATCAACGTTGTTGTTGTTTTTGTTGTTGCCTGCAACACGAAATATTGCCTCCAGCATCAGTCTCTTGATGTGCCTGTGCAGCTTAGATATTTGTTGCAACAACTGCGTACATTTGAGCAGCCAGGAATTCCAGAAGATGTGAGCTCTCGATGCGGCCGATGCGCTGCCATCAGCTATCGGAAAAAAGAGCATTGCATTAGCTTCAAATGAGAAAAGGGTATTCTTATGCTTCTAAATAAATCAGTATCTTATAAAGATAGCTATATGAATGATTGGAAATCTTATAACTGAAAATAATGAAGGAATCATAGATAGGGTCAGTCATAAATAGAATCCTTTTTTATCAGTGCACTACATATCCAAAACTGATCAAAACTATCAGATATGGAAATATGAATTAATGGCAAGAAAGGTCCACTGAATAATACAAAATACGTATACACAGATAATTATATCAAATATATTACCTTCCTAAACAATGTTAGAAAATTCTGGACCACTAAAATGAAAAAACTTAATATCACGTCAGTCCGTAAAGGAATTGCTTTTGTTGAAAAAATAAAGCAAAACTTTTCAGAAATTGTAATTAGAATAGTTTCCCACAAAGTATTTAGTATGTAGTACACGTTTCCAGTTATAGTTATCAAGGAAATTAATTATTCTTCAAGTCTTTAAGATCATTTCTTGATCAGAATATGCCATGGAGAGGGAAAAATGTTTTTTTTTTCGATAATATTTATTCTGATTTCATTTTGTTTTGCTAAAATCTTCTTCGTAGCTCTTTCCAGTGTAACGCTTCGAGCGGTGCTGGATTTGATATTTTGCTGAGGCTTTTATCCAGATTGTGCAATTCGCCTTTGCATCTAGAGTATTTGCTCAACTGATCCCATTCAGCTTTTAGTTGCTCCCCAGCCACTGCAGGGCCTTCAAAGCAATTCGTTAGCACCAGAACCAGAGCCATAGCCAGAGAGTTGAACGTGCAACAACAATTCTAAGCCTTTGCCTTTGCCTCAGACTCGGCGCGTCCATTCGATGCCCAGACAGGCAGCAGCTCTAGCTGTCAACTGATTCTGCAGGGCAGCCTTCAACCTCCTCTACCCACAGCACAAACAACATAAATTATGTAAATAAAATTTTCCAACATAAACATTTTGCCACCAGAAGGCGAAAAAGAAGAAGAGACAGCACGAGCAGGAACAGGAACAGGAGCAGGAACAGGAGCAGAAGTAGAAACAGGGGAAGGAACAACGCTTGAGTAAAGGAAGCGACACGCTTATCGAATCAAATGCCGAGGAAATAAAATTGGTATAAACTTAGTTTAGTCATGAAAGATTGGGGACAGACGGTGTGCCATTGAAGCAGCAGTCCAACGCTTGATGTGTAGTCACTATTGCTGCCACTACTCCCTCCTCCAGGCCCGCTCCGAACCATATGCAAGTGCAGCGTTTTTCCCTCGAACCAAAGTTATTTTCATTTGCATTTCGTCTTATATATACATACATATATATATATATATATATATTTTTTTTTTTAGTTTGTGTGTGGGTGGCTGGGTGTCAAAAAATATGTGTACGTACGTATGTTTGTGTATTGTATGGCTAAAAGTGTTGCCACTTACTTGCGGCAACATTTACTTAACACCAACAACAACAATGTAAACGCATTGAGTTGAAAATTGTATTTAAAATTGAGTTGGCGGGCCAAGTACAAGTAGTAGAGCAAAGAAGGGAAAAAATAATAAACATACATCCATACATAGAGTATATTGCAAAAAATTTCAACGTGCGCATAAAAGTATGCAACATTATTGCTGCAGCTGAACGTTTCATAACTGAATGAGTGTTGTGTTGTGTGGTGGGTTAGAGTGGGGTGGAGTTGGGTAGTGTGGGCGTGGGGAGTACAACCAACAGGAAGTTGCCTAAGGAGTTGGGCGTGGTCTGCGTCTGATTTTTGTTGTAGATTTTTGTGAACCTTATGCAAATGCCATGTTGACATACAATTGCATACATAAGTGAGTGGGCGCTTGTGTGTTTGTGCGCTTGCATATATGTTTGCGCAATATTTTTGGTAAAGAAGCACAGAAAAAAACAACCATTTCTGCTCCTTGCTTTAAGCTTATTACAAGTTTTCCTCGAAATCAGTCAGCAAAATATTCCGATACTTATACGCAGTTGAAGGAACTTTTATGAAGATTCATGAATGCAGACATGAATGCAAAAAGCAGCTGAATTTGTTACACAAATCCTACTAATTTGGAGGGTAGCTCAAGAGACTTGTTTGTGGATAGAAATTAGAGATAATATTCCTGCTCAACCGCTCTAGCTTAAGTTAACTTTAAAGTAAAAGCAAGTAGTGGTATATTTAGAAGAAATTTTAGTTCTTAACATTGAAAGATAAATAACATCTGCAAAATATTATGACCGTATAAGCAGCTAATTTATAGAATCAATTTCTAATAAAACGACTGAGAGAAGCACACTGGAGCTCTTGATCTGGACACTTACCCGAGTAGTAAGTCAAATAGGATTCGTTGTGATCATCAAAGCCACGCTCCCCATTCGTATGCTCATCCAGTGGGTAATTGTTGATGTCATAGGACCTGCCCGATGCCATAATCCGCGGACGATCTTCTTCGATAACGCTCTCGATTTCCTCCTTAAAAATGTAAAATATGTTGGCCGTGCACTTGAGCTGCAAAGAGACTTAATTAGCGTAATGTGACAATTAATTTTATCTGCACGCTCTTACTCTCATCTGTCCCTTGAGAAAATGTTGCGTGGTGACCATAAAATGTATCGCACTCATCACAGACTCCAGCGAGCTGTTCTCGTGCTTCTCGATTTGATACGTTTTGATGTGATGGGGAGGCACCTAAAAGTGGATTCGTGGATTGGTGGAAACAAAAATAAAATAGAATGCAAAAGCGAAAGGGAAAGGGAAAGAGAAAGCGCCACAAAGCGCGTGTCAATTGTCAAGTGGAATATGTGATACAAATATACATATAGCAGTACAATATATATAGGATATAACAAACTACGCTCCAGTTTGCAAGTTGCAATCTCTATTGTGGCATATGTTGTTTGGCATGCGACAGAATCAATTTCTATGAATATTTATCAAAAAGTTGTGCATGTCAGGACGCAGATAGCGGCCGCATGCAATGAAGTACAAGTAACGTCGCACGCTTCAGTGCAATGACAATAACAAGAACAACGAAAAGGAGGACAACCACAACTAGGAGAGCGTCGGGGGAGCCCTGCCATATCATTCTTCGAGTGGCGCCTTCTGGGTACTTCTTACGCCATCATTGCGCTCAATGGTTTGTTGGCGAGAGGCGCTGAGCGCTGAACGCTGAACGCTGGCCGCTGAGTGCGACTGAGACTTGACTTTTCTGTGTAGACGACGCAGTCAGCGCCTGCCCAAAAAACATACCACGAGCAAAATTTATAACTTATGAATGATGAATAGATTTACGCTTGAGTGATTAAGTGGGGCAGGCAGCAGGCGGCAGGACAGGCAGTCAAACAGCCGTGCAACCAGGCGGCCAGACAGACAAGCCAGGCGAGCAGGACACGCACCAAACAGCCACTTTGTTTGCGGTGAGTTTAGTTTGAAGTGCCTACAGATACAGATACGTTGCGTCTCCATCCACCGTTACCTTCTGCGTCCCAGCTAGGCCCTTCTGACAGCACTGCTTGCCACCAACACCGAAATAACCACACGTACTCATGCATACAACCACACGCATCCACACCGATACACGCACACGCACACGCCCACACACCCACACTAGAGATGGGAGCTGCAATCGTCTCATGACTGTTGCACTTCTTAATTATAAGTGCTAAGCACATATCGCAATTGTTAATTGCTTTCCAAACAGGAAACAATTATAGCCACATTATTTGTTATGCATTCTGCGATTTAGAGCTAATTTGGAAGACGCGTGTCCAGCTTTTTGTAGAAAACAATGTGATCCTCGCTGACTCCCTTCTTCTTCCTCTATTTAAGCTCTTAATGTTTCTTTATCAAATGTAGCAAAAGTGTTTATCGATGAGATCCCTCTTTGCTTCGGGCTTCTATGATTGGGATTATATTTCAATATTTCGTTGCACCATCAATTACTTTGTTTACCAATAATACGGAATAATATCTCTGAGAATTTTACTGTTTCTGAAATTTGTCAGCTATTAGCGCTAAGAGCTTTATTTTTATTTTTTTAATTATTTAAGATCTTTCCTAAGTTGGACAATTATTAAATTTTATGATTATATTTTGTTTTTATCATGCTTCTTTCTTTGTGGTTGCGGCGTGATTTGCACCTAGGAATGAACTCACATTGTGGGGTTCCTGGTCCTAAAATTATATTTTAAATTTGTAATACTATGTCTTTGTTAAAAAATCATTTTCCCAAACAAAATCAGCTATGTTACTTCTGAGCAGACAATTATAGCCATACTAATTAATTAACTTAAATAAATAGTTATGTAGGTTGCGCTTTTATTTAAATAGTAAAATATTAATAATGTTAATTTAGTTGTGGGACTTTCTGGTTGTAATTTATTCATTTTTTCTCTCTGTAAAACATCAATTCTTTCTTTAATTTCTGGCTCGTTTCTCTCACATTTCGTGTACGTGTTATTTTTTATTTATTTTTTCTCTGTAAAATATCAGTTCTTTATTTCATTTCCAGCTCGTTTCTCTCACATTTCGTGTACGTGTCACGCGCCCATCTCTAGCACGCAAACACCTACGCATATACATGTAGTATATGTGCCTCATGGCTCTGCCTGCCTGACTGCTGTTGAAAAGCGCTCGTTAGCTAAAAGATCAAGTGCCACACACACCACAGAACACAACACACACACACACAAACACACACAAACACCCACACACACCCACACACCGTCACACTTGTGTGTGCACACTTAAAGTGCTGTTTGTGTTAGTTTTGCTGAATTGCTTGTTTGATAATGATAAAAAATAGGCCGTGCCTGCTGTTTGGTTGGCAGGCAAGCGCACGACCATAAGTTTCACTTCATTCTTCTGCAGCTGGAGGAGCACGAGCATTGTGGCAGGGGCAGGTGTGGGGGTGGGGGGTGGGGAATGCTCAAAAGTTGCCAAGTGGCAGCTAAAAGTATATTTTCCAAAGCCCTTTTTGCATATTTCGTTTTTGTTCCAAAACATCAAAATGTTCAGTTTGCGGTTGTCACGAGGGCTACAGATACTCGTAATTGACTGAATTGCGAGCAATTTCTCAATAGACATATACCCCGATGAATATACACAATTTTTCTCCTACTATTTAAAGTTAAGATTAAAAATTTGTCAAGTACTTTGCTCGTTTGAAAACACCTCGTGCTTTTAAATGTTCATGTGTTGTAAAGATTTAGACTCGCGATGGAAATCAACTATTGATATAAACGTAAAATAATGGTTTATCCATTAAATAATATGCTTTAATAAAAATATTTCTTTAAGGCTGATTTTTTAGCTAAACAATTAAGTAAATAACATTTAAATGCCTTTTGTCCTTAACACAAAATTATATTCATTATTTGAGTTTTATTTTGTTGCTCAAAAATAATGATTATTAGTTGCGTTGCAAAGTATAACTCAAAATTGAAGGTATTGATTGAATGAATGATTTTTTTCGAAAAAAAAAACACGAAATAATCATTATTTGCAATGCCTAATAAAAACGTTTAAATAAAGAGTGCAACAAAAAATAGATCAGATGCCTACACATCAGAAATCCAAACAAATAGCTTAACACATGCTTCGGTCTCTATACTGTTGTTTTTGTAATTATAGTTTAGCTAAATAAAAACAACATTATCATTATTTTACTTCCTGACAACATCTGTTAAATTGAACTGAACAGTAAATTTATTTTTCCTACACACGGGCCTTCCAAAAATAATCCATTAAATATCACTGAATGATAAATTTTGACTTTTGCTGCCGCCGTTAATGATTGACGATGCCGCACTTCAGAAACCCAGACACCTCTCCATGAAGAAAAAAAAAGAACCTACAAACCAAAACTCCGTACAAAGGCCACCGGTGAAATATGACTTTAAGCGAACTGACACAACAGAAGCACTCACATTCCCAGCTCTCTTCTGGTTGCGCGAAGCAACAAAAGCAACAATAAAAATAAAATCGCGCAAGTCTAAGGCCAAAATGACTGGCCAAAAAAAAAAATGAGAAGAGAGGAGAACCCAGCAAACAGTAAGATATAAAAAAACTAGCTGACAACATAAACGTTTCTTCAAAAAAAAAAAAAAAAAAAATTTAACAAAGTAAAACACGGCAGCATGTCAAGAGCAAATGCACACACACACACACATACATACGCATACATATGTGTGTGTGTGTTTGGTATTCACCTGGATGTGTGTGCAGTTATCCGCACCTATGACAAAAAGCAACACTGGCAGCTTTTCCGACTGCGACGCGCTGTGGTTGCGGCCATAAAACAAAAACAATAGCAGAAAAGCATAAAAAGCGACAACAACACACACACACACACACACACTCACGCAAATTCACACCAACAAACAGACACTGACACACTCTGACACGTTGCCTATCAAAATATATGAGCCTACAGGATACAAGCGAGCCAAAAAATTCACAGCTGCCAAAAAGTGTAAAGCACGAAAAATGAAAAATCGCGCACTAAACGCTAAAAGATGCCATTTTTACGAACCATTTCTATATAACGCACATACATACTTGTATATAGTTTTTGGCAGGCCATCCAAAGGCAAACAGAGAATTACACACATCAGGTATTTCAAATGGTATTTAGGGAGCATCTGCTCTAGGTGTGCCCCAAAAGCCTCAGTAGCTGATTCCCCTTTAGTTTCTAAAGCGGAATCTACTATTATTTTTGAAACAAATGTTGCCATAGAAATTTTCTATTGCTTATAAGTAATACTTAGAGAGTATGTTATTCAAAGACTGTGAAAAAGGAGCTATGTATACCAGGCCTATTATTTCTTTTCCGGTAAAAGGAAAGCCATAATGTGAGCAATTTTTTACTATTGTTCAATTTATTCTTTAAAGATGCCATGTTTATTCCAGCTTTTAGGATTTTTTTTAATTCAAAATATTTTTAGTTTAATTCGTTTATACCCTGTACCTAAAGGGTAGCATTCTCTCTTCTTTCATTTTTCAATCAGTCGCGAATATTTAAATTATTTTCTGCCTTTCTGTTTCCTGAGTTAGTTTCTTACAAATTTTATTTCATTACTATTATCGAGTTACATAAGTCGATCGGTCTACTTACTAACTTCTATGTAAGTTGCTTTTCTGTTTCCTGACAATCCCAATATGGGTGGCAGGAAAAAATTCTGCTCAAATAAAAGCTTATCATCGAGACAGAACCGTTTTATGAATAGCTTTAAAAATCGTATTTTCTCGAGGTACACAAATGGCACCAACGTTGCAAAAAATGGATCAACCTAAAAGAATTCTAAGTTTGAAAACAATCATGAAATGTAGAAGCTAAAAAAAAAGCTCTAAAACAAGTGTTCTTTTTAGATCAACTCCCGTAAATTGTGGATATGCTGGAGTACAATTGAAATGACAATATATTGTTATGATAATGAATCAGGGAAACGACACGATTATTTACCAAATTAATATTTTGCTTGCAAATTTGCGGACCATGCCGATTCCACTGCCACTTTCTAATGAGCTCCTGCCTAAAATTAAGATCGCTTTGTCCTCATTTTAGTCTTCTCTACACAAAGTAATAATTGTATATATATATTTTTAATTCTAATCTTTTCCACACAGAACAGATTTTTAATAGGATATTTGCAGTATATTACTTCTTAATCAGATAATCAGCGGATATTGACAAATGAAAAAATATGTGAAAACTGTTGTTCAATTCATAAATTATTGTAGAGTCGATTCTCGTTAATTCGAAAATATGTATTTCTAAAATATTCATTCTTATATAATTCATTCGAAACTATTTTTCTAATAGCGGCCTCTATTAAATGCACAATTTTTAATAAAGAAAGGTCTATATTGTCTTTTATGTTCTAAGACTCAGAAATATAGAAATATAAAGATAAAATTTATATAAACATTTCTGAAGCTTTAAGCAGTTTCAAATTTTTGAAGACCTTATTTTAACTGATGTTTTGAACGATTCCTATTTCCATATAATACTTGGATAATGCTTTTAAAATATTTATTTTAAATAAATAGCTTGTAAACTACAAACTACTTACACCAAACTACACAAACTAAGCACTTAAGTGTTACAATTAAATATTTTTGATTTGCTGAAAACGATTTTATATATTCTTTTATCTGCAACTATTTGTTGATAAAAGTCCTTTTCTCTGCTCGAACATGAACTTTAGTTTGATATTAATATGTGAATGCTATTATACTGGCACTTAATATACGTTTTCATTCGGTTCTCTAATTACTGTTTAATTTTGGTAGCTCGGTAGTTTCGAGCTGTTCCCTTTCCTCCTAATATTCGCCATGTGGTAGAGTTATCCTTTTTTTGGCAGCTGTTCGTTGTGCTTTTATTACACACCCTGACCAATCTGGTGATATATTACGCGCATTTTTATATCTTTTACTTCAACTTCAGGCGTCTGCGTTTTTGGTAAACACACAAATCAAGTGGCCCAACTCCCCGAATAGGAGAAGAAAAAAAAAATTGAAGAAAATGAAAGAAAACTGTGAACGTGCTAATTGCAAAATTGGCAGGCAATCAATTGAAGAGCACCGCAGCAAACCCAAAAACTGTGGGTGGCACTTAATTGAAAGGCGCAAACGCCAACGCCAACCCAAACCCAAACCCAATTCCGATTCCACATCCACTTCCACTTCCAATCTGAAACCGAAGTTGAAAGCCTCAAATGCGCTGGCCATTGGCCTCTATTCTACACAATTCTGGCCGTAATCGTAATCGTAACCGTAACCGAAACCAAAACTTACCACAATACCATTAATAGTCCATGTCAAATTAGCAGCCGGTTTCGAGTATTTAATTGAGCAATTGCCGTCGACCAAATCGCCAATGCGATAGCGGGCCTGAATGCCGGTAACCATTGTGTGCTCTTCCGGCAATTCTGCACCAGGCGAAGGAGATAGAAATACAAAGAAGAGCATGGAGAGAGGGAGAGAAATAACGAGTTAGTTGAGTTGGCTGGCATGGGAGGCGACGAGCCTGGGCAGGCACATGCATAATGGAAATGTAAAATTAGCACGGGCACGAGTTCAAAAAGAAAAATGAGCAAAGGCAGTGAACGTTCATAGCTTCGCCCGTCCATCCATCCATCCATCCATCCATCCATCCATCCATCCGTCTGTCCAGTCGAGCGGTCCCCGCTATCCGTTGCCTGTTCGCCGGCACATTTGTCTAATTAATTTGCTTTTGGCTCCCCCGCCTTTGCACTTTTTTCCTCCACTCTCCACACTTGTTTTTATTGCATTTTGTTTTCACTTACCTACCACCTCCATTTCGCCGGACACCATTGCTGTTTGAAATGTAGGCGCTTCCACGGATATTTCGCATGTAAATTTTCCCGAAATATTCAGCGGCACCGACTGCAGCACGACATGACTTTGATTCGAGAGGTTGCGCTTTTGGGTTCGCGGGGCACCAGAAGAGAAGAGCGTAATAAAAATTAGTTGAAAAATTGGCCTGCACTGCATAGAAATTGAATATAAAGCGTGGCAAGTGGCAACATGAAAAAAATGTGTGTCCATGCAAAGAAGGAAAATGAACACGCTCAAGATATTCTAAAAATTTTGCACGCGCCTTTTCAATGGGCAACTGCTCATTTGATATAAATAAAGCGAGAATAAATTCAACTGCATTTTACTTCAAATAATAATAACACCCACTATTTTCGAATTCGAATAAATTCTGACTTCTTGCAAGCTTCTATACCTTTGAAATTATGCTAATGACAGGAAATCAATTAGCGTAGACGATAGATGTTGGTAGCAGAGTTACCAAATATATGTAGTTTGAATGCGTTATGGGCTTGTTCTCCCTATTATTTCACCTTAGACTTCTTTATGGGAAATAAACACTTGGTTCAAGGTACAAATAATATATTCTTAATTGTTTATTTCAGCGTTTAAATTTAATGAAAAAATGAAAAAAAAAACAACTTCCATAACTCTGCTACAATCGATTATTCATCTTAAAGTTAGGGCATAATCTTAAATAATACCTTATTCCTATATATACACCTAATTCTGTTTTTACAAAAAAAGACACTGATCATATGCAAAAATAGGTGATTGGTTGCTTTTCTTAAAGATAAATATATACAAGTATGCAAATTTTAGTTTTCAAACTTTGTTCTATCAAAATCGTTTAAAAAAGACCGTGTAAAAACAGAATTAGATGTATATTTAATATTCTTTTCTCAAATCTCATCTTAGTTATAGGCCAACCAGTAGATCCTTCAGAGAAGTCATCATTTTGTAGAATGGATGTTTTGTATTTAATTAAAAATCAGTTGTAGACTAAATTATAATTTTCAAGCGTGTTCTATTATTTTTGTTGAAACGGCCCATCTAACAAATATGTTGGCCTTTTGTTTTAAAATTGGAAGTTGGTTTTAAATTGAAAATATCCTCTACAAGTAAATATTATTGAAGATCAGCTTTCGATTACTCAAGAGAAGGGACTGTATCTGCAGGTTGCGTATTTAACTGAGGAAACATTTCCTTTTGAAAACCAGTTATTGAAAAAATTAATATATTAAAACGTGTTCTTATTTATTTCCTTAAAGCGGTTTTTCGGTTTTTCTTTTTAAAACAGGATGTTGGTTTTAAATCTTCCAAATATTATTGAAGATCAGCTTTCGATTACTCAAGAAACCAACCGATTATAATTTCCCAGTAAAATCGTTGACTGTGCTAATAAAACAAGAATTAAATAAATAAGTGCAGGCCCACAACCAATTTATTGAAATCAACTTAAATGTTTATTTAATGGATTTTGTTGTTGTTGTTGTTGCGTTTATTACAGTAGAAATATTGTGTGCATAAATTTTAAACTGTGCATGAAAACCTCAAGCCAAATATAATTTAATAAATTACATTGAAAAAATGGCTTTAATATGCAAAAATATGACACGAGGCCAGCGAGTTTGTGGCTGCAGACCCGTTCACCCAATGTCAGCCATTTAACCCAATTTATCCGAGCGCCTAATTGGCGTCAGCGTCATAATTAAACTTTAAAACTGGCCATTGACTTAACGCGAGTATTTTCATGCAATCTGCATATATTGTTTTTAAATGAGCCGCGAGTCAATCACAACTTACTGCTACTCGGGCTAATTGGCATTCTGAACAGCCTGCTCGACTCGGTTAAGTTCAGCTCGACTCGACTCGATTCGACTCGACTCGACTCGGATCTGCTCTGTAATCACAGCATGGAAGTTGTTTGGAAAAATCATAGCTGCCACTCATGGGGTCTGTCTGGCTTTATGCAATTTGCATCAATTATGAGACATAATTTGCAGGGTGTTTGTTATTTTTATGACACGCCCACCCACCCTCTCCACACATACTTCAATTATTCAATCATTCACATCGTCACGCCGCACCACACCGCAGCACACTCACCTCCACATTGAGTCCACTTGTCATGGCGAAAACTTTCATTGCCGGATTCTCCTTTGGTGTATAGCGATAAAATTCACGCTTCCCCTTGTACCATTTCACAGAGTAGAGAGTGTCGTTTTCCATATCGTAATTACAGGTGAGCAGCGCATTACTGCCTCGCTTAACTGCCTGCGGTATCATTACGGACACATCCTTGAGGGCCACAATGAGATCTGCAAAGGACAAACAGAAACAGGATGGAGTGCATTAGTTGTGTTTGTTGTTAAAGCGTTTATGCAATTAAATACAGAGCGGATGTTAAAGGTGGCACAAATACTCCTAGCTACCTACACACTCATAAAGTCGAATTGTTTGTTCTCTGCCATCGTAAATATCGCGAGTTATCTTGCGTAATTGTGTAGCAACATTTACTTTTGTTTAATGGCAAATCGATTGACTCATTAAGCGCATTCCGATTGATATTTGCCATCAACTTCACATTGCAAACTAAATTGATTAAATGAAATGTAAATTACGGCAGAAGTATCATTAAAGCGTTGAGTAAGAAAAACCGCCCAACTCGATTATGGAATACGCTATCTGCAAAAGAAAATAAAACTTTGTTGCCCCAACTCGTATAAATTATCCGTCAACTTTGAAATGTTGAGGCATTTTACAAAATCCATGAATACAAAGTGTGGAAAAGTATTATTATTTATTATTAATTAGATTCTCAATCACCAGCTGAATTCTGTAACTTTAAGTTTCTACTACTCAGATGATAATTATCAATAGTATGAGATTTGTCAATTTAAAGACAATCTGGCAAACTGGCATGCAAGTTAATCCTGTTATTCGCCTCAATTTTAAAACTAAACTAAAAAAAAATTCAATTTGAAATTGATTTTGTGGCTGTATTAAGGAATTCTGATTGGGTATCCAATTTGTGTAATAATTGATTAAAAAACAGTTTTCTTCATACATTTCCAACGTTCCCTAATATTTAAATAATTAACACATTTGATTATTTCGCTGATAGCTATATAAACAATGTGAAACAGAAAACGCTTTGTATGGATAACTGGTATAACTGGTATCAACCAAGTTGAATATGTTTTACTCCAAGTTTCTTTTAAAGATAGAACTTATAAAATAAAGGGAAAAATTATATTATACGCGGTAGCAAGAAACTCGAAATGTCAACTTAGATTTCGTAAGCTCTAAATGTTTCATCATATATTCTAAAATGTCACAAAATAAAACAACATTTTAAGCTTCTGGTTGCAAACCATCTAGCTGTGTGGGTAGCAATCGGATAGTTGTAACTCTAGAGTATATTACTGAAATGCCACATCCATTTGAAATGTTTCAAATGGCATATCAAAGTCATATTACAGGCCACATGCTGAGCACAGGGCATAAAAATGAAAAGTGCAGCAAGAAAGGGTACAACAGAAGGTGATAGCAGGGGGAGGTTGTTGGCGTCCTGGCGGATGTGAAACGGAAAAACGAACTCACAATAGAACTTTATAACATATGATAAAGCTTGCCATGCTGGACGTCCAACTAAATGGCGAACCATTAAAACTGGACATTTGTAAACATAAACTGACAGATAAACACCCACACAGACAACTGAAATTTTACCTGGCAGCCCACACACACACACACACATACACACACACACGCACGAATAAGTTAGCTGCTTTTACAATTTTCATTGGTTTGTATTACAAACAAACAACCATACAAACAAACAGACAAACAGACGGACACACATGCACGCTTACGTATAAAAAGCCGTTAAAATACTTAACAAACGTAGATTGTAAAAGTTTTTATAACAAAATAAAATGCGATGCTAGTGGCCAACAACCCCACACCCCACACCCTACACCCTACACCCAACAATGTGCGGTTAAAGGACAATTTTACTCGTTCGCCCAGCCTTAGTCGATAACTACACACAAAATGTGTTGCATACAGCCAGGCGCAGTGCTCGAGCTGCGAGCGGTACGATTGGGTTGTTGATAGGATAGTGAGAGGGAGTGAGAGAGAGAGGGAGGGAGAGAGAGAAGCGATAAATGCACCCACATTGAAAAACAAAACGAATAATCGTTATATGGGTCAATATGAAACAAAAGCATTGTATAAAAAGTATAAAAAGGAATGAAGAAACAACGTTGAAGTTAAATTGTAAAAAAGAGCAGACAAAGTGCAAAATGAAGGAGGCAAGTGTAGTACCAGCAGAGAGTGAACTAAATACAACAACAGAGGGGAGGATAGAGAGGTTGCTTGGTCTGTGTTGTTATACGAAACGCATGCTGATGATGGTCAGCAGCAGAGCAGAGGGCAAGGACTCGCTTATCAAAGGCATGCGGCAGTGGTAGTGGATACTTCACTACTTTCCGCTTAGTTTGGCGTTGCATTTGTGGGGGTGAAGGGGAGAGAGGTTTGCCATGTTTTCGTTGCTTCTTTGTAATTTGCGCATATGCAATAGGTTTCGGGCAACATTCCGTTTTCTTCTCCTACTTGCAGCTATGTATGTATCTGCATATTGAATATGTTCAGAATCATAGTCTGGCAGAAACATCAGAAGCAGAAGAATAGGAAGGAGACGATAGCTGAGTAACAAAACATGACTTCCATGTGTGCTGTACTAATTGAAATTAGCAACAAAGTGGTAGAAAGTCATCAATTTTCAAGAAAAAAACTTAATTCTTACTTGCAAGTCGAATATCACTAAAGAAAAAATTTTATGCAAAAATCGAATAAACAAATATTTTTATATACTTGTTAAAATATATTTGATTGTGCCAATAATCAGAGATGGAAAACAAAAACTTCAAAAGCATAAATATAAATTAATAAATATAATAAATATAAATAATATAAATAAATATATATAATACATAAATATTTTATTAATTCTTAAAGACAGCGCTCAACATATAAAAATCCGAGTGTAGTAAGGCGATGAGTGAATTATTTTCAATTTCCAAAGTCAGTTTGCTCAACAAATAGTTTGTTTAATTAAATTCTTTTGCTCTCCTTAAATTAGAAATTTAACTTGGCATTTTAAGAAAATAGTTTAAAGGCATTTTTAATACTGTGCCAACGATTGTGATTCCTCACTCAACAAAATTGATTGCATTGTGGCCCATCATTGCCTATTAAAATGCTAAGTTAAATATATAAAATTCCTGCCAGATCCTCATACTAATCCCCATATCCTCCTCATCATCCTCACATCGACATCGAATGTGCAGTGAAAAGTTTCATCCGCAAGCATATCGAGGCGCACATTTTATCTCTTTGTGCTGAACTGGTCAGGGCCATTCAGTCCAAGTTTTGTGCTAACTTGCACATTTAAGCTTTTAAACGGATTTTAATTAGTTAGTTATTTATATTGGAAAATCTTTTTGCATTTTTGGTCGTTGGCATTTTAGTTTTTGGCCAGAGATGCGTTCAGTCTAGTTCAATGCTTTTACTTTCTGCACAAAAGTTTGTAATTTTTTGGCAGCAAAATTAATGTTGCATTTGGGGGCCAACAAAAATGTACATTTCGTTTATTTCGAAAAAATAAATAAAAAAAAAACATAAAAAAAATAAAATTAAATCAAGCAGCAAAAACTTTAGTTGGGATATATTCAATTTTGCACATAAATACTGTGATTAGTTTTTATTTGTTTTATTCTGTTGGCTGTAAATTTGTTGCCAGTTTGTTGGGTCATTTATAATGGTTGGGTGACAAAAAGTTTTTTTGTGTGTGTGTATCTGTATTCAAGGTAAGTGCATGGCATTTATGTAACAGCATATGTGCGCTTTAGAAACTCGCTGCCAGATTTATGCATTTCGCACTTGACTAAGTGAAAATAAAAAGGGCCATTTTCATTCTCTACCAAAGTTGGTAATTTATTTTCGCATAGCAATGAATTCGCGCACTCCCGTGTGTGCAGGCAATAACAAAACTTTCCAGACAGCCGCAAGCAATTTACTTAAAAAATGCATTGAGCGGTAATTTTTCTTGACACACTCGTACTTGTATTAAGTTCTATTAGCCGCTAATCAAAAGTTAAGCAGAAAAACAAACATACTCGCACTACACCCAAATATTGTATATAAACAGATCCAGTTCCACAGACAGTTGGAGCGACGTTCAATAACCTGAAAGTGTTGCTCGGAGCTTAAAAACGCAGACACAATACAAACAGAAAACAAAAGTCGACTAAAGAAGACAACAAGACAAAAGCGCAACTAACGTGACGGCTATAGCCATAGCCTCGAGACCCGCACCACCTAACGCGTGGCCAAAACTTATGCACAGAAGCCACAAAAAGACGGCCAAGGTGACAAACACCCGGCCAGACGCTATCTCAGCCCCTCAAAAAACAAAAGAAATAAAAAATAACAAACATGAAAGAAGCAGCCAGCCAGCCAGCCAAACCGCTGACTGACTGGCGTTCTGTCAGCGCCTCAGCGTCAGCGTCAGCCTCATTCTCTCATGCAGCCATTTCCACTTTGGAATTTCAATAAGGCCAACAGAGCAAAAATGCCGCAGGTGGTAGGCATACGGCATAAGGAATCAAGACAAAAGTAAAGACAAAAGTAAAAACGCAAACACCAGCATCAAGTAAATACATAAATTAAAAGTGTAACTGTTTAAGGTGCAATTTTTGGGGGCTTCAACGCAAATATTTAAATGTGTATATATTGCACAAACATATTAGTTATGGGAACAAAACACACAGACAGTGCGAGCTGAATATAATAATGAGAGCTATGTAACGATGTAGGGGGAATTGAAAAATGACTTATGTCCGAACTAAGATGTTAAATACGGGGTGATAAGCACCACAAAAAGCTATGATATATACCTTTGGATACCTGATTGCATATTAATTGTAAGTCCAAAAGGTTAATAGAACTTTAACAAATTATAAAAAACAATAAAATACGAAAATCATTTTATTTTATTCAAAACAAGTATACAGTTTTTCTTGTATTCTTTATGAGAGTATACAAACTAACTTTGAAGTTAATCGGATGAAAATTGTAGATTTTTCATACAAACGTTGGAGCCCGTTTTCCCCCCTTTGGAGCTCGAATTTTCCGAAATCCAAGAACCCTTTATTGAGTTTAAAAACGAACTTAATTTTTGCTCTTTGTTAAATGCTAACTTTTGTATCGATGTACAGATAGCTCCGCTTCCAGTGGAGCAATTGTCATGAAATTTTTACTGGATTTCCAACCAATTAATCACATGTAGATGAAGCTACCAAAATGTAACATATTTCTAAGGTCCTGCTTACTTTGCAAAGCTTATTATTATTATTATTATCTAGAATACTAAATGATCAAAGCAACGCGATGATGAGAATAGTAATTCAGCGACCATTTTTGCGTCTCGATATAAAGATATATGGTTATCGAAAAGTTTCTGAATAGTTGTTCACCTTCATTTAAATATAAATAAAGATATTTAATGGAGTTTAATAAGTATCAAGAAACAGCATTTATTTTCGACCAGTCTTGAAGCTAATTTCCAAAAATAATGACCACAAATAGAAAACCCGTTACTTACCTCGGCGCACAAAATAAACAAAATAAACACAAATATGTATTTGTTTTTTGGAAAAAGAAGGTCTTATCGTCATGTGTGACTACACATCCACATAAATAGGCATACACACATACGATTACTTGTGTAGAGGCACAATATTTTGACTGCTACGTTATTTATTTGACATATTTATGGGTTCATAAATACAAACAACAAATACAACAAAAAAGAGTACCTCTTTATGTTTAAAAATATACACTGAGCAAAAACAGCGTTATATACAAATTGTAGTCGAATACAAACAATTCGAAAGCATTTCAGGAATTTTTTCTTTAATGTTATGTTGAAAATTTCAAAAACCTAAGCCTAGCAGTTTCTTTTGTAATAATCCAAAAATTAAAATTTTCTCAAAGTGTATGTACAGTTTTTGTTTGTCACTTTAACGGCAAATACAAAATAACAAAATTGTGCATCAAATTTTATTTATACGTTGTTTTTTGTCGTTGCTTTTGGAGCTTTGGACTACTTCCAAACCAAAAAGCGAAACGTTGCACAACAAAAACAAAATAAATGCTCTCTCAGGCAACACATTCGGATATATGCAGCCTGTTTGTGTGTGTGTGTGTGTGTGTGTGTGCATTGCTCATACGCCGCGTGGTCAAAGTTGGAGCAGCTAAACATAAAACATTTTTTATGTAACGATTTTTTTCACGATTTTCTTTTTGGCCAGCTGCATGAACTATTGACAGTTGATGATAAAAAATTGTTTGTTAAATAATCGGGAAATAAACCAAATAGTATGAGAAGCAAACGCAAAAAAATACCATTGAGATTTTTTCAGGAAGACATTTATTTTGTTGCTCCACAGACAATGCTAAGAGCTGCTATTTTGAAGCTGAAGTACTTGGTTTAGTTTGTATTAGTAAGTATGTTTATTAAGTTGATTTGAAGAAGCTGTCTTATGAAAAAAAAAAAACATTTACACACAAATGTACAAACCATTAAATGTTTTATGGTTGTATACGGACTACTCCACATCAGTATTGGTATAATATGAGATTAGTAGTAAGTAGAGTTATTTTCGGAGTTAAGTTGTAGTTGAAGTAACAACAAAATGATTTATTTTAGAATCAAACAGACTTTGCAGACAAGGTCTATATCTTATTTAACAAGTCTATAGAAACAAAAATTCGATCATTTATAAATTCCCCATTACTCAATTTTTATTTTAGTTTATTCTCAAACAAACATTTTTAGTAAATTTGAAAACAATTTAAAATTTACTTAAAATTGTTTCCTAAGATTTATTTGGAATTTTTATAAAAATTATTGGTATTTACAAATATATTTGTATATATTTTATTTGTGGGAAACAAGCGTTGTTGTACCAATCCGATTAATTGATACCTATAAATCTTCAGATTGTGAATAGGCACCTAGAATACTACAATTGCTTAAGACATCTTTAATCGGAAGTCGGGAGCTGTATGAACTAAGGATCCTATATAAAATTGATCATAAACTGGAGTCTACACACCAAGTTTGGTATCCCAAATAGTTATGGCATAAAAATACTTTGGAGAGAAAGGCGGGTGGTATGCACCTATAACATGGCTTCTGCCATGCCTCCAACTGTCAGTGACATAAAATTGGCCAATGCTTCAGCTCACACATCGGGTAACACGGTGGACACCATTAATGAGTTACAGTTTGAATTGTATTTGCCAGATTATGAAAAGTTAAAGAAAGCTCTATGGTATAAAAATGTACCAACATTGAAAAGCTGGAGTCTGCGGAGGAGACCGACTTTTTTACTATAAAAAGGGTATTGAACAAAATCAACTTTGTAGCGGACTGACGATAATTGTTTCCAAATTTTTCGATCCGGCCTGGGACTATGCTATTCTACATTTACACATAAAACTTGAGTGTTCATAACTACATAAAATAACTGCATTTTACGCAATTATGCTACAATCCATTACTTCTGGCAGCCTGCTACGCTCACCACCCTCCTGATCCCATAACAAGCTGAACATGGCAGTTAACAAGTGTCATGAAAGAATTTCAGAGATTTTTATTTTGCATAATGCGAACAAAAAATGCAAAATAAATGAAAATTACCAAATACTTGCTTACAAAGAGATACGCAAGAAAAAAGAAATACAAAATGTTGTTTGTTGTTATTTGTTGTTGTTGTTGCTGTTTTTGGCAAGCTGCGCCCAATTCAATACAATAATAATAAAATTTGTATGCAAAATAGGCGTTGAGTGTTAAATGCATGCACGAGCACAAAAAGACAGAAACACACACACAAGCAGACATCGAATTTACATACACAAATATGCAGCAGGGAAAGCGCATTGTGTGTGTTTGCCTGCGTGCGTGCGTGTGTTGCTGTTGTTGTTGTTGTTGTTGGTAAAAATCGTAATCAAAAATTGCGCAATAATTTGCATGTTTATTTAATAGCCCAGCGTGCAGCGTTTGCCGGCAACCGTCCTGTCGGCCAGCAACTGGCGCCCGCATCCCAGTCCTCCCCATTCAAACCACAGTTCCCAGCAGAGAATTCTGCAGGCATGTAAAAAAAACAAACCAACCCACAAAGCATCTAGCGCGCTATTGCTTTTTGTCATCCCCTGCCTGCAGGTGCACTGAAAGAAAATAGTGTTGACTGCCAAACCAAGTCTTTTAGAATATGTATAAATTATGATTCCCGTAAATTTCTAAGCAGCCGAGAAGCCTTGGGCATAGACAAAATATGAAAGAAGAACAAGAATTCCGAAGGAGGTTTCATTTCTCAGCAGAAAATCTCAAAAAAACATCTCATTTCTCAAGTTTTTGAACATTAATGCTCTCGTTGTCGAGCGACAAGACTAAAAAAACTCTATGTATAGACCATTTATTAGTGACAAAATATGTTGGACTGTAAGGCAGAAAAATGTTTATTTTATTGGAACAATTGAAGCTATTTTCCAAAATACAAACAATTTACGCGCGACTGAACAGCTAGTTATGTAATAGGGAAGTCAATTGGTAGCATATAGTAATTAAATAAGAATAAAAGTATTAAAAATATTGAAATTCTCTTATAAACATCTTATATGCTATAATATTTTTACTTCCAAAGCTTCGAATTTCAGCAAATGATTGCATCAATAAATGTAACAATGAAGATATCCCATTAAAAATCATTTTTTAATTTATTTAATGCTTGAAACTGTAAAATAAAGTTATAAAATTATTGAAAAATTGATTGCACCAATAAATATAACAATGAAGATATGCCTTTAAAAATCATTTTTAATATAAATTTTCTTAAATGATTGAAACTGTAAAATTTAATTTCTATCTGAAATCAAATTTTAAAATTTGATGGCACCAATAAATATAACAATGAAGATATCCCTTTGGAAGTAATTTTTTAACTATTCTTAAATGCTTGAAGCTGTAATATTTAATTTCTAACTGAGCCTTAATTTTTATAGCACCTTCAAGCAGCGTTTTTGAAAATGCAAAACAATATTTCCAAGTGTATGTGTGGGTGTGCATGTCCTTGCATGCTTTCATGCATGTCCAACGCATTTCCGTTTCAGTGACAAGCATTTTGCAAACTGCGTTCTGTATTTGCTTTTAGTTTTGCATTTTTGGTTGCCCAAACCACAGCGTAAAGCCCCCAGTCCCCTTGTTCATAAAACCCCTAGCTCTTTAACCCACAGCTGTCTAATACAATGCTCATTATTAGCTTAGTGTGTGTGTGTGTGTTGTAGGAGTGTGCGTGCTTTTAATTTTTTGCTTCATGCTCGCACTTTACATAACTCTTCTTTTTTTCTGCATGTGTTTGTGAGCAACAAATGCATTTCACACACACAAACACGTTTATTATCAGGCAAAAAACCTGCGATTTTTCTCCCAGTATAATGAAAGGTGTCGTAAATACATATATGTATGTACCGCCCCATATTGTCGTCTAAACGATTTGTGTGGTTTTGGTTAAAATTGCAGCAGTGCGCAAAAGTGTTTAGTACACTTGATTGAGGGCTGATGGACATTTGAGGACGAAAATGTCTGGCATTAATTAGGAAATTAAGGCATGCTATTGATATACAATATAGAAGAAAAGTTTACTCTAATAGAATAGAATATAGAAGAAAAGTATATTCTAATAGAAAATTAAGTTTCTTATTTTTAATATGAATATTGCCAGCTTGCATCGAAATCGTGAAAGGCTTATGCTTTTAGAAATTGTTTTGTTAATGCGAACAGACGCGACTATTTCGACCGTTCATGCCAATCTATACTTCTACTTTCTCTCAGTTCTGAAACTATAGGAGCTAAAGTTGCCACACTGTATATATATATAATCCCCTAAATCCTAAGCTGGATAATTTTTCCCCGGAAACTAGTGATTGTTTATGACGCTCGTCAACTCATAAGGAATTTATAACCGTAAATGTAATCTCCATCTATGCTCCACCAGGACTGTTGTTGCTGATTTACGTGGGCTCTGATCTCACACAAAAGCATACACACAAGAAGTAGTGAAAGGATATATCTACATACTAGAAAGTCTGAGCGGAATAATGTTATAAGAGAAGGAATGTTGGCAGACGTTTTATTGTATATATATATACGTTGTTTGGGATTTATATTGTTTGTTACATTTCCTTGGATATACAAGAGTCTGACTGAGGGACTTAAGAGTTCCACTCGTTAATTTTCTGAATTGTACTCGCATTTATCTAATAGTTTTTATTATTTGAATCTTTAAGAATAATGCTCAGGACCACAATTTTGTTTCGGCTAGGTTTATTATTGTTGAACCAGCAACAAAGTTGATTAACATTTAGTAATCCACAAGCCATTTGCAACTGAAGCATTGGCTCCATTTAATCGGAATGCACTTAAAATAAGGTGTCCCATTCAAAGGGCAACTGACTCGACATTTTCCTTTATCGTCCCTTCTACTTTTGCGCTTAAAGTAGCGTAATAAATTTTATGGGCAAAACGTGGCTCTGCTGATTTACAAATCCTCACTTAATGCCAAAGCGCATTCAAATGCACTTCGTTGCTAACTGAATTGAAATGGATTTTTAACTGAATTGTTTATGGCGGTAAGAGTTCAATAGCGTTCTAAACTAAGCTGCACACAACTAAGGCATTTAAGTTGGCACTGCAGTTAGAAAAATGGAAAGAATTCGGGCGAATAACAAAAAATCCAAAAATCTACTTGTACGAATTTTTAATGGAAATTCCCAATGCTGGCACTGTTTGTATGGGAATGTTTTTAAAATATTTACATAAAATGTAACATTTTAATGTATGCAGCAAACCATTTGTAATGAACAATCGATCAGAATGCAAGCGAAAATGCAGCAGAAACATCACCTGCAAAGGTTGCAGATAAACCAAAAAAATGAAAGCATGAACTAATCTAAACTGCAGGCTGAAACTGTTTGTATTGTTGTTGCTGCCATTGTTGTTGGCAGGTGCTGCATTTATGTTTATATTTGGGATGGCTGCTGTACTCATCGCCTGGCATGCAGAATAAACAAAGCAATTTTAAAATGAAAACCAATTGTGTAGAGGGCAGTAGTAGGTTCAAATAGAAAGAAGAGCAAACAGACTGACGCACAAATACTATACTCGTATATAGGAGTACAGCAACATGGCGCCGAAGCAAAACACATAAAAAATGTCATGCCGTAAAGTAAAATACATATCCAGAAAAATAGAACAAAGAAATCTCTTGGAAAAGTTACTCAAAAAGACCACCAAACTGGGCGATGGCGATGGCGATGAACGAGCTCATTGCATATCAATGGAAATGAGTTTTTCACCAAAAACTTCTTCTGCACAAGTTGCGGATTGTGGACTTGTGTGTGGCCAGTGCTGTTGGCGACGCTTTGGCGGCCGCACACACACACACACAAACACACACACTCATACACCCACCACACACACATATACATGCAAAGCACACAAATGAATGCCATGCATGATGGCCACATTCAACTCCCAATCCTGTACAGTTTTTTGTATTTTCCTTTCATGCGCCGCTCATTTCGCCGCTTCGAGATGACATGTCAAATGCACGACCAAATAGTCCTTTATTTTCCTTTCACTTTGGCGCTTTTTTCCAGCGCATTTCTAGCCAAAAAGTATACTATTTTTTGCCATTTTTGAATCAACATTATGGGATTTTGTTACACGCTACATATCCATTGAAATCAGTTTATATTTGTTAGAAAGTCAATTATTAATTACCTGAGAATAAATTTAAATATTTAATCGCTACGAAAAAAAAAACAAAATAAATGGAAGAATATTTTTCTTTGTGAATGTCAATCTTTCTTCAGTTTCTTTTTGAAATAAATAGATTGTATATGAACTTTTTTAAAACAAATCAAAAATTGATCGTTTTCAAAATCAGTGTACATTGGCAATAATTTCGTTTTTGAAAAAGAAAATAATAATGTTTTTAATTTAAATTAGTTAATTAGCTATTTTTTTTCCTAACCCTAATCTTTATGTTGTCAAATTAGTTTCTTTTTTATGTAAACAAATTCGAAAATTTATTATTACCAAATTACTAAATCAAACACAGAGCACATGATATTAGCACTCATTGTCAAAATTATCTTTATATTATCCTAGAAAAGTGCATATTCATGATTTTTTCTGTTTGAAATCAACTCTATTTGATGACTAGTTCATATATGTATAGTATTTTCAATAAGAGAAAGTTGCAATTGTAAGGACTATTTTGAGACTCCATTTAAGCTTTAATTAAGTTGATCTTCGATTGAAAATTCAACAATCGCATATTGTTATTAATATTTCGATAAAAATTATATTATTTACCATTTGGTTTGAGACTCCCCAATGCCAGGATTTCCATAACCCAGAACACCTGCCGGACAGCCAATATTTAATGTATAACAATGCATGGCAGAGCTTCTGGCAAAGTGCTCTCCATCTCGAAAGCCAAAACGGTAAGAGACCTCAATCAGTCCCCCAAACGGGCGAAGCAACAGTTCGCTTTTCAACAATATACGTTAGAGTACTAGCCATAAGCTGACAGCCGCATCAAATTCCAGGCCATGCAGGCAGCACTCGGAAACATTTACCACTTTGCCCAAACCGCAGAGGGAGCAAACATTGTTTTGTAATTTATTTTATTTAAGACTATTTTTCATTGCCAGCGTGCAGACAAACCCCAACTCAATACGACTAGATATCCACTCTCTAACTCTTTCTCCAGCTCTTGCTGTCTCTCTCAAACACACATGCCTTTCTGACTTGCTCCTTTACCGTTGCATAAGCAAGCAAACTTTGCATCTTTGTTTTTTTTTTTGGGTTGGGTTGGGGAGAGGGGTAGAGAGGGGGAACTGTGTGACAGTTCGATTCGGCACACGGGGCACATGCTTGAAAAATTGCAATGGTACGTGCTCTCGTCCTCGCCCTCGGCCTCGGATGCATCTTCGAGGGAGTCCCGGGAGTGTAAGTTTCATTTCGTATGCAAAACATGCATATTTGTGAGTAAAGATAAATTGATATTTCGAGTGAGAGCGAGCAGCAGGGCTGGCCCCAGTCCGAAAGCCTGGGCCGCTTGCTCTATTTACATTCGGCTACTGCAAATATTACGCATATGTCAATTTTAAAATGTGCGCTGCCATTTAACAAAAAAAGAAGGAGAAAAAAGCAAAAAAAAAAAAGAAATAAGAGAGCTGGCGAAAAATACAATCCTTTATTGTTCATTGTCGGCGCAGCTCTATCAGAATGCCTTAATTAAGAACGTGCGCCAACATTGCCAGATAGTTGTTGTTGCTGTTGCTGTTGCAACTACCTTTGCCTCGCTGGCAAACAAACCAACGGGGGAGATGAAAAGAATAAAAAAAAAGAAGAAATGGATGACAATGAGAAGAAAAAAATACCGAAATGTCAGTCAACAATTTGCAGTTTACAGTTAACAGCAGACAACGATGTTATTGGAAAAAGCACCGAAAATTGGTTTGTTTGACGGCAGCATGTCTGCTCACACCCACACCTGTACACGCAAGCACACACCCACACACACACCCACACACACACCCACACCTACACATGCGAACAAGCTTGTAGCGAAGATATTACGTATTCGCAGACGTGCATTTATGTGGCCTTTTGTTAATAACTTTGTACGTCTGCCGGTCTATTTGCATTGCGTGCTTTTTCCTCTGTCCGCCGTCCATAAAAATGTGCCATTCACAATAACACACCGGACTGCCATCGGCAGTGTCCGAATTCAGTCAGTTGCAACTTGCAACAGCAGCCAAATGAAATGCATATACACCCTACACAACGCTATACACCAATATATAATAGCCATCAGGAGCATAGGCCAGATTCGTAGTGAGGACAGGGGTAGGCAGGAAAGTTCTATGTTCTGTGTGATTGGATTTTTGAGTTCGTATGGCAGTGCCAATTCAAAGCCCACTCTATCGAAAATAAGCAAGGTATTTAGACTGGGGCTACAAATTAAAAAGAAAAAGTTAAGAAACCCTCATATAGCTTATCAGTTTTGATATATGTGTGTAGTGTAATTATTAAATTATTTAAGTATGTGAAAAGAATATTTATTATAAGTAAGTTCAAAGCAATTTTAACTCGGCTTTTTCTTTTTTCAACATTTATAAATATACCTAATGTATGTAGGTCCCGTATAGCTCTTTTTTTTACCGGACTTTGATATAACATGGTGTAAAATTGCATATATATTTCTTTAGAGATAACGAACCAATCACCTATTTTTGCATATGATCAATGTCTTTTATTAGACGGTTGTTTCTGGAACCAATCTACCGTGTAAAAACAGAATTAAGTGTATATGAAATATATCTATTTTATATATATCTTTAGTCTAGAAATACCTTTAGAGAATTAATTTCCAGCAACGCCTTCGAATGATATATATTATTAATTTAACCAATAAAAAGATTTGTAGATAATATTTCTGTTGATTCACTTTCAAATAAAACTAATTCTTCGCAAAACTCTTTTAATCAATTTTCAGCAAAGTCTTCAAATAATATATATTATTAATTTAACCAATAAAAAGATTTGTAGATAATATTTATGTTGATTCACTTGCAAATAAAACTCTTTCATTTTATGCTTATTCAGATGGTCTACGATAAGGATACGAGTATATCGGTAAGTTACGAGAACAAATATTTAATATAGATTCTTTGAGAAGTTAATGCCTTATTGGCGTTAAAATAAACCATTCATCAATATCGTCACATACATAAGTCTCATTATATAGCACAAGTTTTCATAGTGAAGGCAGGAATACAAGTTTTCGACCTTAAGAAAGAAATATAAAACCAAAAAAAAAAAACCTATTAAAATTTAAGTACCACTTTAAAAATGTGTTGAGTTGAAAAGTGCTTCACAAAAAATTGAAGTCTATTTTTTGCATTACTTTTTATATCCTGTAGCCAAAGGGGGGAAAGAGTAAAATAGTTTAATTCCACAATCAAAATGTGTTTTTTTTATATTTAATAATGAAATAGACAATGGTTTTAGCTGCGAAAAGTTTCAGTAGATTATCAAACACGTGTGTCTTAAGTGTTGTCACACACTTGAGGGGAAAATGCGAGTAGATTCCCGAGTGCAACTTCATTTGCGATTAAAATCTGGCATTTAGTTGAATGTTTCATTCACACGACACCCACAAAATTTCCCACACACATCCTGCAATGCAGAATCGCTTCGGCTACGCCGCCTGATAAGCATAATCGGATTGGTTCAAATATGGTTAATGCTGCAACAATAGTCTGGCATGGACATGGGCGAGAATATACAGTTACATTTAGAGTAGCAGACACAGGCACAGACACAGATAGAGACAAACCGATAGAGCTAAAAACCCTTATCAAAAACAAATTACAAATCCACGAAAACAAACATTAAGCGTCAGTCCCATGGGATAAGCTTAGAAGATGGCAAAAGAAATGGCCAAGAAATAGAAAAGCATGATTTAAGAGTGGGTAGCTTTATCAAATGAAGGCTCATAATAAATGGCAAGAAGGCAAAATGTGGGACAAAGCATTGAAGAGCTGTTGACTGAGTCCAACTTACTTTAAGAAACACTCATACGCACACACAGACACGCACATGCAGACAGAGAGACAGACAGACAGGCAGACAGATACACATGAGGCCAAATCTCAGTCACTTGAACATAAACACAACGAATAGTGGGGGGAACAAGTTGTGGAACATCTTGTACTCGGTGGGAAAACAAAGCATTTGGACAACTAATAGATAGATACAAGTGTGCACAGCTATTGTTGTTGTTGTTCTGGTTCTTGTTCTTGTTGGCGTTGTATTGATAAGCATCGAATTCATTAATTTATATGTTCCATGTTCTATAAGTATCAGCGCTGAATCAGGCAGCAGATGGAGATAAAGGGGTCGAGACGCAGAATGCCTTGCCTTGAGTCAGTCACTCAGTTACTATAGCTTTGTAATGTGAAACTAAGTGATTTGAAGCGTGAGTATATGTGTGTGAGTGTGTGTGTGTGTGTGTGTGTGTGTGTGTGTGTGTGCAGTACACTAGATGGCAAATGTATTTGGACAATAGCACGAATGTTTTTTGCTATCATATGACTAAATAATATTAAAGAAATTGAGAATTTCTTTGTAAGTTCTGCATGTTTAAGTTTTCTTCAGATGTTCGCCATTTATTTTGAAGTTGCAAAACAAAACAGAAGGCTATATTATAGTGCTTGTGGTAGATTTGCTCAGCACATTATAAGACTTGCTTATGATTCAGAATAATTTTTCAACTATTTTTTATATAAAAGTACCGAGCACGGTAATTGAATTTCTTGATTTCTTGGTTAGAGAAGACTTTCATTCCATTTTTTGTCTTTTAATATCGCTTAGCAAATGAATGAAATGAGATCTCACTTTCTATATATTTTAATTAAATTGCCATTTGGATTTAATGTTATTAATACTTGAGAAAAATGTATTCTTTGTCATACATTGCTCATCCATTTCGGGAACATTACACATCAAATATTTACGAAAAATCTTTAAAAAATGGAAGTTTTTCAAAATTAATAGCAAATAATACTGCCATTTTGTATAAAATTTGCTGACAAATAAATGAAATTTCGCTTCTGTTTAGAAAAGCTTTTTCAATTGAATATTAAAAATAATTTTTTATATAAAAATGTACTTTTAGCCAACATTTATTTAGACTTCCAGTAAAAAACGTAAGCTTATATTGAATTTTACCGCCTTCCTTGCACTACAAGAGAGAAGAAGGCCCCTTTCTCGAATTTCAAGAGCCTTCGAATTTGTAGCTTAGTGGCTCTATATGTCGAATATGCTACAAAGCTTAATCAAAATCTTGCATTTCTCTTAAAAAATATATATAAAATATGTAAAGTCTGTCATGCCTCCTTTTGGTTGTCCCAAAAACCAAACAGTTTCATTATACCCTTTTAACCACATTTACAGAGTATAAGAAATAAATTAGCTGCCCGTTTATAGGAACCCGTTTAATCATTTGGCTTGGGGCAAGTACAAATTGGGTTTTTATCAAAATACATATGTCGAAGAGTGTGCTTCAGTTAGTATGTTTGGCTAGCTCTTTTGATGGCGTGTGTATATCTTCATTACAAATCCTAGCTGGCTTGCCTTGCGGATTTCAAATGAAATGCTGCGCTTGTGTTTAGCAAGCCTGCTTAGGGCCACACGCACACACAATTACATGTGTATGTCCATATATATATATATATAGTTGTGTAATACACATGTGCGTGTGCCACATGGGGTGCTCTAGTCTTTATGACCAAGACTGTCTCTGCCAGGGCCAAATAGAATACCCACAGACACAGTGCGCCTTAAGTAGTAAATTCAATCAATTTACAGCAGCAGCAGCAGCAGCAGAACTAAGCATGGCAAGAACACAAAAAATAAAAGAATGTTTCGACTGTCTTTCGGATGCCTGTGTCTTGGTATCTGACAGTTACTAGCGCAACAGCAACAGCAACAACAACTACAACTACAACAATAAAATCTCAACTTAAATATGTCACAGCAATTAATACAAGGCACCAAAAAGTCATTCACATGCGCCCTAAGGAGGCACCGAAAGGAGCTTTGTCAAAGGTCTCAGAAAATGAAATGAAAGTGATTGTTGGCACAACAAATAAATGTGTTATATAAATACAGATGTACATACTTTTGTGTATGTTGGACATTTCATATGTCCGGAGTGCCAACAAGTCGAATGCGTAATATTTAAGCTATGGGCGTGTCGTGTTCTTTGTAGTCTTTGAACTAACAAAAGGCGCGTCTCCCTCATATAAACATACGTACATACATGCCCTCGTTGCCTTTCTGGGCTGAGCAAAAGGTTTGGCAGGTAAATTGGCCTGCTTCTGACAGCTTATTTTGTGGCCGACCTAGAGAATTAAAATAGCCACACATACACACCATCAACCGCACAAACTGTGTTCAAAGAAAAACCATCAGTGGAGAGAAAAAAAACATTAAATGAAAATTAAATTTTCAAGCCATATGCCTTTGATGATGCGACCCCGAAGCAATAACATGTACGCGTATACAACTAGAAAATGTCCAGTGCCTGCCAATAAGCCCAAAACATACACAAACAGACATATGAACACAAATTCCAATACATTTGTGCACATGCTTATGTCCATGCAAATGCAAATGGCAAATGGCCGAATATGGAAAATGTCATTGGTTATAAATCACAGTTTCAAATACCAACACGACATCGAGCAAGTAATCGCACGCATATGGTTATAGCTAAATTCTAAACAATATTTAGGTAAAATGTTTCAGAGAATTTAGCAAATACTCGGACATATGTTTTGCATTAAACAGAAACAGGCAATGTTGGTTTTATTCGAATTCGTCCTCTTTATATTTATATATATCTCGATTTATTAAATACGGTTCGAAAGAACGAACTATCAACAACAAACATAAGTCCTATTATGTCCGTACTACATTATAAGTCATAGTTTTATTAATTTTACATGCTTTCTTTGTTCACAATTTAAATCGAATGATGTAATGATGAGCAGCAGAAAAACGTTTTTAAACAAGAGAAGTAACGTTTAAAGCAAACTGATATGAATAAATTATTTCTACTTAATTTTCATTCTTTAGTATTTGATTTTAAATAATAAAATAAAATGTATTCTTAACTTCTAAATTCTTAACTAGACCAAGATTAAGCTGTGACATAAATTCCTTTCCATCTTATTTAAAATTTATTTCATTTAAAAAAGAAACTATCCTTTATTTTTATAGATCCTAGACTGCAACAGCTAATGTTGCCTAAAAAGGTTATTTGTTGACTTACATTTTGTCTTTTTCCCAGTACCTCATTTGCTTACTCAAGCAAACGCTATAGCCCGCTGGACTATTAATTAATACATTTTAGATTCTTCTTTCACATTCTTCTTCTTCTTTAATATTTTGTTTATATCAGCTTAAAAAAATGTAAATCATGTGTAATTTACCTTTTGAGCAATTGAATTAACTTCCTAAACAAAATCCATTTCGAAATTTTCCGCCTAGATCAAATATTGAAGGTGTCTTCTCATAAGTTACGCTCGAGATGTTTCAACTAAATTTTGAATTGGCAAACTGCATACCAAGCCCAATTGCAATTACAGCTCTGAGCACACATGCTCGTATTCTGATCAATACCAATGAGACGATTTCGATTTGTTGGCAGTGGCTGCAATATAACGCAAATCTATGGCCACTTATTAAACGTTGATGAGATTTCTTTGAGCACCGACTCCTACATCCCAGGCCAGTTCAGTTGCGTTCTAGTAAAGGCGATTGCTGCTGCAACCGAGTGCCGAAATCCATTTGGCCAAAACTTCAAACCACACTTTATTGGCCTTTTTATGAGTGTGTTCAATCCTCCTGCTCCTGCTCCTGGTCCTGGTCCACTGCACGATGATGTAACGACACAAAATGCACGCTACAAAAATCACAAAGTGCTCATCGAGCAATCTTACCTCCACCCCCGCCCACAATTCAGTTGTTTCCCCGAACCGCAAACATAGCATCAAAATCATGCATTGCTGCATTTTTAAATTGATCAGAATGGGTTGAACGGGTGGGTCGGGTTGGGTCGGGTTGGGTCGGGTCGGCCCATACCGGGAGTGTAGGGTGTTCGGGGAGAGAGCTATTAGCTACTCCCCAGGGACTCACGGTAACATGGCTGACTAGTTGCCATGACCGCACATCATTAGGTGAATTATTGCTTGTTTCGAGTAGTTAGCATGTGCATGATTTGAAATACGATTTAATGTTGTTGCTATTGTTGTTGTTGCTGCTGCTTTTGGCCCTGGAATGACATTTGCATGACTTGCCATTATCTCTTGTTAAGATGTTGTGGCTGGTTCTAGAAATTAATAACGAAAATGTCTGATAATTGTCATAGATTTGTTGGGAATTTTAATTGCTTCTATTTGAGTGACAACCAAAATTTATTTACAAATCAAGCTGTGAGTAAAGTTAACTTTGAATTAAATGCAAGCAAAGCTTATAAGTATTTACAAATAATATAATTTAAATAATTTAAATTTGAATATCAATAGAAATACGATTTTTTGTTCTCAGCTTATACCTGTCATTTACTAAAGAAAAGTGAGAACTTTTAAAATGATGAATGTATGTTCTAAGCAATTAATTAAGGTCCAATCATTTAACCTTTCTATATTGATAGTAGATTATAGTGGACATTCAAGTAGGAACATCTATAAAACTGATTACAAAAGAAAGCCAGTTCTCTATTGGATGGAGCTTTGTACGCGTAGATCTATTCTTGAGATATTCGGAAAATATGATTGAAAATAGCTAAAATATTCGTTCGCAAATCCAAATGAATAAGGTATATAAAATATTTGAAATACTGCGATGTGGCTGAAAACGTAAATCTATCTATCTACATATCTACCTATCTATCCATCTATCTATCTATAAATCTATCTATCTATCTATCTATCTATCTATCTATCTATCTATCTATCTATCTATCTATCTATCTATCTATCTATCTATCTATCTATCTATCTATCTATCTATCTATCTATCTATCTATCTATCTATCTATCTATCTATCTATCTATCTATCTACCTATCTATCTATCTATCTATCTATCTATCTATCTATCTATCTATCTATCTATCCATCTATCTATCTATCTATCTATCTATCTATCTATCTATCTATCTATCTATCTATCTATCTATCTATCTATCTATCTATCTAACTATCTATCTATCTATCTATCTATCTATCTATCTATCTATCTATAAATCTATCTATCTATCCATCTATCTATCTATAAATCTATCTATCTATCGATGTGATTGCTAGAGTTATACTGATTTAATGATTGAAATCTTGTGAGTTATCAGTCTTTTATGATCATTTTTAATCCTCATTCTAGTGTTAAAGCTCTTCGTACTTGTCTCAATTCGAGAATTGCAAAATTCAAGATAATCTCAAATAAATCTTCAATGACAAATTTAAAGTATTTGTTTTTAAATTTTATATTCCAACTCAACAAAATCTATTTTATCGAAATCTCTGCACCACAACTTAGAGAAGAAGCTTAACAAGATTGGTTGCTCAACAGACAGCCAGAGAAGCATGTCTTCAGGTACAGTTCTTTCCATCTGGTAATAAGTATATCTATATCTGAGTGGGGTCTGCCACGCCTCCTGCGAGTAAGAAGAAGAATCTTAGGTCCAACTATTTTTTTTTTTTTGCTTATAACTTACTTTTCATATTGAATTTTGTTTTAATAAACCGTCGTGATTTCAAGAAAACTAATAATAATATACTTGCGCTTACTAAGAAAGCGTTTTTCTGCTAGTGTACTAGTATTAATTCTATTAAGTAATTCAGTTGCACAGCGATGGAATGTTGAAGGCAATTTTCCAACAACAGCCCCCCGTGAGTTCAAAATGTTCTTATCTGACAAATTTTGTAATGGGGAGCAAAGTTCCCAGTCTCGACCGGAAGATGGACAACAAGTGGACGGAAAACGGAAGCTGTATGACAGCAGAGGGGGAGACAAATCGATGTCAGCTCTAAAGATGTGCAAATTTCAGGGAAAGTGCCAAATGTCACATGGGTTATGGTTATGGATAGTTCGAGCTTGTTGTTGGCGTCGTCGCAGCATTCTTGTTGTTGTTGTTGTTGTTGTTGTTGTTGATGTTTGCTCAACTAGAAATGAGAAAAGTTTTATAACGCGTCTGGGAGTGCCAAGTAGAAGGTCTAATATTTTTAGATCCATGCTTACATACATACTTACACACTCACACACCTACACAAACACTTGAGAGTGTGTGGGTTTTGTACTTTCTGCTGCTTTAGGGTGAGAATTGAGTTTAGTTTTTCACGCTACTGCTACTGCTGCTGCTGTAATTTTTACGCACGCACACACACACACACACACACGCAGCAGCAATAATAAAAGTAAATGCGGTGCCATGGCACTTAGAAAATCGGAAAATTTGTTTGTTTTTCGTGCGAAAGCATAAAGAAAATAATAAGAGCCAAATAATGATGGCTGTCGCTGGCTGGACGAGGGGGCGGTGGCGGGCAAGCGAGCGAGCAAGAAAGCAAAACTAATGTAATGGAAATTTGAAATTATTGAAAATAAATGAAAACAAATAAATATTCCTGCGTGCTTATTCACTTGGACAACCAAACCGAACACACAGCGCCCCCCAACACGCCCCCTCTATGCCAAGGGTTCCCAGCACCAAGGCTCGCAGGCTGCCAGCGTGCTGGTGTCCTGGCGTCCTGTGCCTCTAAAGAATGTGTGGGAACGTGCTTAATTTGAGGACTTGAGTTTTCTTCATTTTTTCATTTTTCTTTTTTTTTTTTTTTTTTTTGCTGGTGTTGTTTTTGCATTTTGCACCCTGAGCTCTTAGCGCTGTCTCGCTTAATGGCGTGTAAGTGTACAAATTGCCTAGATTAGTGCCTAAATTAAAAGTAAAATTGAAATAAATTAAACATTTGCCCACAACACACACACTGGGGGCGGCGGCAACGGATGGCACTTAGGCTTATAACTTTCGACGTTCGCCTGCCAGCCGAGGGGTAGACGTCGAAAATTCTTGTATTTATGAGCTGACGTTTTGTTTTTGTATTCTTAATTCTGTATTTAGAAGTGTTTTCCTTTTTTTAAGTGTGTAGGAAGTGTGGGAATCAATTAGCGCCAACTTGAAAGCTTTTTTCGCAAGTACTTTCAGGGATTTCTGATTTAACAAAAAAAAAAAACAAACAAATTTAGGAAATGCTCCAAAAATTTAGCGCTAGCCCAGGCTAATGCCTGTTGATATGAATAACATGACGTTTGTTTGATTGGGCGTGATTCTTTTAAAATGTGTCCAATATATGTGAAGAGAATTATTTTTAGCTGTTAAAAAAAAAACGAAACGATTAATGTCTCCAGATTAATGTTGTTCAGGAAGCTATAATTAGCTCAAGTGAGCGATGAGACTTTAGCTTTAGAGAGTATTTTATCTTAAGTAATTATAACAATGATAACAATGCGAACAGACTTATGTAAGCTATTTGAATCAAAGTAAGAACGGTACTGCTGGAGTTTCTCCATTTTAACAGGCAATGAAAGCGACCAACTAGATCGTAAATTTTGTTTAAAAATTATATGTTTTTGAGGAGTCTAAAACATTTATTTTACGCAACAAATAATTGTTTTAAAATGTGTGTATCATGGATAAAATCTATTGAACCTATTTAAAGTTTTAGTATTAATTCTACCTAATTGCTCAATTCCAATTTGCTTAATTTCAAACAGTGTTCTTCTAGAGTATAATGTTTTTTTGAAATATCTTAAAGTGCGCTAAAAAGCTGTTTAAAATGAAATTGACAAATTCAAACACTGAAAACAATTATATGCAGTTTTATATTATTTTTATAAAAATATATACAAATTTATGGTTGGTTTTTCACAAAGTTTGTTATACTATATAAAATATCTTATAGTAATCTGTATCGACAGCAGAAATTGTTGATTTATTAAATAAAAAATAAATAAATGAAGATATTAGCTTGGAAGAGATTAGCTTGCTTGACCAAAACCCATTCGTACACATTTTTACAGCAATTGTTAATAACATACTATAGTTTTTATTATGCTTTGTTATTGTAACTAAAGGGAAAGCTCATGTTTGGATATTTAATACCAACGGAGGAGCAAATTAATAGTTATCGTAGACCATCTAACGAATTAGTTAGCTACAAATCGAGTTTACGCTGGCACGAAATGAGGGGGTAATTGTTTAATTCAGCTGTTTGCAATTTTCTTTCATCACAAATAAGATGTTTTCATCATTAATTATTGGAGGAACTAGACACACTTTAAACAATGAGCATTTCCATGCAATTTAACACACCTGAGCACACATGGTGTATGCCTAATGCCCATTTAAAACGGTATTATTTCTTGTTATTTTGAACAACTTTTTTTCATTTTCGTACTAACAATAAGTCTGTACATCATGTTCGGGTAAGTTCCCCTCGGCGATAAATCAAGTGGCACAGCTTCAGCATTGGACAATCTTTTTAGGCGTGCAGCAGCAGTATTTTTAATATATTTGCCAAGCCTCGTCCTGGCGGTTGGTCAGTGTTCTCGAAGGCCAATAGTAAAAGTGAATATTAAAACATTTAGTTTGGTGTATAATTTTTAAACCAATCTTTACTTCGAAAAAGACCAAATTAAAAGGTAATCTGTACGAGTCAGCCATCTGGACCAACGAAAAAGAGTATTTAAAGTGCGCTAGAGTAAACTATCCAATTAAAATTGAAGTTGCTGAAACTGATGCTGCCGCACAAAAAGTACAATTAACACAGGTATTGGCAACAGATAATAAATTTTATGTAGCTGAGCTTACATGCAGTGAGACAAAGGATCTGAAATTTAGTAAGTTGAACACAATGTGGAAAGTATTTTATTAAATTGTTCCATCATTGTAGAGGACACAATAATGATTTATACAAAGAGAAAAATGGGCTTAGACCTAAAGCAGCGCATTGAACACGATCTGAAGAAGCTTGGATTTAAGAAGAAACAACTACAGTTGTGCCATTAAGAAATCTGAATTCCGAACTCTAGGCGTTCATCCAGACAGATGGACGAAAATATTTCAATCGATTTCTCTCGTCAAACTAATAAAGAATATATGAGTATATACTTCAAAGGGTCGTTAAAGCTTTTCATAATCCTAATATAACCTTACAGGGTATACAAAATAATATTTTTCTTGCAGTGAAAATTATTTCAAATTAATAAAATAAATAAATAATTATATACCTGGTCCAAACATTTATTTATTTTTTCATAATCCTAATATAAATTTACAGGATATACAAAATACGTTTTTTTCTTTCAATGAAAATTATTTCAAATTAATAAAATAAATAAATAATATTATATAACTGATTGAAACATTTATTGATTGCTTGATTTGTTTTTTTGTTATTGTATAATATTTTGAATGTTTTGTGTGTCTCGGCTTTTGCGTTAAGTGTAGAGTAGGACAGCAATAACAACAACAACAATTGCTGACAAAGCATGGGCAGGGATACATTTGTGACTAGTATAACTCCCTAAGTGTTGCTCCATCTGAATTAAACTTGACAAAAGGATAACTGGATGAATTTGTGGAACTCAAAGAGTTACGAATTATAGAAAATCAGTTAAAGCGAGAGATCGCTTCTCCCCTCTTCCGGTAACATCGGAAAAAATGCATACAGATAAACGGACAAACGGTCGGGACAGACACGTTGTACACATTAAGAACGTTTTAGAAAACGTGTATGCCTCTAAATTTTGGTTTCAGTTTGTAAAACTGGAAAGATTTCCATCTTACAAGCGTTACATTAATATTTCCACCATACAAAAAGCATTTGTTACACATTTTGCTCGAAGTAAATTACTGTCCAGTTTCAATTCCGGCAAACACCATGTTGAAGCTGTGCAGGTAAGTCATTCGAAAGGACCTCAAGACACGCAATACGTAACCAGTACCACCATTAGTATATTTATAGTCACATTTTTGTGCGTAATTTGTTTGTGCAAAGCTAATTACTGTCCCAGAAGAAAAATATTGAACGTAAGTGTAGTGAGAAGTGGGGGGATTGTGTTATAAAATCCTACATGCACCAAAACAATTCCGTAGGTGAAGTTAAAAGGACGCATGTATGAATCAGCTATCTGGACCTTGGAGGATGTCAAACTGGCCTGTGGGCTTATCGATTATCCAATCGAAAAAGAACTGACCGATGATACCGAAAAGAGTGCGGTACTGGACACCGATAATAAGAAATACGTGGTGGAGCTTACTTGCAGCAGTGTCAAGTCCCGTCTGTACAGTAAGTAGCTAAGTAAGATGTGAAGAGATTTGCTATATTCCCAATTGGATTGCAGAGGACACGGTTATTGCGTACACAACCGAAAGGAATCCCAGCAAAACCGTCTGTAGAAAGATTTTAAAAACGTTTAAGACTAACGAGTTCGGTTTTGGAAATCTGCATTGGTGCGAAGATCGTCAGATTTGCATTGATAAGATGACGGGGAGAACAGGCAACACCACAGCAACCAATTAATCACAATTATTTCATAATTTGTCATTGCTAGAAGTCTGTATATAAAAGTTACTTAACTGATACAAAAGGTTGGACC
This sequence comes from Scaptodrosophila lebanonensis, assembly GCF_003285725.1. Taxonomy (NCBI): domain Eukaryota; kingdom Metazoa; phylum Arthropoda; class Insecta; order Diptera; family Drosophilidae; genus Scaptodrosophila; species Scaptodrosophila lebanonensis. The sequence continues at coordinate 336,731 of NW_022060552.1, read as the reverse complement.
ACAAATGAAATAAAACGGATTTTTTAAACGAAATTTCTTGGATTTTTGATGACGGGAAGTCCGAAAAAGGATCTAATAGCTTTTATATGATAATCTTCGTGGTTGAAGCTACGGAGATTCTTTTGGTCAACTTTTAAAATTAAAGTATAAAGCAAAGCGTACTAAACTAACTTTCCCATTGAGTTCAAAGGTTGAACTATACTATCGACGTTTATCCATTTATGAAATTTTACATAAATTAGCGGCCAATACTTATGTTACAAGTATTAAGTGATTGAAATATATTATTAACAATATTATTTAAACTTTATGCGAACTTATACGTGCTGAACTCAGGCTTTGAGCGCTCCTTCTCCCTCTTTCTTACTCAGAAGTCTTTCAATCGCCAAGGACTTGTATTGGCTTTACTAAAAATTGACCGAAACACTGTTCACTAACACAGAATTTTCTTAGCTCTTATAGGCATAAGTTTGAGAATTGCCCCAAACAATAGTTGATAAGGAAGGAGGATTTTCTTTTATCAAATTTCATAATAAAATGTTTTTTATTTGCTTTTTTATTTAACTTAATAGCCATTACCGAAAGCATGCCGAATAATTGCCAAAGGTTATCGGCAGAAAGCCAATAATTTTGTTACTTAGTTTTGTTTGTTCTTCAAATCAGTTAAAATCGGGCAAAGTATTTCTATGTATTTCATTTTGAATGTGTTATCTAGAGTAAATATTTCAATTTGTCTAAAAATTTTAAGAAATGCCTCTTTTCTGCGATTGCCAGCAAGACTGTTTTATGAACAATTTATCCAGATAGCTTAAATGATTATTGAGCTACTATCTGTGCATTATGCTCAAGGGGGAATAAGAGTGTTACAAACTTCGCAAATTCCTCATCAGCATAAAAAGCATGCCTGCGCTATCTGTTCCTTTGAAAGCATACGAGCTAGAGCCACCAAAATATTTTAAATTTTATCTGAATAGCACATATTTCAAGAAAGTTATAGTCGAGAAGGCAATCTTGGCCAACATTTGTGGCTTTTTCAATATGGATTGTAATGGAAGCCATTTATAGATTCATGAAAATGAAAACATAAGTATATACTTGTATAAGAAGATATATGTATATAGTGCATTATTGAATTAGTTGATGTGATCCTAATCACAAATGAAGCGGTTGGGAATAAAAGGACTAGTTAGTTTGGTGCTAGTATGTACATTAGAGGTAGCTAAAACCCTATAATTTAATAATGAATCGTTTAGTTTACTAAAGTTTAAGCAAATGATAAATCTCTAAATTAAATTTGCTATCAAATAAGTTTAAACACAGGATTAAGGCTATCGCTGGCAGTCCTAGTATCTGCCTCGTTGATTTTATATTTAATTTATATATTTATTTTAAATATTTACAATTTTTCAATTACCATCAAAAGGTAAGCTGTGGTGGACGGAGTCCATGCCATTTATTTATTCTGCCATCCAGTTACTCTTTATATGGTCACTGGCCACACGTACCATGCATTATTTCGCAATCCAAAGTTGGCGGCAACCGCAGCCGGGAAAATGGATACCTGTCCCGGCTGTCTTGTCGTTTGGTGCCGGGATAAATGTTTATGTTATGACACGTTTAAATTTTAAGGTGCATTAGTGTAAAGTGCTTTTCTCTGAAGATGTAAAAGAATGGCAGACGAAAACGAACGGCGACCAAAAGCGTTCTTAACACTTTCATTTAGCCGAAGCGAGTTTTAGTGGTAAATGGCGGGCTGTGTGTGTATTTGGATTATCACCAGACAAGGGCCAAAATGTGCAAAATAATTCTGCATTTACAGAATAATGCAGTAATCTTTATAATTATGTGACTAAGGCAAACCATAAGTTGTATGATTTTTACAATATAGTTGAATGTAATTGTGCAACTATTTGTGTTTTCTATAAATACAATATTAGTACAAGAAATTGAAAACAAATATTACATTTCAAAGATATTTTTGTTTTTAAAAAACTGGAAGACTTTGCAGACCAGTTGGATTATTATTCATTCTGGCAGCAGACTCAACTAAATTGTGGATTATGTGGCCTTTTTAGTATCAATGGTCTAAACAATAATTTTATATTTTAAAAACCAATTTGCACTGCGCTGTCGTTTAGATGTCAGTTTTATCAATGAATTCAGTTTAATCTTAATCTCTCAAAGCCCTAAAAAAATTGTTATATTACACTTACATGCAAAATAATTAAACCCGTACTATATACTAAATAATTCCACTCTCTCTATAAAATTAAGAACATGTCTAGCCTTTTTCTGATTGATATTAGAAATAACTAAGCGCTTTATTTACAAAAAATTAAAATCAATCTGTAAAAGAAAAAACAAAATTCCTTTTAATCAGTCAGTTTTGCGATTCATTTTCATACAATTTTAATATAATCTTTTGAAATAGACTTTCAATTTAATAACTGAACAAACTTTTAACTTTGTACTCAAATTATTTGCTATAATATTTTCTTTGTCATTCCTCAATATCGGTGTTGTTTTTATTATAGTTGTTCTGCATCGTTAGTTACATTGTGAGCGAAAAGTTTGTCGCCTGGCAGTTGTTGCAGTTGTGGCAGGCAGCTGTGTTGTGCATCCACCTATAACGGTGTGCATGTGTGTGTGTGTGTGTGAGTGTATACGTGTGTGAAATTTAGCACAACATCTTGCTGCAACATCGCCGACAGCCTCCAGCTTCCACTCGCATCGCATTAAGCCGCTGCTTGGGTTCCTTAGCGAAAATGAAATTTATATATTTCCGTTAAGTAAGCAGGATACGAGTATAGTTTTTTTTTCTGTACACCTTCCTCTGTTTTCTGCTCTCTTTTCGTTGCTATTTTGTGATACATGCTTTTGCTTTTAGCCGCGTTCCTGCATAACGGAAATTAAAACAATGTGTGTGGGTGCATATTCTACCACCACTGCACCACCACCACCACCCTCTACGACAAAGCCTAATTAAAATATCATTGGGTCGGAAATCTTATAAACACTCGATGCAATTTAAAAAATGTTTGCTGTAAAAGCAACAAATCACCGGACTAATTTATGGATACATACTTCCATACTTCAACGATGTTGTTGGCATGCGCGCGCGCGAGTGCCAAGAAAAATATTTAATTTTCCAAATCAATAAGCACGCTGATTGCATTGGTGACAATTGGCAGATGCTGCCGCCCTCCTACGCCCAACACCCACTCTCGCAAGTCGGCTGGTGATAAATCCTCGAGCATGCCCAAAATGCCTTAGATATCATGATTTTTATTGCCAGATTTTTGCGTGCCCCAATTAAACGAATACTTGGAATTAGGGCAGCAGATATAGGCTGTGTATGTAGTTCCAATATTTATTGATAGCAATTTGCCAGCCACTGACAGTGGCAGTGGCAGTGGCAGTGGCTACCATAACAACAACAGCAACAACAACACACAACAGCACACAACTGTCAACTCATATGACCGTGGCCAAAGTTATAAGTAAAAGCGCAAGCGAAAAATAATTGAATTCCCCGAACGACAAAGTGGAATTTTAATTTGCGCGCGCATCGCTCTCGCAGCCCCTCTGCCTCAGGCCATCCGACCCCCCAAGTCAGCCGCGGGCAGTCAAAAAAGTTGCCACTGATTGCTGATCAGTATGCAAAATGTGTGCGTGCCAAAATCAGCGCCTGAAAGCGAATAGATGAGGGGACGGAAAAACAGTCCCTGGGACTATGAAGACATGCAAAGTGCAAAGCGATAGAAAATTGTGGGTGACTATTTGTGGGGTGGCTTGCTGGCTGCCTGGCTGGCTGCCTGGCTGGCTGACTGCCTGGGCATTGAATTGAACGCACAATAAACGTATAGATTGAGCGACATTGTCACACGTACTTTGAACTGTGAATTGATGTCTTAGAAAATTAGCAATGTTCGACTGTCAGCCTTCAGGGGGGGGATCAGGCATGAATTGCCAAACTTGGCAACTTGGCACCTTGGCTGGCGCACGAACAAGTGGGGAAAACAATTTGTTCGCCTCTGCGCCTGAAAGTATGCAGTGCATTTTTTATTTCAGTGCTGAATGGGTTACTATTTATTTTAATCGACTCGGCAGTCACCCCAACGCACTAGCGAGGCGGCTCCTGTCCAAACCTAAGAAGAGAAGACTGAAGAAGTGCCATCCAAAGGATCTCCCCACAAGATCCCTTGTATAAAATATATAATATATATCATAAAATATAATTTCATTTCTAATGTAAAACATTGTAAATATTGTATATATGTACATAGATATAAGTGCGTCCTATAGATGCTTACTATAGACAAGTTTTGTATTCCCTAACTTTCAACTAGCTTAAGCTGCCATATTGGTAGTAGAAAACTAGTTTAATAAATTGTATATATGTAAAAAATAAAAATTTATTTTAATAGCAAATTAATTTTCGACCTTATTTTTCAATTTTTCAATTTTTGCAAGACTTGCTTAAAAGCAATTTGAAAATGTCGCCTACGTGTGTCGAGCATAAATATTTGCAGATGCCAGCAGGTATGCAACTTAAATCAACAATTCTGTAATAAAACGTTGCAAATCATTCAAGCAAAACAACAAAATGGCCGACAATGTGTAAGAGAATATTTACAGATGGCGTTGATGTGAGAGACACAGCTTGATGGACTCAGCAGGCCTAAGAATAATTAATTAACAGCTTGAACAAGCTTAGGCCGCAAATCCTCAGTAGCACGTTCAATTAATTATGGTCTTCGGCTAAAGCATTAAATGTAAAGTTTTTGGCAGCATTAGTTACTACTTTGACTAAAACGCCAAGCATAAGTGTTTAAATGAATATTCATAAATGAAGCTGCTTATTCTAATAAGTCATAGTAATGATATCGCCTAAGTAAATCGACATTTTACAACTGCACAAATCAAGCAAATGTAATGTCGTTGTAATAAATATTTCTATATATAATAATAAATATTTCTATTATTTCTTATAATTCATCTGACAAGTTGAAGGACCCTTAATACCTATACAAAAAATTAATTTGAAAGCAATGCAAACATTCCGTTTGGAAATTTCAACTGGAAACGCAGGATTATGTTTGTTAACTCCGTTTGAAATATTTTAAAAGTGTCACTCATTTTTGATTTCATAAAAATTTTAAAATATGTGTATTCTATGCGGGCTTACAATCCAAACTCTAAGATTATCAATCGCAAACAAGCATATTTGATACCCAGAAAAGAATACTAGCGCAACAACGTCTACAATAAGGATAAGATTTAATTCCACAAACGCTGACATATTCAAACTGAATCTCGTCCTATATTATTTAAAATTTTATGTCTATTCAGACAAAAAAAAAATTGAACGTGCAGCAATTTGTAAAAGTAGCCAGAGCACTAAAAATTCTCTGGTAATAAAAACACACAGTACTTTTATTTAACTTAAAGAAGATTTTACATTCAATGCCGTTGCGACAGGGACTTGCCCATTATGCAGATTGAGGCTTCATTAACTTTGTTCGATATACGATAAAAATTAACAGACTCTCGCATATTTTTTCAACCCCAATAAAGAATTGTTTGGACCTTAATCCCATCAACTGGTAAAGCGCTGCTGAGCGCCATTTAAATACATTTTAACAGCATGAAGCTTGTAGAAGAGGACAAAAAAAAACAAAAAAAATATAAACTGAAAATATCTTCAAATTTGCATTTTTGTGGCACACGACGCCACAAAAAGTTAAAATAAATTACCTTGAAACAAATTCGTTTTGTTGCTCCTGTCTGTTTATGTTTTTGTCTGCCTGTTAGAACAGCAGGCGAGCTTATGAAATATAATGAAATAGCCCATATATTCTGTGTCACATTGGAACAACGGCCACTGGGCTGTCAACAAAAAAAATGGCTTAAAATCATATAACTCGCCATCTCTTTCGGCCGTGCAACAACAATAGCAACAACAGCCACTCCAAATGGCAACAAGATGGTCAATGTACCCGTAGTTTCTGTTTGCTGTTCATTCATTTTTATTTTGGTTATGAAATATGAGTTGAGTTTTCAATGCATGCCGGATGCATTCATTACCGTTGACGAGTGCGTTTGTGGGTTTATGTGTGACTTTGTTTGTTTGTGTGTGTGTGTGTTTGCATTTTTATGCCAAAGCAAAGCAACAACAACAGCAACAACAAAAAGTGAGCCTCATGCATACACATGTTTGTATGCCATTATGCAGCAGCAGCAGTTGTGTCTGTCTCTCTGGCTATCTCTCACTGTTTTCTTTAGCTTTTTACATTTGTGACAAATGCACTAACACACACACACACACACACACACACACGCATGCAAACAGATATAAACACACACGCATGGACTTTATGATCTCATGCATATGTATGCGTTTATAAAAGCCGCATTGCTTCACCCAAAATGGCGGCATAAAAAGCTACATTTTGTTTTTAATTTTTTAGCTTAGCTATTGAAAAAGTAGGAGTTTCGGTTGAGAGTAAAATGAATTCATTTAAATAAGTTTTAAATGATGAAAGTAATTTGTTGCTTGCACAACTTTTCCCAAGTCGAAATGCATTTAAAAATAAAGTGCAACACGACAACATACAAGTATTTATTTCATATGCGAGCTAAATATAAATATGCAATTTTAGACATAATTATTTTATTTAGGTATATGCACTATATGTTATTTGTCTGATTATTGATTGATTGATTATGCTGCTGAATATATTAGAAAACAAGCTAAGAAGTGAGCGCTTCTGATTGTCTGCGATTAAGTTACCCCTCACTTGGCCTAACAACAAACATATGTACGTATGTATAAATGATATGATGATGATCTGACATGGTCGGTCGCTTTGGTGCAAAATTTTAACCAGTTCTCTACAGAAAATAGTGGATTATAATTAAGTAATATTGTATACAATTTGATTTTAATTTGCAGTACAGTTTTGATGTATAATATTCTTTTACTTTACTTGTTTCACCCGCAAAAATTGAGGTATATTAATGTAATGCAATTATCTTTTTTTAAAAAAAGATTTTTTCAACATAAAAAGGATTTTTTCAAAAAATTTATATCACAGAACAATGAAAAAAATGAGTCAAAAACTCACTAAATAATAGTCTTATTTTCATTTTTAATTTTTTTTCTTAGGTACCTGTGTCATTTTTATAAAACGAAAAAAAAGAAAGGTTTTTGATTTAAAAAGCTGTTGGATTTGGTTTAAATACGAGAATACTTTACTTGTGTTTTCTTGTAACATTTTAACGGCACCAACTTTAAGCTTATACAAAAAAAAAAAAAATGTATAAAATCCGTCTATAAATAGAAATGAAGAACACACTTTCAATATGTAAACGAAATGTGCAGGAAATATAGTTTGTCTATTAGTTCTCAACAAGTAGTTACCTAGACCTTTCAGCTATTGTAATTCCTTTCTAGTTTCGGCCAGTTCATTAATTAGTGTGCCCTCTCGCTTTTGGGAAACTACCGAAATGACGGTGACTAAGTAGTTGGCTTCATACTGCGAGCTGCTGAAAAGGGACATATCAGCCGCATAGCAGCACATCCAATTCGAATTTCAAAACAGTAAACGGCAAATGTCTGCAAGACGTGCCAAGCGCCACACCTAAGCTCCGGGCGTAAAGCCCTCCCCAAAATAAGCTCCCCCCTCCCCTCACACGTAGCAAATCCACATGCTTTGCCAAGCAGCTCAAACGAACATGGCGTGGGGGAGAAAAAAGTGCGGCATCAAAGTGCAAGTTCATGTGAAATGCAAAGTTGAGTGCGTGGGTGAAGAGGAATGGGAATGGGAATGGGTGGAGAGGAAGCAATGCACGGCTTAAAATGCGTGCATGTGTTTGCGCAAACAATGCGTACAATAGTGCGTATGTGCAATACACTAGTGAGAGATTGCTGTGCTCTGCTCTGCTAAGCGGTAAGTGGGCCCAACAGGCATGTCGTCCTCGTCCTCGTCGTCGTCGTCGTCGTCGTCAGTGACTTTTGTGCATGAAAATTGAAAATGCGCCAGCATAGTTGCCATCCTGATTGAGCCCAAGCCCTACATCATGCCTTTGTTTATACCCGAGTCTATGTCTGTGGCAAGGGCTGTAGCATGTGGCATGCCGAGTCCACTTGAGGCAGGCATGGCACAAAAAACTATTTGGGAAAAGTCATATTACGAAAGTCGAAGACTATGGTCCCTTTTCAATATTAATTCTGGCGATTGGGTGCCCAAAAATAATGCAATTGTAGGTATATTAGTTAGCAAAGATCCCTAGGTTCTGAAGATCTTATGTGTGCTATTTTATTGTACTTTTTCTGCTCTTGAAGAAGGAGTGCACTGTGTCTAATCTATACGACTAGTTAAACCCTAAATCATGGCGAAAAATTGTTAATTTGAATGCGATTATTCATTTATATTCAGGCCTGTTCTCATTGTCTTATAATAAATTAAATAATAAATTAAATAAATAATTAAAATTAGTGAGACCTACAGCAGGAATGTTAGGAATTTTGACATTTTAGCTGAACTGAACTCAATATATTAAAGATTGTAAGCAAAAAGCTTTGCAAAATAGAGCCTAATTGGTTGACAACTTTAAGCACATCTACTCTAAAAGGAGTATTATTAATTCATATGTCAATAGAAACGGTCGATAAGTAAGCTGTTCTGTGGCAAGCATTATAACTAGTTTGGCATACCCCTAGTCGGCGAGTCGCAATTAAAATCCAGCATCAATAGCAGATTTCTGCAACGATGCGATGAGTGTGAAGGCTTTCGGCCAGTCCTTGCATTGAGTTGTCTTTTATTTGTAGGACCTTTCTGTGTGCTCGTCAGCCACAAAGCACCCGGGTAGGTTCCATTGCCTACAGGCACCTTGGCTCACATGTATTGGAAAGTTATTGTTTGTTTTAAGTCGTTTCTGCAGTTTTCTGGCTTTTCTGTTGCCTGTTGTTTGTGTTTAGCATAAATTAGAAACTATTGATCGCCTGTGGTCAGCAGCTGTATACAACTTTTGTATTCTGTTCGTAAAGTTTAAATCAATATGCACAAATGTTGTGCCGAACAGTACATGCTTAGTTGTTTTTCATTTTTCTTCAGCTTATATATTTTTTTTTCGGCTCCCCTAAGCTCTGAGTAATGCCGAAAAAATGGTCAAAATGTCTAAACTGTGAAGTGCAGTGAAATGTAATGCCGAGCATGGCATGGGGGGAAAAGTTGTTGTGGGCTGAGGGGGAGGTGTGGTGGGCGGAATGGGAATGGAAAGCACTCGACGGGTAATTGCAAGAAAATCTCATTTAATCCCACGAAATGCGACTTTATCACGCAAAAAATTATGAAATATTCTAGGCAGCAATTTTCTCTATACTTTTTCTGCTGTTCATTCCTCTCTCTCTCTCCACATTGCTAATGCTGTTGTTGTTGTTGTTATTATTGTTGTTGTTGTTGTTATTGTTGCTTTTGGTGTAGTTGCTACTATTGTTTTGTTGTATTGCTATTGCTTTTTCGCTGCTTGTTTACACTTGTCTGCTCTCACGCCTTGTTTTTCTGCAGCGCATAAAACACAAAATAACAAGAACAAGAACAACAATAACAACAAAAACAACAACTGTTAGTACTACGGCTACAAGAAATGCCAGTTTGTGGAAATTTAGTTTCTTTTGCTACATCATCATTTTAGTCTATTTATACATACTATATATACACAAATACACGTCTAGTATACTCGCATAGAAAGGCATGCGAATCGTACTCTGAACGTGGGTGGTTTGAAGGATAAGTCCATTAATCGTATAAGAAAAGTTTAGTTACTGTTCAGTTACTTTATTTTCAAATTTATTTGAAATAAATTGTTGTAAAGGCTTCTTCATGGTGTAATGTATATGCTTAAAATAAAACATACTCTATACCAATGTATTGTTAAGATAAATATAAAATGTAAGATCAGCAGGCCATAACCTTTGTCGGGCCTTTGCATAATGTTTAAAGAAAGTCAAGCATTTTTATGTGAAAATGTAAAATATTAAGTGAATGCAGTTCCCTTGTTGAAACCAGACACAAATAGATAAAAATGTCACTTGCTCATATATTTATGCTGACCATTCATAGGAAGCTTCTCAACGATGTTTGCTGTTCGTGAGTGAAATTACCGATGTTTCTAAGCAAAATTAATATTCCCTCTTAAAACTCAATAACTCCACTTTTTGAACCGAAAAAGGAACCTTGCATGGTGGCTGCAAAAGCTGGAGTCGCAAAGGGAATTGTCCACCTACTAGTTATTGTTTATGAAGTTCCATTAAAAGCTTTCTTTAAAAGGTCTATATATGTACATATATATTATTAGTATTTTACCTAATCCTCTAAAAGAAATAGGGGAATCTGCAATTGAGCCCTATATCAGGCGTCGTATTGTATTTCCCAATCGGAAAGAAGAAATGGCGCACATACCTTGCTATGAATAACTAATTTTTGGTTTGATATGAAAATACTTTTCCATCAAAACACAAATTTTGAAAATCTTCTATTGATAATAGTGAAATGATTCAGTTGGACGAGATTTTATATATCTTGCTTAGCTTTGTGTTGCTATTATTTATAAATGATTTTGTTTAACAATATTTTGATTTATACAAATTTAATATTGGCTTTATATAGTTGTATATCTGACCATTACTTAATTATTATCTTACTATAAAAGTCTTTTTTCTTATTTATTTCTTGTTCATGTAATCTTACATTTGTTTTAACTTAGTTGAACGGCCCTCGTACTATTATTTCATATCGTTACCCCACAACTTTATTTTTATGCAGATGAATGCGCGCATTTATGAAAAATGTTGTCATTGGGCCATTATTGTTGTTGTTGCTGCGGCTGCCGACATCGCCGCCACCACTGATGAAAAATAATGTTTGCGGAAAAATAAGATTTGTTTATTTTACGAACGATTGATTTCGTATCTGTCGTTCCAGGCTCCTATCCCATGGCATCCCATCCCATCCCAACTCTGCACACCCTCTCGCACCGACTCGCTCTAACTGTCCTTTTGGCCATAGCCACAGTCCCAGTCCCCTGAAGGCTGGGACTGCGCATCATGTTGTGCAGCTTAAAAATTAATTATTGTAGCTCTTGGCTGAATGTTTTGTGATTTGCTTTTGGGCTTACGAAACTTTTGTAAATATTTCGTCAAAGTTTTTGCTCTCGCTCTTACTTTGCGTCATTAAATTGCTGGACTTTGCACAAATCTTGAGCAAATTAGCTCCGATTTGCATCGGAAATGTTTTCGTAGTACATGAACATTCTAGTAAGCCTGTGGAAATTACATTTAAATTCACTTACCCGGCACCAGTAACAATAGCAGCATCATGGCCATCAGGCACATGCAGCTCGTTGGCTGACTCTGGCCACGCCCACGCCAACGCCCACATAACTGTGCTGCCATCGGCATCGGCATTTGCATTTGATTTTTCTGCTCAGAAGCTTTGCAATTTTTAGTTGGCTGCAGCCGCACTTCCATGGCCAATATCTGTATATATATATCTGTATATATGTATATGTTGTGTATAGTCTACTTTTTATTTATTTATGCTGCTCTTTGTCTGGCCACTTCCGTCTGTTGGTTTGGTTTTGGCCCGATTCGTGTGCGCCTGATAAATATCTATTGGCCAATAACTGTCAATTTTGTTCGACTTTTTTAGTCGCTCGCTCTCTCAGATACGCTTTACTGCCATTCACAGATGTTGGTATCTGCAATTAATCGAAGATTGTAGATAAGAAGGATTATAAAGTGATTAATTTAATAGAAAAAATTATATTCAATCCAATTTTATGATCATCTGTTGTAAATACAAATATATTCAATGGGTCAGTACTTGTATAAAATTGTATTGGAGTCTAAGCTTCCAGAAAACATAGGCACCACGAGTGTTTTGGGTAACGTTCAGCTTACCTAAATCGATTTAAGAGGTATAAATGCATATAGCCTGATCATAGAAAATATAATATGTATTACCCTTTTTATACAATGTGGGATATAAAAGAAATTCCAATCTAATATAGATTAATTATAAGATAACGATCGCAATTTATAAACATTTTTAAGAGATGAAAATGCTTTTATGAATAAACATGGAAAGCACAGCTTATTTTTAAAAATGTCTGTATATGTCTTATATTTTCATTTAAAAAATTAAAAAGAAAGTTGTTCTATTTTTGGAAAAGAAACATTAAACACTATATATACTTTAATAATAATAATTGTTGTAGTTTCATGCCTGACTACGGATTCGTGAAACCAGAATTTTGGAAATAGGTCATAAAGGTAAGCCTTTGAAATGTATTTGAAATCGATCTAAAGCTGTCGCAAATAGCTCTGAAATAAGTAAACAGAATCCATCCATCATTTTAAAGCACTTGGAAAATTGGCGATCAGTTGCAAAAAACTCTACATATTAACTACACTTGGTTAATATAATTAGTCGCAGCTAACTAGCAAAACATTGTTATTTACAAAGCCTTACTTTAAAGAGACAATTATGCAGTGGACAGTCTGTTGCAAATACTTTCTTGACTCCACTATAAACAAAGAATGGAAAAATGTGGGCCTTTTCGTATCATTACTTTTCCTGGCACCACGCGGTGAGGGGCAAAAAGCGGAATTCGGGAAAGGTAAATGCCCAGAGCCCCGCACTGGGGTAGCATGTGTAAGTGCATATTATTCCTATTCACATTAATCGGTGCATTAAAGACACATCAGTTTATATAAATAGACCGACATTAATAGCGACATGTACTTGTACGGGGTCTGGATGAAGGAACCATTGGATCTGCCAACCTGCCAAAGGCATCCCTATCCCGTACATACGCTAAAAGACAAGTTAGAGAATACGGAGACTAAAATTGCTTATTTGGCTACCGATAAGAAGAACTATGCTGTCAACTATTTATGCTACGAAACCAAGAATAACCATTTTCGTAAGTGTTGGCTATTTACATAAATACATAAAAAGAACTCTTTCGATGTCAGACTCCTTAGTATCAATAGCTACATATACACTTCGAAAGTTTCCAACCCAGGAGGAAGTAAATGCCATTTATAGAGCACACCAGAAAAACGGATTTAATGTAACATTTTTGCACCGAATTTGCCGAAAAGCGGCTATGGGAAGAACTTCACCTCAGCCAACTACTTAGTCTAACTATTTGAAAGGGGCAATAAAAAGAGAAGAAAGGACAAAGACTGAACGAAATGTGAAATGGCTAGTGTTTTAGCTAGGAATATAATTCTAAATCTAATACTTAATATGCAATTTCTATGAAATTCGATGGAATTAGTCTGAAAACTGCAATTATAATGTCGGGGTAATTCTTTTTTCAAATGTAAATTTTTCATTATTCAATTGTTATTTATCTGTTCTAAAAGGACAATTATTAAAACAGTTCATGACAAGTGAAGCCTTATAAAGGCTTAATATGTAATGCTTTATATATGTATTTTTTTCTAAATACAATTTTTATTTCAATTACATGCCTATTTAAAAGCTTTTTAAATATTCCAGTTTTTTGCATCATCAAATTATTTTATAGGTTCTTCAACAATCGACTCTCACTTTCTACAATCCATTTGAATAATAATTTATATAACTCTTCTTTTATAAGTAGACATTTCTTGCTTTGATTCTTTATAAATATGAAGTTTGTGGCTTGTGTGGATCTTCTCTATATTGAGACTTTCCACAGATAGACTTTGGATTTATATTTAATTTAATTTACAATTACAGTTGCACATGCTTATTTATTTAACACACAATACCACATTCGCGGAGCACAATGACACTAGTCGTCGAGCTTCTGCACTTCGTCATTGATAACTAACTAATGGCAGCTTGCATTTGGCTTTCTGAGTTTCCGCAAAAACGTATTTACAAATTATCTACAAATTAATTGAAAATTACACAATTACCGTGGCTTTTTTCCTACACTTGCCATTGTATTTATCTCTCCGTTTTTATTGTCTCTCGCTATGCAAATGCCAAACTCAAATAGAACAATTGTGCTGTGGAGCTAGGCGGCTTGGCAGTCTGTGAGCATGGGGGCGTGGGAGCGGGGGGGCGTGGCAGAGTTAAAATGCGCGCTGTCAACTGCAACAAAAACAATGGCGACAAACAGTTGCAGCTGCCAGCAGACGAGAAATGGCAATGCCAACGAGCTGCTGTGGTTGACTATTGTTCATGTTGTTGCTATTGTTGTTGTTTATGTTGTTGTTAATGCTGCTGCTGCTGGTGCTGTTGTTGTTGTTGTTGCAGTTGCAACAACAGCACCAACTTCATGTCAATCCCTTTGCGGTTGTGTGGCAGTCGTTTAATTTGAATTTAAAATGTTAGCCGCTTCCCACTTTGTGCCTCGCACTCATTTTCCACTTATTTACAATTACCACATTTTATTACTGCTTTTGTCTGCCTCTTAGACACACCCACCACACCCACTACGCCCACCTCCCAGTCGATGCAATCCGCCGACAACATTTTTGCCATTTTATTTATACTGCTGTTTATATTTGTCACACTTTTGTCTTTGTTGCAGGTACCGCGTATACTTTTTTGCAATTTCCTGTTTTGTTTTTTTTTTTCTTTCTGTAATGCATTTGTGCCGAGCTCTGTCAAATGTTGGCATGGCTCGTTTTGCCCATTCCCTGGCAGATTTTGATTGTATTTTTGTTTATTTAGTTGCAATTTTAATTACTTTAATGAAAGTTTTAATTGCGAAATAGTAGACAGCGACTACGCACAGAGCCGGGCGAGCCTGTAACAGTAACAGTAATGAGTTTTTGTGGTCCAAGAAAGGTTGCTGGTTGACTGTTTGGCGACTGGTTGTTTGTTTGTTTGTTTATTTGTGCATTTAAATGTCTGTTTGTCCGCCTGCATAATATGTACAACTTTGTGTTGCATGTGACTCCTGCCAAGGACATTTCCCCATAACCCACATGGTCGACCACACTTTTCAGATCATCTAGCTTGACCCACAAAGCCAGACAAGCGGCAAAAACGAAAATATATGTCAAATAACCGTATGTTGCCCTGAAAGGTCGCTTAACATAAAAAGCTTCACAAATACACACACCCAAGGCACAGGAAAATGAAATAATAATAGAAAAAGTCAAACCACAACAACATACATGAGAAATGCACTCGCAAGCCCATCGAACGTCAATGAACTGTGGATGCACTTCTATTTACTTGCATATTCTTTTTATATGCGAATGTATCTCTGAGACACTGCTATGGATTTTTTCTATTCGATAAGCTCGACGTTGTGTGTTTTGCGTTATTCGTCCTCGCATGCAAATTCATATATTTTATTCTTGTCACAAGCATATGCATTTTTATTTATTTTTATTTTTGTATTTTGTATTTCGCTCGATAACTTCGAAGGCGGAAGTGCACAGCTGACAACAAGCCCAGGCAGTCAGGTTAGAAAGAGATTACGCATACGACACGTTTGCATAAGCAATGGCTACCATTCGATCTAAAGAAGCGCAAGCTGCATTTTTGTGTGTGTTTTCAACTCTCTTTTAACTCAAATCATCAACAATCTGGATTGCCGCAGCAACTGACAACAATTTAATAACAATTTAGTGGAAGATAATATACAAGTATGTATATACTTGGGAATTTGGTCCATAAATAAAATATATTATTAGGGACCGATTTTATTTCTCATTTTGTGTATAGCTAAGAGTGACAACTAACTAGCCATGTATTGGATGAATAATAAAGCTTCATGTTAATTCTTCTAATCATTACGAAGCACGAGTTTATTTGAATTTTAACTCTATGATGAAAAGATGTTAGAAAAATCGGCATCAAAGCTGCAGCTGCGTTTTTGTTCTTCTTCCACTGCACTAAATAGACTTGAAATCTAATCCAAAAGAAATGTCATTACTAGTGTAAATTAAGATCAAATCATACTCTGACTATAAAGTAAATAAAGCAAATCGAATTATAATAACAAATAAATGAACCCATCCGAAGTATTGTGAGCAAATTCTCAAATGCATAATTTTTAATAAATTCAATTATCAATTTAAATATAGTTGTATAAAATATGTACCAATACATAATGTTAATAATAAATATTAAAAGCAGGAAATTCTTTAAAACCGAAATCATATTGAATTAAAAAAATAAAATTATATTTATTTTAAAATCATTTGTCATTCATGAAAGGTTCCAAGACTTTATAAAATGAAATTGTGGTAATTTCAATAAATTATTCTGAATAATTTCGTTAAAATATAACTACTTTCGGTTTGTGAAGCCAATTAATGCGGAAGATTCATCTGATTTTGTTTTTGATTCATTTAAAGCAGACAACCCGATTCTAAGACCGAAGTAAATACAGCAACAAAGCTGTAAGTGCGAGAGAAGTCTTAGTGGTGACTATCAGCTAGATTGATAGTTTCTTATAATCTAAAAATAAATAGATGATATTGTTAGATTTGTCTCAAAATCAACATCTTAATATACTTTAAATTGCCATCTTGCTTGGCATTTGGATTTTTACTTGGCCAAGGGGTAATTATTGATATATGTCATTAAATAATTCTTCTATTTTTCACAAAGTGATTAATGAAGAGCTTGGCTGGTTTTAGTTAAAAATTCAGAATAATTTCGTACGAGCCTCAAATCTAAGATCCCATGGATTGTTTTGTTAAATAATATATTAGCAATACAAACAGAAGAAAGTACTTACTTATGTGAGTCAGCAAGGGGATGTACTTAAGTACCTCTCCACACCCACATACTGTATCTCTGTGTATAAATATATGCACACAGCCATAGAGATCAATTTAAAAATGCTTAAAAAGTGTTTCATTGACTATAGTTTCGCTCAAACACAAGCGTTAATGCAATTAACACAATACACTTTAATTAAAAAATGCTTGAAAGGCAAACTTACACACTCATGCTGGCACATGAACACACAGCCACCCTCAAGTGCACACAGAGGCAGCCGCAGGACGAACCCCCTACCCCCATGCCCTTTGCATCACCACTTCTTCCTTCACTTAAATGGAATCGATTTCAGCGCTAATCCATGTGTTGGCAGCGAATGAAAAAATAATAGTTGGTGCATTAACAAAAAAGAAAACGCTTAAAAGAAGGCAGCTAGTGTGTTGAAACTGAAGCTACAATTAATTGAAAGTACGCACGTCCCCCCTGTCCCCACTATTAAACGACCATTCCTAATTGTCTTTTCATTGCGACAAAAAATACAGAGCGAACCGAAATAGCAACTTTAATTACATTGCCAGTATTTAAATTAAATGCTCCCATATAGCCATCAACGAACATTTTTTTGAGATAACTTTTAAGGAACTTGTTTAAATATTTTTCAATTTTATAAAAATTGGTCACAGAGGTAAGCCTTTTCTGCAAAACAGTTTACTGCTTCAACTTACTGATATAAGATTTTTATTTAATTGTTAAGATATAAAGTATGTAACGAGAATTGAAAAAATAGGCATACTTACTCGATTCGAAAAGATTTGAAGGCATACTAAGAGTTTCTAATGATAGCCTAAGCTTTGAAAAGCCACTATAAACCGAGCTCTCATGCTTGTACCACAAAACTGAGGTCTAAAAACCACTCTACTCTCTGCTGCAACTAAAATCTCTAATAAGACGTCGATAGCACATTCTAAATCCTACATCATACCACATTTTCTGCGTTTATGAGGGAAATAAGTTGTCATTAGCTTCGTATATGAGGAAATGTGTATTTCGCTATTTTAATTTTCCATTTAAAGTCAAATGCAAATTTTCGTTAAATTAACACTCGCGTTGTCTCTCCTTTAGTCACATGATGTTACTATTAACTTCTTAACTTCCTTCCTTTTACTTCCTTTTGGCCAATTCCAGCTACACGGCAGTGTCAGCCTCCACGCTTAATGCATATCACGACCAGGTTATTTAATTTGTTTTCTGCTCGATAGCAACTTTTTGGCCTGAAACATTAAAAGCATCCGCCGCATTGGCCGTTGGCGTTGCCATTGCCATAAAACGCATTAATGCTTGCATACTTTTTTTTTTGGGGCGGGGCACGCGGCAGGAAACGTGGCAAAAAAATTAAAAAATTAAAAGAAGCGGTTGCAAAAACTACCTACAATAACAGCAGCAACAACAATGGCAGAACGAACAACAAACAAAGAGTAAGATACGCAAAATTGCATTTTTGGCAACAAGCTTTTAATTGCATTTTGTATGTGCTCATTACCTTAAAAAGCGGCAACGCCTGCCACCCATGTGCTCGTATGTGTACATGTAACACTAAGGGAAGATAAGGTGGGGGGTAAAATAGTCGAAGCTTTACTCTCTCACACACACACAGACAGACATTTTAATGCCGAACTTGCCAACTTATGTTGGCTGCACAGGGCAGACGCCCAAAAGCCGGCAGCATTAAAATGTGAAATAAAAAAATAAAAAAATAAAATTTAGCACCAAGAGGGATTTTCGAAAATTTGTGTATTTGCGCAAATGAGCGTAACATATTGCCTGAACTTGTGCAAAAAGAAAAGTATCACATACCCCCACCTTTATATACTTTCTACGCATATATTATATTCTTTTTCCCCACCTCTTTTCAAGTTTCTCAATATTTATTGGTTTTAGATATGGTATAAAAATGTGTATTTAAAGGATTGGCTCTTGGGATCTGTCCATTTTTTAATTGACATTCTAAGTGCAAGTTCAGCAATATTTAATTGCTTTTAAGTCAATAAATTACTGAATAATTATATAGATATATAAATGCCGACCTAATCCACATTTAAAACTGATTCTAAACAAAATTGCAATTTCGATAAAGCTTATTGTTGACGCCGAAAGCTGATATAAGTTAAAGTTACATTTATTCCTCATGGCCGGGAGAATATTTATGTAAATACCTTGTTATAATTAGTAGTATTGTAAACAGAATTGAATTACTCAACCGATATTTCGTGGTTTATGTAAATAGCTGAATGATAAGGAACCCACAAAATGTAATTGAAATGTAGCAGATATCGAATGAATTTGAGGTATCGATTGTGTGCATAAAAAAGACACACGCCCACCCCTAGGCTAAGCACATTATTATAATAAAATTCGTTTTCCGACTTAGTCGAGTCAGCAGCCATTCGGTTTTTTATTGCGAGATTTTTCGATCCGCACCTGACTCAGAAGTTGCGGAATCATTTGGCGCCCGAGCAGGGACTTCTTGGACAAAGTTCTAACCCGATTGGAGCTCATTGTTGGAGCTCTAACATATTTGGACATATATCAGCCTGGAGATTGGATGCTGGTGCACATTGGAGTGCAGCTTCAACTCTAACATTCGACTGTGAGTAGTTTTCTGCATGGTGCTCCTAGTATTTTTGCACGGCATATACATATTCTCAGTTTGATGTGTTGACTATTCAAATATTGTAAGTAAAATATAATTGAAATATTTACGCGGCATACAGTGGTACATTGGTGAGACACGTGTTGTGAAAAATTCGCGAAGAGGTTAATTCATACACATATGCTGTACATACATACATATATATGTATGTATACGTAAATGCAAGCGGCAACTACTTACCGTTTAACCTTGAATTGATTTTGAGTGCACATGTACTGAGAGCATCAAAAGTAAGGCAACGAAATTCTTGCTGTTCTTCTTGAGAAACAGTTAGAATAGCTGAAGCTGTTGCTGCTCTCAAACATTGTTGTTGTTGTTGGCGTAGATAGGAGTTGTTGCGGTATAATTAAACGCACATAAATACATACCTACACGAACATTAAATTTGGTCATATATTCGTCTGTAGGCTCGTACAGTTGGTACAGTGGGACTAATTCGTTGTTTGTTTGTATAAAAAAGTCAAAATTTCTAGTGGCTCCTATTAATCTGGTTAAGATTATAATAATATTAATATTAACTAATATTATTATTGAGGGGTAATTGAATAAAAATAAAATGGCTCCAAAAAGAAACATGAAAGAAATGGAGTTTTATTCTTCGCGCGAAAGTTTAATGAATTCTCTTAATCGTAATAAAGATTATGTTATAAACAATTGCCAGTCAATGACTGCAGCAGAGCTAGAGGCGCGCTTGAGCTTAGTTGAATCAATTTTCACGCAATTATGTGACATCCAGAGCCAAGTTGAGACAAAAATTGAAGATGCCAGCCAATACGAAACACGTCAAGTTATAGAAGATATGTATTGTGATATAAAGGCGAAGATTTTAAGCTACTTGACACAAAGGGGGCGTCATTCAGTAATCGGAACAGATCCATCGGCCAATTCAACATTGCTAAATGGTGCTGCAGTTTCCCGAGTAGGTAAATTGCCAATGTTGAAGCTGCCAGAATTCTCTGGCAAATATACAGAGTGGACTAGTTGGTACAACGCATTCACTACCTTGATTGAGGCAGACCATGACATTGATGAGCTGTCAAAGTTTATTCATTTGAAGTCATGTCTAAGCGCTGTCCCATTGAGAACTATAGAGTGCTTGGAATTATCTGCAGTCAACTATAGGAAGGCCTTACAGTTACTTAGGGATCGTTTTGAAAATAAAGCTATTATCGTACAATCGCATGTGAGTGAGCTATTCAATATTCGTCGACTTAAGAATGCAGACGCAGAGTCACTTGGCAGTTTGGTAGATGCAGTGAATTCGCAACTTGTAGCCCTTCGATCTCTAGGCAATGAAGGGGAAATTCTTGAGGCCCTCGTGTTCCATTTGGTTCGTAGCAAGTTGGACGATGAAACACTAGAGAAGTGGGAGAGCGAATATGATTGCGCCAAGCTACCTTCTTGGCAGCTGCTAGCACAATTCTTATGCAATAGAGGAATTAATCTAGCCGGGCGAGAAGTCAGAAAGGCAGTCATTGCCAAATCAAATGCTAAGGGTGACAGCAAAAGGGCCAGTCTAACTGCTGCATTGGGAAATACTGCAACTAACTTGTGTTATAGTTGTTCGAGTTCACATCACTTGAAGATGTGCCCAAAGTTTAAGTCATTGTCACCGTTGCAAAGATATTACGAAGTTAAAAAATTTGGAATATGTCTTGTCTGTTTTAGTAAGCGTCATCAAACAAAGGATTGCAGCGCGCAGCGTTGTTCGGCTTGTAACAAGCCACATCATGAGTTGCTTCATAGATCAGCAATGGAAGTGGAAGGTTCAAGCAATTGTCCTGTCAGTAGGCAAGCTAATCCTAGCTCACTGCATAGTGCGATACTGCCAAGTCGGACAACAAGCTTTTTGGCAACGGCGGTAGTTCTTGTGCAGAATTCGAACGGTAAATATTCGCAATGCAGATGCGTACTAGATTCAGGTAGTCAGTTGAATTTCATAACCACCAGTTTGGCATCACAGTTGAAACTCAATATAAAGGATGTTCAATACTCGCTAAATGGAATAGGAAATGCCAAGTCGAGAATTTTAGGTGAAGTTCAGACTACCATCAAGTCCAGGGCAACAAATTTCGTAGCTACAGACAAGTTCAGTGTATTGCAGGAAATAACGCGATACAATCCGGCAACAAGCGCGTCAGCAGAAGGCTTTTTCGTGCCATCAAAAGTAAAGCTGGCAGATCCCTTCTTCGATTCAGCTAATGAAATATCTATGCTGCTCGGAGTTAATTTGTTCTTTAAGCTTATCGTAGCAGGCCAAATTAAAATGGGCATCAATAAGCCATTACTTCAAAAATCTCTTTTAGGTTGGATTGTTGTAGGTGAATGTATAACAAGTGAAAGGAATGCATTAATTGTTAGTCGAGTACCAAGTTCCGACCAAGAGGATACAAGAAAACTGCACAAGTTGGTGCAAAGATTTTGGCAGTGTGAAGAGATTTCACAGCCAGAAAACAGGTATACAGAGGCTGAGCAGACGTGCGAAACGCAGTTTGTCTCATCTGTGAGAAGGACAGCTGCTAATAGGTTCGTGGTACGTCTGCCCTTTAAAGTACCCAAAGAGGAATTAGGAGAGTCTTATAGTATTGCTCTCACCAGGTTTTTGAACCTTGAAAGAAAACTCATTCGTAATCCAGAACTCAAAAGGAGTTACACAGAATTCATAGAAGAATATCGGATGCTGGATCATTTAGAGGAGGTAGGGTCTGAACAGGTACAGAATGTTAGATACGTGATGCCTCACCACCCAGTAATTCGACCAGAAAGCTCAACGACTAAATTAAGAGTCGTATTTGATGCTTCATGCAAGACGAGCAATGGGCTCTCATTGAACGATATCATGTTAGTAGGCCCTACCTTGCAGCCGGACTTATTCGATATACTCACTCGTTTCCGGTTCTACAAGTATGCGCTTACAGCTGACATCTCAAAGATGTATAGACAAATCTTAGTAGAATCTGGTGACTGTAATTATCAGTGTATTTTGTGGCGACAAGAGCGTACTGAAGCTGTAAAGACACTGCGGCTGAAAACTGTAACATACGGTACAAATTCAGCACCATTCCTGGCAGTTCGCTGCTTATATTATTTAGCTGAGCAGGCTGGTCATCAATATCCTTTAGCTAGTGAAGCAGTGAAGCGCAACTTTTACATGGACGATATGCTCTGCGGAGCTGACTCCATTAATGAGCTAAAAGAGTTAAAACAGCAAGTGACAGAGTTGTTAAAGTTAGGGCGATTTGAACTTCATAAATGGCGCTCTAATTTCAAATTTGCCTCTCATGATGAGAGCACCGAGCCGTTGGAACTTAAAGTTACCGACGCTGCAAAAACGCTTGGGATACGTTGGGCGTCGACTAGTGACAAGTTCCAATTCGCTTACGGTGCGCAGTGCTCGGACGTGGTCACTAAGCGCGTAGTATTATCGGAGCTAGCGCAATTATTTGACCCGCTTGGGTTTTTGAGCCCCATTATTATATTAGGTAAAGTTTTCATGCAAGAGTTATGGCTATTGAAGCAGGGTTGGGACGAGGATTTGCCACCCAGTCATGCCATACAGTGGAAAAAATATCGTAGCGAGTTAAAACTCATACACGAATGTTCGTTGCCTCGAGCTGTCATCCCAAATTCAGGGGAAATAGACACGGTTGAGTTTTATGGATTTTCGGATGCGTCCTGCCGTGCCTTTGGGGCAGCCATATACGCTCGGGTTATAGACAAGCTAGGAACCATATCTGTCAATTTGGTGGCGGCAAAATCCAAGGTAGCACCAGTTCGTGTCACATCGCTACCTCGTTTAGAACTTGAGGGCGCCAGACTTTTGGTCCAGCTGATGGCCAAGGTTAAGAAGTGTGTTCCTAGATATGTTTCTAGCGTCAGGTATTTCACAGACTCTACCATCGTGCTTAATTGGATTGCCTCTCATTCTAGCCGATGGACCACCTTTGTTGCAAATAGGGTCGCTTTAATCCACGAATTATCTAGTATAGATGAATGGTTTAAGATAGAATCGAAACTTAACCCAGCAGACATAGTGTCTCGTGGTCTGCATACGAGCGAATTGAGAAACTCGTCGCTGTGGTGGAAAGGTCCTAAATTCTTGCAGCAGCCAGAAGATCAGTGGCCCGCGGTGCATTGGAATCGCTCTGATTCACTTCCCGAGCAACGTAATTCTAAATTCACATTAGTAGCCAGTCCCCAAAGGCTTGTGGAGGATATCGTTAGCAAATGTAAATATGCAAGAGATTTTGTTAAGTTGACTCGCGTGTTTGGCTATATTTGTCGCTGGCGTCGGGTCATATCAAAAATTGAATTAGCTAAATCCAAGCCGCTGACAGCCTCTGAAGTAAAGGGTGGATTAAACTACATAATATTTAATTTGCAAAGTTTGAGTTTTCACGAAGAGATCGTAAAATTGCACGATGGCAAGCTTATTCGATCCGCGAAAATACAAGCGCTCAATCCGTTCCTAGACGTAATTGACGGGATAGAAATTATTCGGGTAGGTGGCAGGTTGTCTCAAGCTAATGTACCATTTGACACAAAGCACCCAATTTTATTGCCGAATAATCATATTG
Source organism: Scaptodrosophila lebanonensis (assembly GCF_003285725.1). Taxonomy (NCBI): domain Eukaryota; kingdom Metazoa; phylum Arthropoda; class Insecta; order Diptera; family Drosophilidae; genus Scaptodrosophila; species Scaptodrosophila lebanonensis. The sequence goes on along the minus strand of NW_022060552.1, from coordinate 312,693 downwards.
TTATAACCGCTTTATTTGAGTACACACATCGAACTAATATGCATGCCGGAGCGCATGCATTATGCGCTTTTGTGCGACAAAGGTACTGGGTCATTAATGCTCGAAAGCTAGCTCGCAAGACAGTGCGGAGTTGCTTGGCATGCTTTCGCCAGCGCCCAGTAGCGGCAAACCAGATTATGGGCTCGCTGCCAGCGAGCAGAGTACAAACGGGTGTGAATCCGTTTCAACGAGCAGGATTGGATTTCGCCGGCCCGTTTTGGATGCATTTCCACCAGAGAGGACGACGTCCAACCAAGATGTATATGTGTGTCTTTGTATGCTTCCTGACAAAGGCTTGCCATCTGGAGCTCGTGTCGGACCTTAGCACAAATGCATTTATTGCCGCCCTCAAACGTTTTTTTGCGCGCCGTGGACTCAGCGCAGAGCTATTTTGCGACAACGCCACAAATTTTGTTGGCGCAGCTCGTGAAGTAAAAGAGCTGACTGATCGTATGTGGAACGAAACTGGCAAACGTCGAATCGAAAACCAATGCAGCAGCCTCGGGGTTCAATTTCATTTTATACCCCCTCGCTCGCCCCATTTTGGAGGGCTTTGGGAAAGCGCTGTGAAGGTGGCTAAGCAGCTGTTGGTGCGGTGCTTTAATGGAACGGCGCTAGACTATGAGGAACTCGCCACGGCCATTGCACAAGCTGAAGCCGTTATGAATTCGCGGCCACTCTGTCCATTGTCTTCAGACCCAAATGACTTGGAAGCCTTAACGCCAGGTCATTTCTTAATCGGACGTCCGTTAAACGCTATGACCGAAGCGTGCGATGAGGATATTCTGAAATTATCAGTAACGAATCGATGGAAGAGAATCGTAGCGGTGCATCACTCATTCTGGCGACGCTGGTCGCTGGAGTATTTAACTTTATTGCAAGAAAGGAGAAAATGGGCATCGACGTGCAACAATCTACAACGCGGGACCTTGGTTCTTATTGGAGAAGACAATACTCCCCCAGGACAATGGGTACTGGGGCGAATCCAAGAAGTTCATCCTGGCGCTGACGGAGCTGTTCGGGTCGTCACGGTGAAAACAAAGGCGGGATTGTTTAAGCGGAATATACACAAGCTTTGCCCACTACCGATATCAGACTGACGAGATGATTGTTGGAAGGAGCTTCCAAGGCCGGGAGTATGTTGACGCCGAAAGCTGATATAAGTTAAAGTTACATTTATTCCTCATGGCCGGGAGAATATTTATGTAAATACCTTGTTATAATTAGTAGTATTGTAAACAGAATTGAATTACTCAACCGATATTTCGTGGTTTATGTAAATAGCTGAATGATAAGGAACCCACAAAATGTAATTGAAATGTAGCAGATATCGAATGAATTTGAGGTATCGATTGTGTGCATAAAAAAGACACACGCCCACCCCTAGGCTAAGCACATTATTATAATAAAATTCGTTTTCCGACTTAGTCGAGTCAGCAGCCATTCGGTTTTTTATTGCGAGATTTTTCGATCCGCACCTGACTCAGAAGTTGCGGAATCACTTATAGTAAATATATTATAATTATCTAATATTCGGCTGATTTCTAAGGGAAAAAAGTTTAGACAGTAAGAGTCAAGCCATGTCTAGTATTTCTATATATCTAATTGTATTTTATTATTGTACATATACATCAAGCACACATATTTTCCATATTCACGTACTTAAATGGATCACAAACAAAAGTATGCAAAGCTTGGAAATTTTTATACCAGAGCTAAAATATTTCTTTCATGTTTTTTTTTTTAATAATGTAAAATCTTGTCTGCGGAGGGGGGAAGGCATTTAAAATTTTGAATATAATTTTATAATGCGACAATAAATAAATGTTTAACATATTGAATTTAAAACCATTTTCATAAGATATTTCTTAAATATTAGACTTCATTTTCTGCAAGGGAAAGCAAGAGTATTTGGTTATTCCAGAAAATATAATAAATAAATCTTAAATACTTAACTTCAGTTTTTCTGTCTGTTCATCTATATAAATGCAAATACCCTGGAAATATTAAAACGTTGTGTCACCAAACTTGATATGCAGAAGCAAAGAGATCACCTCGCTCTCCTTTTTTTAAGTTCAAAGTTTCTAGCTTTAGTTTTAAATTTCACATATTTTTTGATAATATATATTTGACTTAGCTAGCTTTATTTTCAAATATCCCATATTCTTGGATAACATATATTTGGAAAAAGGAAGTTTTATGACTTCAACATTTAATTCAAAATATAGATCCATCTCGCATTCAACTCTCAACTCTTACAATGGGTTCTATTTCGAAAACAATTGATTACAACTATCTGAAAAATATTGTAAAAACATTGTATAATGTGATCCCATAACGACCTCTTCGATTCGACTTAAATTCGGCTTGAAAAATAACATTTTTTTTTTAAAAATGGTACTTGTGAGATGTTCAAACTGACATAATCGAGTAAACACAGATATTGAGCACTCTGACTCTAAAAAGGCTTCTGTTAGGATATTTTATATATATTTATAAACATCTATGTAAGCTCTGCTTACAACATTGTGCAACATATATTTATATTGTTTCTGCATACATACGAGTATATACATATACGACAACTGTTTGAAAAACGCACCACGCTAGTATTTATTTGTCTAACCTTATCCTTATGTACTGCCTGAGTTTCTTCGTGGACAAACCAAAACACCTCTATTAAGCTGGAGAGGGTTTATCTCGAAAAAAAAAACATAACATATGCTGTATAGCTTTTGCCCTCATTGCAAAAGTTTGATCAAGAATTAAGCATTATAGATTTTATTTACCTAAAAGCTAAACGCAAAACCAACCCCCTTCAGAAATCCAACCCTTTGCCTATTTGCCAAGCCCAAGACCCAGCTCAGAAAAAATGAGGCAGAACGCCGGAATGTCGGCGTATGAACTGAAGCGAATTATTGAAATGGGTAAAAATGCGTGATTTAGTATTGACGGGCATGCACGCACACGAACGCACACCAACACAAACATACACGTACATATATACACACACACACACACTCTTATTAAAGGCTAGAAAAGAGGTTGCTGCCGCGCGCGCTATTTAAAAATTATACGTGCATCCATATCAACTTTTCTTGTGTTGTTGTTGTTGGTGCGTGTGTGTGTGTGTGTGTGTGTGTGTGTGTGGCTTTTGATGCGACCACTGCTTTCGTCGACTGCCACTGTCTGGCCAACTGCGCAGTCAACGTTCACGTCGCCGTCGGCTTCAGCGTCGTCATCTATTTGAAGTACAAAATATTTTTCGTTTATTTGCACAACGTTCGCTATTTCTCCATCTCCAGCTACTGTTGCTGTTGTTGTTGTTGTTATTTTTGTTGTTGTCGTCTACTTTTGGCACGGCGTCTGCTCGGTAGTTTTTTTTTCTTTTTTTTTTTGTATTCAATTTCCATTCATTTTGTACGATTGCCAGCAAGCTGTGCCCATGTGCGTGGGTGCGTATGAGTGATTTTTTTTCTTGCTCTGCGTTCGTAAACGCTACGAAACATAAAACATCAAATGTAAATTGAAAGTCGTTCGTGTGTGAAACTGAATGTGTCATCAGTTGAAGCGTTTATCATTTTTTACTGCTTTTCACATTTTCTTCTTGTTGTTCTTGTTGCTGTTGTTGCTTGGATTTTTCTTTTGCCTTTGCGCTTTAAGAAGTTTAGATTTTATTTGTCTGGCACATTGCTGGGTGTGTCAAGTTGCCTTTAAATGGCGTAAACATTTGGCTGCTGCGTTTGTTGACTGTAAGCGCGGAGAGACTGGAGGCCTTTCTGAGTTGTTTGCTGTTTGCAGTTCCTTCGTCCTTTGTGTATGCGTGTGTGTGTGTGTCTGTGTGTGTGGGTATGGAAGTGTGTGGCTGCAGGGGCGACTGTGCAATGTTTTGTGAAATCTTTTATTTCCGACTCAAAGACATGGCATTTCTTTGTGTTTGGCATTTGTGCGCACATGTAAATATGTTAAGCAAAATACTCCGAAAATACTCAGAACACAGAAACGCTTCAAATGAAGCTACTTATGTTACAATACAAGCAACAAGGGAAACTTCTCATTGACGTTCTTATACCAAAATACTAAGAAAACGCTATTAAAAATTCTTTATTTGCATATTTGGTAAGAATAAGGCCTCAAGGAAATCTAATGAGTCGTAAATGGAATAAGAAATTTAAAAACATAAGGATATGGAAACATAAAAACAACCATTTAACCAACAAATTATTTTGCAAAAATGCATTGTATTCCGATCGATGCCATAATGTTTTGTTTTTGAGGAAAATCTAATATGTTGTAGGTGCAATAAAAAAATTTAAATTCCTTTTAATCCAAACAAAACATTGATTTAAAACAAATGATAGGATAAGGAAACATAAAAACAACCATTTAGCCAACAAATTATCTTGCAAAATGGCAAATTCATTGCTAATCCGATTGATGCCATAATGTTTTGTTTTTGAGGAAATGAAACAAAAAATTCACAATTAATCAATCGATTTAAAACAAATGTAGGATAAGGAAACATAAAAACAACCATTTAACTAACATATTATTTTGCAAAAAATTCATTGCTAATCCGATTGAAGCCATAATGTTTTGATTTCTGGTGAAAATCGAATAAGTCGTAGATAGAATAAGAAATTTACAATCATTTTATTTCAAACAAATAACTGGTATATTAGGAATAGTAGAAATAGGAAACACAACAACATTTAATTAACCTCCAAAAAATGCCATGATGTGAAATTTCAAAGTAATTTTTGAATAGAATTGAACATGATTTCAATTACAGCCTCAAGACTCAACATCTCCGAAGTGATTGCTGAAATAACTTTCGCTAAACTACAACCGATAGAGATATTTCTGGCTATAACTGCAACATTTGGAAACTTACACAAGGAGTGAACTTTTTTCTGTTCAAGTCAGTCAAGTTTATTTGCATTAGAAACAATTTCAAAAGTAATTTACAAATCGAAGAAAATGAAACCAAAACCAAGAAACAGAAACTGCCTGCCACACAGTACGATGGCGAAAAAAGCTCGCAATTGGAGAAGTCAAAAAAAGATGGTACCCCACTTAAGATAATCTTATTGGTAAAATGCCAAAAACTTTTTGAGTGTTGCGGCGCCCCAAAGCATGCACACAATAAAAATGTCAACACACACACACACTCACATACACAGAGCGTCGACTAAAAAGAAGGTGGGTAGGAGTGTTCTCTTTTAAATCAAATACACAAAAATATTGCACTGCCGCCGCCTCTATATCCTCGGCTTTGTGCTCTTTTGGGTCCCACAAGTGCTACTTGCTGACCACTCTAGATACTACGAGTATATGTATGTAATGCGCCTCTTCATGGCACTTCATTTCGCTGTGCTCTTCAAGCATACTGGGACCGAGCCACTTGAGTGCGCGCCAAAAGATAAGCGCAATTATATGGCCTGAAGTGCGGCTGACCCGGACAGAGGGGCCACAGAATTGTATAAATTAGGTAAAAAGTAACTTATGTGACGTGTGCTTTGGCCTTCATTGAGATAAATGTGCCAAAACCGACTGGCCGGCCACGTTCTCATCACAGCCACGAGTAACAGGCCATATTGGCTTCCATTCTCTCTTTATGTTCTTTACTTGTAAGTGCACTCCTTGCTTTTGTTGTTGTGGTTGCTGTTGTTGTTGTTGTTGTTGTTTTAGGCATGTGAGTGTGCTGACCGAAAAGCCACTTTAAATTTATTGAAAAGGTAGACCCATCCGAAACACCAGGACTGAAGCCAGCCCCCAAAAAAGAAACAGAAACAGAATCCAAAGAATGACTGAAAAGTAATATAAGAAAATTCCACTGGCTGGCTGGACATGTCACATTTGTCTTGAAGTGCTCGTTATGGGCAATTTTTGGCAAACTGTTTGAGTTTTTCCTTTGTTTTCCGACCGCCACCCGCTGTGCGGTATTTGTTCACATAAGAGTGTGTGTCTGTGGTTTGATTCTTGGGGCAAAAGTCACTTAAACTTGAGAGCTTCTCAATTGGTTGTATAGCTTGACTTTTTGTCAAACAGTGTAGTTAACCGCAATGATAGCAAGTTTCAACTGTTGAGCAAAAAAATAAATGAAACTCGGCAAACGAAGTCTATAAACAAAGTTATATTTAAGACAAATACTATATATTAAAAATGAAATAACTTAAAACATAACTGAGCAACTCTTAATGTGATTCTCTAGCTCTGAAAACAGCATTAAAATATGTTCAATACAAACAAAAATTTTGTTCTTAATTTTTTTAATCTTTACTGCCGTAGATCTTTTAACGATGTAAACCAGTAGATCAGTGATAGCCTCATATGGGTACCGGAATATTGAAAAATTGTGGGGAAGGATCTACAGGGCACATTCCTTTATGACAGACATTATAATGACAGACTGCAGCTAGCCTCTTACAGATTTCTAACAAAGATAAAATGGTACAAATCTCTTCAGTTAAGGCTCAAGGTTCACCTGGCTAGCTCTGGACCTAAAAACAAACTACTACACTTCTAAAACTAAAATGAAAGGCAGTTTCCACAAAGGGTCAGTGACTAGAAAGCAGACACGCCTCTATTTACAGAAACTGTAGAGGCAAGAAGGAGTAGCAAAGCAGATAAAGCGACATTTCTTAAATAATCTTGGAACTACCGAAACTAGAGCTTGTGAAATTTGCCAAACTTATTTGTAAGACTGGAAAACCAATCCACCATGACTTCAGATCGCTGCAACCATTAAAACCGAGGCTAACCACTTAAAACAACTGAAAATTCATAATCAAACTTTTCTTTAAATTATGTGAATTATCTATGGATTATATCTCACCCAACATTCCAGATCTTGGATATTGGAAATAAATGTTTAACATTTAAATGATAACCAAAATCAAGTTCATTCTATTATTTGCAAAATTCATAACCAAACATTTTTTTAAATTATCTGAATTATATATGAATTATTATATCAACACCCCAAGGAGAGTGATCAGATCTTGAGTATTGGAAATAAATTCTTTACATTTAAATGGTAACCACGATAAAGTGTATTCTATTATTTGCAAAATACTTAAAGAATATATAATGGAATAGTTGTGGACAGTTTCCGGATGATAAAATAAATAAATGGGAAAAATGTAACCATATTTCCTTTATTTAAATGTACAAATGTACTGTTTAAATAAAAGATATTTAAACAACTCCCATTTTATATAATAGCATCGCATGTCTGTAGTTTATTTAAATAATTTATATTTAAACATAATCTGATAAATGCTCAACTTTAATTTCAATTTCTTTCTGATATAGTCATTCTTTTCGCGAGCATACACGACATATCTCTGCAATAATAAAGTTTTATTTGAGACTAGTACGTAACTCTGTTTCATTTGTACGATTCTATTTTCCGCATTTCTACATGGTCTGTTATATCCTTACTGCACAACTCTCTCCTCTTCTTGCATTCATTTACTTGCTGTATATTCATAAATAATTGAAGCTAGGTATATAGTACACATAGCAGGGCTACACAATATCCTCATTATATTTAAAAAAAAATGTAGTACCCAAATATCTGAAATTTTCTACCCAACATTCTACTCTACTGTATAAACGAAGCTCCCCATTCATACTATATAAATTTATATGTGTGTGTGTACATATTTGTATGTATTGGTGTGTGGCTTCTGAAAGCTTCAAGTGTGAACACACATTATAATAAACGCCTCAATTGTTGTGCAGTCATCTGTGTAATTTATGTTTAGCTAATGTTCAGGCATCGATGAGCTTGTCAGCTTTTGTGAATCACAGCCACCACACATACACACCCAGTGTCCTGCCCCAGCTGGGTATGTTTACGTGTGTGTGTGTGTGTGTGTGTGTGAGTATCTGTGTGTGTGTGCGCATGTGTGACATGAAGGCAAGCTACCAAATGGCGTTAAGGTTGCTTCGTTGAGTCTAATAGACTTTCATGTTTTACGTCCTGCAACGCACAGCTTTGCCCCACTTTTGAGTTTGGCTTTAGATATTTTTTTTTTCAAACGCCCAATCCTTTGGTGGAACGCTCTACCAAAAATGTTAGTGAAGGTTCCCTTTTTTCCTGCTCGTTGTTGTTGTTGTTGTTTTGTCGTGAACAATTTCAATGATTTCTTATTTTTGCTGGAGAGCGACGAAAATGCCAGTGGAGGGAGAAAAAAAAAAACTGTTGCACGGTTTGTTGTTAGAAAAAACACATATATTTTTTATGTGTCGGCCTGGCTCGTGTTAAGTCAGTGATGTGTGAAATTTTCGCTTGAAAAAGAGTAATACGAGTAGAACAAAAATGCTGCCCTCTGTAATCGATATTCAATATACTCGCACTCGTCTGTTGTACTATGTACTTGGGAAAATCTATTTTGTTGACTCAAGTAGCCCTTGGATGAAGCTTCCTTTAGCGGACATATCTGGGATTTTAAATTTCATTTCAGTTCTGTCTCTCGCACGATACACACACACACACTACTCAATCAAAATAGAAAACTAAGAAATTCTCCGTTCGTTTAGACTCGATCCTGCTTTCAGGCTCGCCTACGACTAAAGAACTGTGTGTTCGAACGCAGCTGTTTAGCCCGTGTGTAGCGACTGAGCCAGAGGATCAGTCCAAAGAACTTTTTCGTCCATTCTAACAGGTAAGGAGTGCTGCCGATGAAATCTTCGGATCTGTTTCCCTTATATTTTGAAATTTTGTGCAGTGCCTTCAGCTGTTCAAGATGACTTGTCCCTGCGGTGTCATTTCCTATAGGCTGACCTATGGCCCCGTTGGTCCAGCGCTGCCCGCCATGTCCTATTGTGGCTCTTGTCCCTGTGCGCCGTGCGGTCCTTGGACGTGTCCGCCCAACAATTGTAAATGCTGTTGCGAGAGCGGCTGCTTTGGACCGTACTACTAGTGCCGCATAGTGAGTGATAATGGCCGGAGGAGCCAAGAAGTTTGAAAAGACTGTCGTGTGCTGACAAAACAAGAGAGCGGAGAATTTTTTATCGGAATATGAAACCACATATCGTTCATAGTTCCATAGCAACTGAACTTTGTTGAATGTGTGTTCAACTCAATAAAATCAAATTCTGTGTGTAAATACAAGTATTGTGGACATTTCTTAGAGTTGCAGACGAAATCGAATCGCGATAACGCGTTTAGCTTTCGGCCAATATTGGTTATAGAAAATCAATCACGTAGATAATCGGCGATTATAAAAGGGCATTTTATATATATTTTTTTTAATTTAATGAACAGTGTTAAAAACTTTATTCGGAGTTGACCAATCACATTGAAATAGGGGCACAAAGATTTTAAAAGCCTGATATTTTGTAAGCAACATTCCAGGAGTTATAATAATAGCGAGGAGAAGGTAATGATTATAGAAAATGGAAGTATTATCTAAGATCCGGGGCTATGTCGACTTATCTTGCCTAACTGTTACGGGATACTTTAATATTTGTAATGTTTCTTCAATGCAGAATTATTTAATTATAAATTGATTTCAAAGTAATTCAAATCTTTTTTTCATTTTTCAGCTTACCAATTAACGTTTGTGAAAAAAGGGTGAGTCAATCTTAAAAATTATATTTAATCACAAATTATATATATATATACTTGTATATGCGTGTCTAAAATATAGTTCTTCTTAAAAATGGAGCGTTTTATAAAATGAGAAATGGTTGTATAAGGAAACTGCACAGATAGGTGGTCCTATGTCTGCTTTAAGTCCACTTAAAAATTATATAATCGTAAATTATATATATGCGTGTCTTAAATATAGTTTTTCTTACAAATTGAGTGTTTTATAAAATGAAAGATTGTTGATTAAGAAACCGAACAGATAGGTGGTCCTATGATTGCTTCAACTCAACTAAGAAGGATGGACAAGACACATTTCGGAACTAAAAACTATTCAAACTCATGTCCCCCTCACAACTCTTGGATAGCCTTAAGAATTCTACTTCAATGTTCCTCAAAAGAAGCACACATGTTGCTGAAAATTCTGTTTATTGTTGCTTTGAATTGGATTTATATCCTGACACTGAAATATTTTTAAATTGCTTGCTTCAGTAGCGCCTAGCTATGGGTCCGATGTTACATTAGAATTGCAGCACATCTTTCACCCTCTAAGCACATGCTGTTAAATAGTTCTTGCCACGCCCATCAGCTCTTTAGAATATCCTTCTCCACACATCCCTTCTTAAAGGTGGCCACATGGCACTTGTCGAAGGAGCCACACGGTGTGGGCGTGAAATTGCGTCCGGTGTACCTCAAGGTGGACAAGGGCGGATTATTGGCCGCCAACTTGTAGGAGATGCAGGCCCAGCCACCACACATTTTGACGTGATGTCGAAGATACCTAGGAAAGGACATGCACCTGCGATTAACCATTTAAGCTATAGTACTATAAAGCTTACCCAAAAATGCCAGGACGTAGCTTGTGTGTGAAATTTTTGTGAGTTGTTTTGAAACAGATCTGAACTATTTCGTGGATGTAGAAATTTTAATGCAAAAGCTGCTGGGTTTTGAGTTAGCGTTGATTATGGCGTGGTTTACCTTTTCGCCACTCGACTCCGGCAACTATGGCTTAACAGCACCCGCCACCGCAGCACCCGCCACCACAGCAACCGCCCCCGCAAGCCGAGCAGTTATCGCAGGGACCGCACGGGGTGGGCGCAAAGCAGCGTCCCGTATAGCGCAGTGTGGAGAGGCGGGGATTGCAAGCCGCAAGGTTATAAGAACAACAGGCCCAACCTCCACACATGTTGAACAACGTTAATTTACTTGTTGGCCTTGTTGCCGCCGTGTGGAGTGAATGGGTCTAATCGAAATATTGAAACAATACGAAATGAATCAAATGAATAGAATGTGTCTCAGTTTTTGAAATGAATCGTTGACATGCCTTTCAGCGCCGCCTAACTGGCCGGGGCAGCTGTTTCGTAAATCCTAGGGTACTTAGCGGACAGCATTTAAATCGCATTCAATTCTGTCTGCCACTAAAGTGAAATTAAGCCAACGAAGGACAGTGGAGCAAACGGGCTATATTCTTGCAAATATGCTTGAAATATCTGCGCCTTCAAACATCGTAAGATCTTCAATGAAAATAAGAAATAATATAAAATAAATATTTATTTAAAAAAAAATAAGGACTAGCGTATAAATAAATAAATCAACAAATAAATAAATACCTATATAAATAAACATTAATCATTTTTTAATTTTAATTTTATATAAATATATAATTGAAATTACTTGAAATAATAGCTGCTGCTATGCTTTTCCAAAGCTGATTGGTCTGATTGGAATAAAATAAAAGCGCTTAAAAAAAGAGAACATACTGCTAACTTTTGTCCTATTTCTAACCCTCCATATATCTTTTCCAATTATAATCTGGCGACGTTTTTAAATAAGGGACTGTAATCGTTCTAAGTGTTATTAAAAAAATTACAAAATAATGAATATTTTTTAATATTTATTCATTCACAAAAAATTTAGTAATTATTTTTGAGTGTTATTTTAAATATTACATTTGTAAAGTAACACTCACAACTAATTATAAAATTTTTAGTGAGTGAATAAATATTTAAAATATAAATCATGTTAAAAATGGATAGATAATCTTTAAAAAGGGATATCTGTAAAGACCCCGCTTTCTCAAAGTTACTATAAGCGAATGATTTTTTCGTTTAAAAATAACAAAATAATCATTATTTGCAGCCCCTGTTTTCAGCAGTCTACTTTGCTTTGTGGCCCATTGTGCGACTACAGGCATTGCATGCAAATGCCACAAAACGACCGACAACGTTAGACGATTTTTTTTCTCACTTACCCACCCGGACTCAGACAATCAATTACATTAGTCAGTGGCCGACCACTGTGGCCGCAGGCAGCACGCGTGGCTGGGCTGCCTTCCTACTATACATGGGGTTATGGTTTTGGGTTTATGTTCACCGTGGGCCAGCGGCCGGCGCCCGGCGGCTGACTGACTATCTTGGAAAAACCAAAAATGCGACCACAAGGCAAATACAATTTTAAATGAAATTTAATAGTTTGCATGTGGCTGCGCTGGCAGGAGCGGCAGGAGTGGCATGGCCTCCGGCGAGGACAGTTATTAAGCGGATTTTTTTGGGAGACTCCTCTCCTTTTAGGGCTTGACTTTGAAGTTGGCTTAAATTGTGCTGCAATAGATGTTCTCAGTTAGAGCTGCTGCTGATGACGATAATCGAATGGTGGGCTGCTTGAAATATATTTTTTGATTCAGTAACTCCTCATTTAATGTGGGGATCTACCGCTATAACAAACTGTCATGCTTAAAGCTTTTAGGCTTTACTTCTAGTTGACCATACCCTCTTCCCCCACTTGTGATGGCTCCTGCCTTGGCGTTTAACTGAAAGCCCCTAGACGCAGCTATCATTATAAGAGTAAAGAGAAAGCCGAAAACTAACAACTTTTTTTGACTACGAAATCAAAAATTCAAAAGTAGCTTCTGAATTTCTATGCCAAAAAAGGTGCTAAATAAGCACCGGGAAGCGAACGGGAGGGAATTGCTCTGATTTCCTGGTATATTTAGCACATTTTTTCGCTGGGAACTTTGCAAAAGAAACGGAACTGGAACTGTAACTGAAAACCGGAAACGAGCTCTGGAGCTGGAGCGACTGTCCCATCATGAGCTGTAGCAAGTCCAGCTGTCGGCCACGCTGTGGATCGGGCGGGCCGTGCGGTCCCTGTGGACCGTGTGGACCCTGTGGACCATGTGGATCGTGCGGTCCCTGTGGATCCTGTGGTCCATGTGGCCCGTGCGGGCCTTGTGGCAGTAGCTGCGGACCCTGTGGCAGCGGCTGCGGACCTTGTGGCAGTAGCTGCGGACCTTGTGGCGGTGGCTGCGGACCTTGTGGCGGTGGCTGCGGACCCTGCGGAGGTTGCCGATCGTGCAACTGCGGCCCCCCACCCTGCGCCGTCGTCTCCTATCGGCTAGTTAGCGGACCCGTGGGCCCTGTTCTGCCCTGCATGGAATATTGCGGCTGCTGCCAATCCACCTGTGCGCCACCCTTCTACTATGTTCCCAACAAGTGCCGCTGCTGCTGGGAATGGGGCTGCTTTGGACCCTTCTACTAATTGCCTAGGTGTGTGCGTGCATGGTTTGATGGTGGTGGTGGTGGTGGTGTGTCTGTGTTTCTCTGTCTGTCCGATGCTGCCGCCGCTCGTCATAAATTTTGATAAAACTTTTGATATTTTTGATTGCAATAAATTAGTAAGTCATGCAGTTGTTCCCTCTTTCTTCTTCTTTTCTCTCCATTTTCTCTCCCATTTTCCTCCCATTTTCCACACTGACAATGTAACAAATGGCAGCAAGTTTTCACAGTTGGCCAAATTTTCGCGCAGCTCCTGCGCTTCTCACAATGAAAATCATTTAACATTCGAACTTTTTGGCAATATACGCGTATATAGCGGCAAAAGTTTGGGTTATCATGGAGATGCAACAAAAAGATGGAAAAAAACACATTTGTTGCAAAAACAATACAAAGCACGGAATTCGAAATTGCTTGTTTTGGTTTTCCACAAAAACAAAAACAAAAAAACATCAAACCAAACAAAACGCAGCAAATCACAAAAAACATGTCAGTCCTTTTTTTCGGCTTTTCTGGTTTGGTTTTTTGTTTCTAGAGGAATAAAATATATGTGCTTGTTGAACAATGAACGCTTTTTATTGGGCAGGAATCTGGGTCATGGATTCGGTTCGTTTTTGTGCGCATTTTTCTAAATCTGCCGGCAAACTATTGAAAACAGAAAGGTCAGCTGTAATTGCAGCCAACTATCGAATACTTGGACCGAAATGCAAGAACTTGTTGTTAAACAAATTCCTAAAAGTTGTCAAAAGCATGTGATTTAGAAATGGAAGTAACTTTGTGACCACAATAAAAACAACTACGAATGCTGAAAATAAGTTTATAAGCAACAAAAATATTGCGTTTGTTTTAAATAATCTCAGCATTAAATATGTACGTGCTTTATATTATTTAATCAGTTGACAAAAGCCGGCATAAAATAAATAAATAAATAAAGAATAAATAAAATGTGATCTACCTTCTTTTGAAAATCGTTTCAACTGTATGGCCCAGAAATTGTTTTCAGTTTAAGATCGCCGTTACGTTCTTCTTTTGAAAATTGTATTAGCTAGGCCAAGAAATTATTTTCAGCTTAAAGTTGTCAGTCTTGTATTTAAAGTAAAAAGCTGTGGGAGCAGAGGAATTTTTATATACATTGTCAATGCTAGGGCGATTAATATTAATACTATGCAAAAAAATTGTGCATATTAAGCCGAATACCATTATTCGCATTTGTATGTTTTCCCCGTAATTGGGGCAATCAGTATATTATTATCTATATTTTTCCCACATTTTTTATTTGTCACATGATTCGTCATTCATTAGAACCAGGTGAAAGGGAAACTTTCGGTTCATTGCCGATGATTTATGCTATGTTGGCAATTTATTTATTGGGGTTTCGTTTTATGAACAAATCATAAACCTGTATTTACAGTTGGAATAGATGTAGGTACAAGAGATATTTACATCAGCGACTGTAAACATTACTGGTATTAAAATTTGCAGATTATTCTGGAAAAATCTTTAATTGTGAGTCTGCTTGTGATAAAGAACAATTCAAAGCTATTATATCCGGTTAAAGAAAAACAAATCCTTAAGCACACCTGCTTTGCCAAATATATTATATGTAATATGCATTACTTTTTTTTAATCAATTATTATTCAATTAATATATAATATGAATATTTTATATAAAACTGAACTTTATTTTGTTATTCGGCTTAGATTTCTTATATCATCGCTTAAAAATATTTGCAAAATATAACAACTATTCCAAATTCTACTTAAAGTTTTGTTATTATAAACGGATTGCAAAAACTCAAAGCTTAACAGATTGGCATGCACTTCGCACTTGAAAAAACAATTAAATTTCTTATATGTACATCCAAGCATAACTTTTCACATTTGTGACGGATTATTTTTTGTTCCCTTTCGCCTTGTCAGGCAAATAAAATTAAGGTTTTGGAATGCATTTCTGTGCGGCGAATATACCTTTTGTATCGTGACTTTATATTTGTTGTCTAGGCCTTGCCAGCCTTCAAGAAAACCAATTTATGTTAAATACACAGGCTGTACTCTATAATTGTGTAGTTTGATTTTATTTTATTGTATTCACGCATAATGCATGTTGTCTGCCGGCAATTTTCCGTGCTTACAGCTATCGAGCCATTTTTTGTGGAAACCATTGTGGGAATGTGCTTCCGAAATGGCTTTCAAAACTTTTGGGCCCGGGTTTTTTTTCAGGGTGTATGTATTCACAGATACTGTAAATGGTTGTCATAGAGTTGCAGCTTCTTAACTAGAGCCTCTTCCTCTTACCTATATGTTCTTTGCCGTAATCGTAACAGTTGTACTGCACCACATAGGTCTTGTTGTCGGTGGAGAGTACGGTTTGAACATTTCCCGGAAGTAACTCCGTAGGATAATCGTAGCGCATGCATATATCAACCATAAGTGGCTGGTTCTCTACCCAGTTGAAAATGTTCCACATCCTGCCCTGCAGTGAGGTCTACACAGAGGTTTAGTATCGACAGTTTTTCAAGCTCTAAAACCTACCGTAGCGTGCCGAACTTTGGGACATCCTCCAGGCGATGGATGCGGAAACTCAAGCGGATTCGTTGGTTTAAAAGTACAGATCAGAAATGCTGCTAAAAGACTGCTTCCCCAATTAATATTTTATGTGGTATTTGGAATTCAAAACTGATGCGAACAACTTACAAATGCACTCGTAGCCCAAACATGCTGATTGAATCGAATGGAAAAGCAACGTATTGCGCCTTTTTGTCACAGTAGAGTGAGAAGTTATGTAAAGTGTTGTGCAAAACTGATAATCACATTCGCTCTATAGTACGACTTGGATACAATATACCATCAATATTGTAATTGTTGTTAATACTTTTAAAAGAAAAGGTCACGCTCGTTACTAAGAATTTATTGATGATGGAAGTAAAATAAAATCAACTTCTTGTAACTTTTTATATAAACTGCTATAAAGATGTTCTTTATTAATATGTATTACTTTTCAGATTAATTGATTACTTCTTATATAATTTTTAACTGTCTTTATAGCGACGACTGATTAGGTTACAAAGACTTTAATGCAGTAATGCAGTCTGCTTTGAAATTGTTGAATTTTTCACTTTTTTCAAAAAGATTAAAGATGGAAACCAAATAAAGTTGAACCTCAACTTTTGGGAACTTCATATAAATTGCCATAAAGATGTTCTTTAGTATTCAGAACTCTTTTTTACAATTGTTGACTACTTCTTATATGAGTCGAAATTGCCTTTACAGCACCGATTGTTTTAAAGATTTATAAAGACTGTATCACTATTGAATTGTTCACTTTCTTCAAAGCGCTTGTCACTCATTTAATAACTATTTAGACTGTATGTTGCCAAACGTTTTATTCCACTATAATTCCAATTGACTGTAGAAAAGTAATAATGAAAGGGATTGCTTTAAGAATAGCTGCTCTGCTCATTTCGATGCTGCGTATTGTTAAGATATGAGCTCCGACTTGCTTTTGAGAACGTTTATTACGCTCATACTTATTTCAAGAGCCTGCGGTATCTATTCTTGCAACGAATGCTTTTGCTTTCAATTGCTACAGCCAGAGGCAGACACTGGCACTGGCACTGGCTCTGCCACTGATTGCCACAATTATTCGACAAATCGGGCGCAATTTTATTACAACAACGATGTCTGTGTCGCATTGCAAGCTGGCGACAGTTGCCTGCCCAAAGTTTTTCCCACAAAAACCGCCTGTGAGACGGCCTGTGCCCGTTTCTTCGTCCTTGTGGAGGAATGGGCCACGTTGCCCATGATTGATTGAATTGCTGCGATGCACGCTACTTAGGCGGCAGTAAATAAAGCCAATAGGCCAAGCAATTTTACTTATAGCTGTTATATTTGCAATAAATGAACTTTTTACAAATTTCATTTCAAAACATTTATTTAAAAACATATCGCTTGAAACTTTTGAGCTTAAAATGCAATTTTTAAATCGGGCACTCATAGCTGTTTTGAACATTGTATGTTTTCAAAAACAAGCATTATGAAGCAAACTATAATTCTATTATTTTTATAAATCTTTAATCTTTATTTAAAATCTATCATGAGTTGGACAGTTATTAATTTTGATGATAGCTTTGAAATTTCAATTATGCTTCTGTCATGTTGGCTGTGATGTCATTCGAATCGAAACAGCAATTTTGCTATATACTTGTTTTTGTAGAAGGAAATAGATTTTAAATATTTTTTAGTATAACTATTCATACTTTTGCGATCCTTTAGATTCAATTTTTGAAATTACTTTGCATTTGTGTTTTATGTATGTATGTACTCTCTGGAAATTCAAACGCATAAGTTTGTTTTTCTCACTGATGTAAGATTTCTAACTAAATTCCTTAATTTCTTATGCTTTGTCCTGTGTCCTGAACATTGAAATCCAAACCAACTTTTGTTTGCTACTTATTTCCACAGTAGTTACTATATTTGGGGATTATTTTTAAGTTGCCGCAAAATCTAACGTTTGGTTGTTGCAGACAATTTTGCTTTCGCACCTTTTCTGCTTTTCGTCATTTTTATATTTATTTAATTTTGCTTGAATTGTTCTTCAAGGATTTTTGAACTTTTTCGGCCATGTCCCTTTGCGTTAAACCTTCCAAATGGTAATTAATAATTCATTTTCGCCAGCCTGAACGGATACGACGCTTTTTGCCACTCATTTTTCTAGAAGCTGTCAAAAAAGTGATCACAACTCTGCAAATTTATTTCGAGATGGGTCATTTTGTATAACCTAACCGTAAGGAAAAAACAAAACCAACTCTAGCCAAGAGCAATGTGGACCGTCAAATTTGACATTGCTTCATTGTATGAATTTATTTTGGGTCTGAAAGGTGTACTCTCTGAGACAATTTGCAAAGTAATTGCAAAGATTAAACATATAGGATAACAGAAGTATTTACATTCTTTTAATTGTCTATATGGTAGAATACTTTTTAAAGCAAAACAGCCTTTCATTGAAGGTGGTGATTTAAATTGTTTACCTTCTTATTTTTATTTTTTCATAACAACAGAAATTTGTTGAATCTTTGACAAACCTCACAAGATTCTAAAAATGCCATCCATTTTGTTTTCATTGATTAACAATGATAAGTAAACAATAAAAATGTTCAGTGCTAGAGTTCTTGCTGGGTTTGAGCACAGATCGAGTTAGTTGGGGAGCACTTTCTACAATCACTATTTACTTAACTTTGCTTTATTAAAATTAGATACAAGGTATTACTATCAAAAAACAGAACACAGAAGAATTAAAAAAATTTACATGGCAGCTCAATTAGGTTAACTAATAGCATTTGTTCTCTCTAGAATATTAATTTTCTTTATATTGTCTAAGTTTGAAGTTTATCCAAACATTAGGATATTTTGTAAACTTTTGCTTAAATCAGTTAAATTAAAATGATATTATTTATAATTGTATTATCCAATACACTCTGTTTAACAATCTGCGGAAACCATAGAAGCAACTGTTGCATTATTTTTTCACAAATGTTGTAGGCTTTAAGACATTATTTCTACTGCGTTTTGGGGGGCGGAATGAAATCTGAAAGTAATCGCTTTGCTGGCGAGTCCTGTCACAAAGAACTAGCTGTGAATTCACATTTTTATACGACAGCAACGACAGCGCCTAAGGACTACAGCAATTTTCTAAAGCCCGGCAAACCAAGTGCCACTCACCTTTGGGGCATCACAAAATGCGATTGTTATGAGCAGCAGTTCTTGTTGTTGTTCTCGTTGTTGTGCTTATTATATGTCTGTGCTATACATTTACAAATTTTACACTTGAAACACACTCACAGATACACACACATACACTCCAATAAACACATAGAAGGTGGAACAACAACAACAACATCTAAGTTAAAACCAGTACTGAGTCCCGGAGCAATATGTAAGCGAATAGTGGGCGAGTCAGAGCAGTGGTCGGAGTTCGGGGCACTGAACCGAACGCGTTTGACCCACGCCCCCAACTACGTGAGTTCCTTGGGTTAGGGGACACAGTATTGTTTTTCCGCTTTCCTTCTTGATTTGTTTGTTTCTTTCACTACTTTTGTTGTTGTTGCTGTTATTGTTGTTGTTAATCTTTAAGCTCTTTAGCAAATGTTGGGCAAAGAACTGTAAGGTGTTGTGTGTTTTCTCATTCACTGCAGTGTTGAGTTTTCTATTAAAATATGAATTCAGCGGCGTTTCGTACACTTTATGCTGTTGTTGTTGTTTTTGTTGTTTGTGCTTGGCAATCGTATTGCTAATTAATTTGCTGTTGTGTGTTTGTTATTAAAGAGCCGCCGTCGTCTAATTTATTTATGCAGAAGCACCCACGAGCGTCACTCCACGAAATTGCAAGCCAACGCCATCAACATTGTCAACGTTGGGGCAGCTGTTCTAGCTGTTGTTGTTGTTGTTATTATTATTCTCGTAGTCGTTTACAGTTGTTGCCGTTATTGTGGAACTTTCGTCGTCGCCGTCGTCGCCGCAGCCGTCGTCGTTACCGCACATTGAACAGAGCGAACCAAACGTTTTGACATTATCAACGTAACTGAAGCAGCAGCAGCAGCAGCAGGAAGCTGTCGGCTTTTGATGCCTGGCTGCTGGATGCCGATACCAATGCCGACGCGGCGCTTCGTGCAGCTTTTACGGTTGTTGGGAGCGCGTCGCTCTCTCACTTACACACACGAATCCCCGAACGTTTCGCAACTTAACGAAGGCGCACTTCGTAGTCGCCGTTGTTATCGCATTGGGACATTTTTACTGCGACCGACCACAAGTGAGAGAGCAGCAAGCCAGTTTGAAAAACAGCTGATTGACACGAAGCATTAAAAATGTCCTCAGAGCTAGGGAGTGATGATGTAACAAGAGAAAAGCTTTCTAGTTTCGAAAATACGATTTTTGAAGGGATATTTTAGCAACAGTGCTCTGCCAACATTAACAGTTTACTTAACAGAAAACTAAGAGTTAACATAAAATTTATAAGCTGCTGGCCACATCTAGTTAGTTACACCCACTTAAGATTTAGGAGAAAATACCTAACAGCCCAGTAACTGATACCACAAATGTCGCCAAGATAGCATTTTCCTCCAACCGGAATAAGTAGCATTGAAGTATTTAACAGTATTTATTTTAAAAATTGCTGCGCGTCTCTTAATTTTTTTTTAAATATAGAATATAATTTGAAGTTTATGATTACTTTTTAAATATGCATGCACATATGTACAAGTATGAAGCCGCTGGCAAAAAGTATGTCAAGAAATCGTAAGATCTGTAAGATTTAAGGCTAAGAATACCGCCATTTTTACTGTCTGTGGGGAGGACATTCTTTTTTGAATGCACGTTCTTTTGAAACGCGATGTTTTTATTTTTACCCAGTATAAGGTCCTTAAGTCAGATTTTAAAAGAAAAAATGCATTCGTGGTATTATAAGAATTCTTTTATTTACCATGCCAAAACCCAATTTGTTTTGTTTGAAATTTAATCCAAATCGGTGCATAATATCAAAAACTTGTAGTTGATGCCATTTACATTAGTTAGTACAACGAAGTTTGTTTTACTTTACAGACTGTGGAGTGGCGGATAATTTCACGTTTTATTGTTTGGTTGAACTTTGTACTGCATAGACAAAACACCGATGAAAACTAATATATTTCGATCCATTTTTTTTTTAAATGCATTATAAACAATAATAAACACATGTTGTCTTTTGGAAGCCCCAGCTCTCACGGCATTCAAATGTTTTACTTTGTTGTAAAACTTACTTTAAAAAACTTGCTTGTAAATTATTTAAATCGTAGAAAGGTCAGTTGGCTTATTTGACAAGCCATGTTTGTCGCCTGTTTGATTTAATAAAATAATCTCAACACAAAACTAAAATTTTAAAATACTAGTGGAACTTGTAGAAACGACTTGCCGCCTGAGTGGAAAGTATTGGATTGTAGTCAGATCAAATAAAGGTTTTCTATTGAGGTAGATAAAACATAGGCACACATGTTGTCTTCAAAGCCTGATTAGGATAAAAATGAAGAGAACACAATAAAGTTTTGGGTAGTAAGGGTACAAATTATTACAAATTATTAAAAAATATACAAATTATTTAAACAGGCATGTAAGTATAGAGAAGATATTTGTGTCTATACATATTTTATAGAATTTTTAATAGAGAAACTATAGCCAAATGATGTAAGTATTTTAGCAGACCTTTTTGGAAACACAAGAGATCAACAGAAAAATGTTTGCCTTCCCTCAGTAGTCTTTGCGCCATTGTGTGTTTATCGAGATGAAACATTGCCCTGTGGTTTTTCAATTATAAGGACTTATGGCCAGACCAAGCTCAATAAATTAGTCTGCTGATCACGTAGAGGACATAAAAATAATGCCTTTTATGAAAATATAATGTACCGTAATGCGTCTGAGTACAAAAATAAATATTTAGAAACTTGGCTTTAAAAAGAACACAATATGCCACACAATAATATTGAAAATATTATTGCACTTGTAAGATAAAAGAGCATTAAAATAAATTATTTTTGTGAAATTTTAGCCCTGCTCCTAATCCTTGAGTGTAAAGCAGCTTCAGTTAATCAATATTTAAGCCATAAATCAGAAAACAATCAAAATGTGGGAAAATAAACGAAAAACAAACAGACAGGAAAATGAAAACTCATTTAGGCATTGACAAGTTTTTGTTTTTTCAGCAAAACTTTGGCGATGTCCATTAATGCAATGGAACAATGACCAAAGCATATTAAAAGATAAACTGAATGTTAGCCACAACCGGAAATGCAAAGATATGAAAGCATATTGACAGCAATAGCAACAAAAACTTGAACAGAAGCAACGACAAGAGTAGAAACCGACGGGCAAGCAATAAACAAGAAAATACAAAATACATGCCAGCACATGACATGCAGCTGCCAGAAGGCAACGAATATGTACTATATATGTTTGTATGTATCAGGAAACATGTGTACACACACTGTATGTGTATGTGTATGTGTATGTGTGTGCGTTAGACAATAACTGTAAAATGTAAATATTAATATTGTTATAATGGACAACGCACGAGGCAACAGAGAGAGAGAGAGAGAGAGAGAGAGAGAGAGAGAGATAAAGACAGAGAGCCGCAGTGGCTTTGATGTGTGTGGAATGTTTGCCATATTGGCATTAAAGCAGGACTGATTTTCAATATAAATATGTGAGCGATATGTGTAGCCCCAACTGTTGGCATCCACACAGATGGTCACAAACACATACATACACAGTACATACATTCATACACACATTGAATGTCAGCTCATTTCCGGTTGCTTAATTTGAAATCGTTGCGCAAAAATTACAAATGAGCTGCCAACGGGCTAACCAAGAAACCAAACAAGCGCAAAATAACAGCAGCCAGTAAAGTGTCAAGCGTCCTTTCAGCTGGGAAGGCAGCCGGAGAGGCAGAAAGAGAGAGAGAGAGAGAGCAGAGCTGGGAGAGGGCAGCAATAAGCACAAAATAGCAGCGTCTAATGCCCAAAATAAACGAATGGATGCGACAGTGGACAACTGGCCGCAGCATGACATCGGGGATAACAGCGGACCCAACATCTGTGTGTGCCTGTGTGTGTCTGTGTGTCTATGTGTGAGCGTGTGTGCATGTTAGAGATGGGCACGTAACAGATTCTGCTATCGCTGCTGCGATAATTAGGCCAATGCTTCATTAAGAAGGAAAAGAGAGCATGTCCCACAGATAAATTCGGCACTCTTCTATCACACGTCTTGCTTAAACGATCGTACGCTTAAAACTAATTCGTCGCTGCTCGCAGGCAGTCCGCAGGCTTACATTGCATACGAGAGAGTATTTACCGTTGCAGTAGAAAGAGACTGCAGCAGGAGAGAGACAACTAGGCTGTGGTTATAATAATAGAGAGGCCTCTGGCCTACAACAGAAGTATTTAATTGATTTATTTATTTATTTCTTATTTCCCTAGACAAGAAAAATTCTTAAAATAAATAATTGATAATTGATAAAATTAAAATTTTTGCTAGACTTCAAACATTTTTTAATGCTTTTTACGTATTTTTTAAGACCACATTTATAATTTCATTAAATTGCAATGCACTACTAATTTAATTTTAATTTCAATTCAAATGTCGTAGTTGATTCCACAGTCATTCCGAATACCTTAAATAAAGACTTGCCATTCAGCCATGCTTGTGATGTATATTGTTTTTATTATTGGTTCTTGAAATTATAACTTTTTTCATATAAAATTAATACATTTACTTAGCTTGCTTTTCTAAATAGCTATTTTATTTGATAAATGTCCGAAATATTCCATAAAAATGTAGAGAACGAAAATCTAAAAACGAGGGTATTAAAAGTTTAAAATTAAATCGCTTTAGAACCATTACTTTCCTCACACGACCTGTTCTTTAAATATACGATCGTTAGTTAAGTTCTGGATCAAATAGCACAGCAAGTTTATTTGCTCTGGAATAACAATGATAAAATAAATAAAAATTTATAGATAGTCGGTTAGTATTGCTTTAGTTCGTAAAGAACTTATTAAAATTATTTAATATCATAAATTTGTTATTCAACCGCCTGATTTCAATTATTTTCTGCACATTGTGTGTTTTCAATAGTTAAAATAATTACCAGAAAGAATGCTACTCACGGTATTTGCCCATCACTAGTGTTCGCGTGGGTGTAAGTTTTGTTGTTTTACAATTTAACGCACATCCTGACAACTTTTGGGAAGCTCGTGCCACGGCAACGCCCCGCAGTTTAATTTCGGTGTACCGGCTTGTGCAAGAGTGTGCGCACATTTGTATGTGTGTGTGTGTGTGTGTGTGTGTGTGTGTGTGTGTGTGTGTGTGTGGGTTCCATGGGAACTCTAATCTAATGATGACAAGCGTGGCAGGAGCGACGCTTGTTGGTGATGCACTTTTTCATTGCGTATACGCCACGTCACCCAGCTGCACCTTTTTAGCAGCACAGAGACAAAATGTGGCGCTTACTCTGACAGCTGCTGTCTATTTCTAGCTGCACCTCTATCAGTCAGTACGGCTGCCGTTAAAGCCAACCCAAGGCCTTTTCAGTCACAATTCTTCCAACTTCGAGCTTGCGATGAGCGGAAACAAAGGCGGCAAAGTATTTACTATTTACTGCTTCCGAATTAAACCCAAAAAGGTTTGATAATGGAATCTTTTAACTTCATAAATTAATTTATTTTAAAGGTTGTTCTTCTTATATCATTTATATCAAACATTCTGAAGACTCTAGATCTTTATTTCTAGAGCTCGAAAGTAGACGAATTTGATTTGTGTATTCGATTTCTACAAACACGAAATATTTATTGACTTGGTCTTCTCTATTAAGGAATTATTATAAAAATATTTCATGTTTTATTAGAATTTAGAAACATAATAATTTCCTTCATTCTTCGTCATTTCATTTCTTTAAATTATTAAATAATACTACTTTTATTTTAACTGTAGATTAATCTTCATAGCCGAGAACAGCACTATTATGATGAATAGGTAATAAAATTGTAAATGTTGAACGATAGACCATGAAATTATTGGCCGCACTTTTGTTGGCGTATTGTTATTTCTGCATCAAAACGAAAGGAGCGTTATTATTTAAATAATTTCAATATATAAATAATTTCAAAAATAATAGCAATATAATAAAATACCCTCGAAAATGTAAATCCCATTCAAAAGAATCAAAAGCAATGCTTGAAATGCTACAAGTATTATGTCGTAAAATAAAAATTTCCATCCAACTCTCTTGTATTATAAATAATGGGAATCTGCATCTATGTGTCCCAATGATAGAATATTTTGGAGGGATTAATGTATACTAGGTTAAAGATAGCAGGAGGCATCCAAAAAAGGTTTATATATTCATGATCAGTATGATAAGATGAGTCGTATCCGTCTTTCTATCCGACTGTTTGATTGTAAGGATCACAGAAAGTATAAGAGTGTAGCAATATTAAACTTTGTATTAATATGCTCTCAAACCATGCGCAGGATTTAGTTTTGTTAATGTTTCCTAAAAGACTAGAGATTTTTCGTAGCTTCCGCAATTCTAGAAACTTTTTCATTCGGCAAACTTAAATGTATTTTAAAGATCGGCCACTTCCATTACCAATATTGTTTCGAATATTTGTATATAATGCTCGTATGGTTCAGTTTAAAGCACAGGATATCATGAAACCAGTTCTTATATGTGTTATGTTTGTTAAACTTCTTAACATATAGATATTTTCTATTTTCCCTTTATGCATTGATGTTTTCTTTGTTTCTAGCCATAAAATATTTGGAAATGTGTAATTTTTTATTGTACATATGTATGTATTTATTTTCGTACATATGTCATGGACGGCATAACGATTTATGTCAATATGCGTCAGGAAGGCCATTCACATACTCGCACATTTTTTATTTTCATTTTCAAGCTGCTGTTGTTGTGGTTGTTGTTGTTGTTGTTGCTGCTGCTGCTGCTGTTGCCGCCTAAGCCCCTTTGGCAACTAAACGCTATATTTGTGTGTTTTTAGTAATATCCTATGCGCAAGCATTTTATTTATATGCATGTATATATCTATTTTTTTATATTTGTTTAGACTGCTCGTGCGAGCCGATAAACATTTTTTCAATCATTTGCTGATAGATTTTTCGTTGTGGCTTTATTGCGTCAAATAAAATGGCATAGGACATAGGCATGTGTGTGTGTGTGTGTGTGTGTGTACGAGAGCGAATCGATGTATACATATATATAGTGTATGTGTGTTGTACTCATGCATAGTTCAAAGTGTTGTAAATATTTGTTTTACAACGTTGTTTGCATTTCGGGAAATTTGCAACCATTTTTTATATGCGCCGCATTTTGTTCGAAAACCTACATATCGGTGTAAGTATATACATATATATATGCATGTGTGTGTGTGTGTGCACTTTGTTTATGTGTTTTGGACTGCATTTTGACGTGGATTTAGTGAGCGCTATAGCTCGCTATTTTGTTAGCCGCTCGCAAAATATTTGATGAGTCTCTGAGCATGAATCGGGCGTATCGTTCGCAAAAGTAATTGCATTCGAATGCATATGCTTTATTTATCATTGAGTTAAGGCTGCCAGCCCGATAATGGACCGAAGCAATTTGATAATGTGTGTCCAGTCCGCATGCAATTTAATTGAATTGGACTCCTTTGAAGCAAACTGTACGCTCTGGCCAGATGATGAGCGAGCAGTAAGTTGTTTGTTGTTGCCACAGCAACTATTGCAGCATGAGGAACGGCTTCTGCTCCTACTCTTGTTGTCTCTGCTAATGCTGATTCTGATGGGCAGCTGGCTGTTGCCTGTTGCTTACTGCAGTATGCCGCCAACGTGTGCTCTGTGTCCTGCACCCTGCGCGCCCTAATTGAGTTTGCGCTAATCCAATAGATTAAGATGCTGTAGCAGCAACGGCAGATGCCCCAAGTTGCCTGCCTCTCTGACTCCCTTGACTGTTGCACTTGCAGCTTTCACGTCTAATGCAACGCAAAACAACAATAATATTATTCTTTAAGGCCTTCCTTCGATTCGTACTCTAATGGAATAGGCAAGAATATATTCAAATAAATACAACTTAAAGACTCTATGAGAATTTTAAAATACATGTTAAAATGTTGATGTTCACAGCTTCCTCATGCATCCTTATAAGTGCCTTTCATTTCAATATCATTACCAAATTCGCATTTCAAGCTCAACAAGCAACCGAAGACCCTTATTCCGCCACCACGAACATGAATTCCCATAGAAATTATGGCTACATTTAATTAGCAAGCGCGGGAATAAAGATTTTACATTTTGCATAAATTATATTTCTTGAATATACATTTGCATACATATACGAGTGTATAGACTAGTGGAGGCTTGTATGCGTGTCCCGCGATATATTGCACATAATATAGCGCGTTTGTTCCGCCATTTTGTCTAACTAATTATATGTTGACTTGTGCACATGCATACGACATTTATTTGACTTGCATAAATTAGGCAATTAGTGGGAGCTACTACAACTGCTAACGGCTGAAGTTTCAGGCAAGTGTGAAAGTCAAATGTAGGTCGAAGGTAATTCGCAGGTAGAGCAAAGGCCGTATATTTATTAAGTTCGTAGTTTGAAAGTTTCCAAAATGTCAGCTTGCACTGTAAGTATTCTAGTAAGTATAGTATTTCGAATTTTATGCTTCTTTGAGGTTTCCAACATCCCCAGAGTAGGCCATAGTTTTAGATTAGGTTTATCTCGTCAAGTTGATTACGCCAGAAGATTTTGTTTTTAGATTTCTACAATATATGACCCATATATCTTGTCAAAAGTACCGTTGTCATTCTTTTCTTTTCTCTGCTGTGTTTTCTTATTTTTTACTTTGATTCGATTTGTTTATTTTGATTGTTTTGCTTTTTATAATATTATTTCTTTAAACGTTTGTTTTTATATTTATATAGTCACATCTAGTATCAATACGAACTCTCTCGAATATTTAGTTTTGATATGTAATGTTCAGAAAATAGTTCCAATGCTGAAAAGGCTAATAACGTAAACACAGTTTTGAAGTTGAAGATTCCACATTTCAGTCTCGAAATAAGGATATTAAATAAGTCCGCTCCATCACATGTTTAAGATTTCCCGTCTTTCAACAATTATGGATCTACTTAATCGCGTTCTCATAATCTCCAATCTTTTTCTAACTGCACAGAGAAAATTCCCAAGCACGAAGAAAACATTATTATTTTAATCAGTTTTGAACTAGATGTATTTTGAAATAAATTTTCATTTCTTTATTATTTTTATTTTGTATGATTGCGAATATGTATATCATTTATTATATTTTCTTTATAATTTTTTTTGTATTATTTAAATTCAAAATAAAATGACCATTCTATGATTAATTACTTCTTACAATTTGCCAAGGTTCCGACCAAAAATTCACTTTCATTTCTCTGCTGTAACTATTTGTGGCTGCCAATTCAATAGTGTTATTTCTGAAATTGTCGGTTATAGAAGAGCTGAATGATATATAGCTCGACTATAAGTATTTCGGGTTGCAGATTCCATTCAAGCCGACCATTTATTTCATTCTATATTTTCCTGGGAGTTTTTCATCCAAAGTTTGTAACTTCTTCATCATTTTCCTGCACGCTTATTTAACATGAAACACATTTCCATCATACTTTGAAAATAAATGTCAACTTCCTTTTTTCAAAACATTTTCCGCAGTAAGTCTTTTATATGTTGTTTGCTTGACTGTTAAGTTCCCCAAGACCTCTAAATTTTGCAGGAGCTGGCAAATAATAATGCCTGCTAACAAACAAACAAACAAACAAACAAAGAGGGCGACTTACTTATGCACCTAGGGAGCGGCAACGCGGTCAAAGAGCAACATTAAGACTGAAGATGGTGAGGTCGAAAGAAAGGCTTAACATTTTCCTGGACATTTAAGCAGATTTCTGTATTGTCTTCTGTTTGCCGTGCGACCCGTTCTCGCTCCTCTCACTCGTCCCCTTTCACACTCGCAAGCGGCATTTCATATTTTATCATTTCTTTTCCATGTCGGCATTTCCTTTATGCTTCCGTGTTCTCTGTGCGAGTTCTCGTGACGCCCGCGCGCTTTTGTGCTTATAATTTCTCACGTTTTCCTGCAAATGCAGCACAAAAATTCTCGGAGTAACTTTTAATTTCATGCCATTTAATTCGTTGAAAGCGGAAAGAAGCAGCACCAGCAGCAAAAAAATGTGAAGCCATGTAAAAAGGGCAGCGGGGATGTAAGTGTGAGTGTGAGTGGGGGATGTTAGTGTGTGTGTGTGTGTGTGCAAGCAATGGCAAGGAAAGGCGCATAAGAATTTGCCACAGGACATGCTTTATAACAAAAGTTGTTTCCTTTGTAACTTTCTTTATTTTTCGGCAAAGGACACAAAAAACACGCAACGCAAAATTCGCTACTTTTTATATATAATTCCGAATATGTTCATTGCATTTACTTGGCATGTTCAAAAGTGGAAATGAGTTTGAAAATTTGAAAATGTAAAGAAAGAAAAAGTGAAATTGTGAATATCATACAGAATTTAAATGCTTCCGGGAGCCATGAAAACGTTACTATAAATACTATCGATTGTATAGTATGTAGTAGGGGGTCCTTTAATAAAACACTTTTACTGCTTGCTTATAGCTTATACTTACTTATACTTAATCAACAACATTATTATTCCTAGTTACTTGTGTGTCTTTTTTAAACGTTTTTCATCTTGCAAATTAAAAGCAAAAACTGCAAAAGCTATGTAGCTGAAAATTTATTATTATTTTTTAATTGTTGCTTTATTTAAGATCTGCCCTAGAACGATAATTATCAAAATTAGAAATAATTTACACAAAATACAAGGTTATTTGGAAAGCTCTAGTTGACCCATAATGGAAGGTCAAGCGAATGGAATCTTTTGAGACGTCTATCGTTGATATCGAGGGGATGTCTGGCAATCTACAAATGTAGTTCTTAATTCTCAGTGTTCCATCGAGTTGCAACTTTTTATTAAATTGTTGTTGTTGTTTAACTACTTGTCAGACATTTGTTCTGGCCAATGTATCACAACTTGCTAGTATTTAACATTAATAAGCTGCTCTCTTACATTTAAAACATGCTCGTACAATTAAAAAATTATAACAATTAACAGCACTTTATTTGCCAACAAATAGTTACTTACTATATATGGTATATACTCGTATCCTTTCCCGCACACTACAGCAGCCCCTTTCAAACTTCTGAGGAAAGCAGAAAAACCCAACGGCCAGGATACCATTCACTTCATTCAGTCATTCATTCAGATTCGTTGCCTCGCATGCACACCGTAAAACTTGCATGACGCATAAAAGTATGCAACATGTTTACAGTTTGTTGCAAAAGGCTGCGACGTGCCAGCACTGAGGCAGGCTGTAGCGGAAGCTGTAGCTGAAGCTGAAGTTGCGAATTTGAGTTTCACTTTCGTGCCCAAGTGATTTGCTGTGAGTGGCGTGCGCCGTTGCCTTAAGGTGCACATAACAGTTAAGTAATGGTTAAAAACTTTGCTGCCAACTGGCGCGCGCACACACACACACACATACACACGCCGACACCTATACTCACACTAACACAATAACAACATTTAAGCCGCACACCCGACCAGAGAAATGTAAGAGCGCGATTTACTTACGGGCATTTATCCTCTTATTCCTAGTATATCTCTAAGGATTTTTCAAATTTTTAGTGGCTTGTAATTCTTCATATACAAGTAATAACATTTTTATTTTAATATTTCTGCAAAAAAATTAATACTTTTCTTCTTTTTGAATTATTTACTTTTTAGACCAACACATTTTATTGTTTGAAAACGGCCGATTCGTTTATTTTTTGCGTGTTTCTTTTCTTTTCGTTTTCTTTTTTTATTATCAATGAGAGTTTATTATTATTTCTTTCTTTCTTATTTATTTAAATTAATAAAAATGTTTTAATTTATAAATAAGTTTTTTAATATCAATGAGAGTTTATTATTATTTCTTTCTTTCTTATTTCTATCAAACTTTTTTGGCGAATGAGTGAATTTAGTACTTTTACCTTCCCATTTCAAGATTTTGGGTTAAGAAAAAAATTTATGTATTTTTCCTTTAACAACTCAACATAAAAAATATTTCTTTATTCAATTATTTAAAAGTTATTGTTTTTTTTTTATACATGTTGGTATCTTAAACAAATTTATGACTTTTTACCTAATTGTTAGTACTTTGTAGTTATAGTACTTTTGTTAATTTGTGCTGCAAAAAACACAATTAATTTCAGAGAGTTAGTACTAATAACGCTATTTTAAAGCTCTCTTTACGAACTTCCTGTTACCACACCGAATTGTCGTCTTCTTGTCCTGAAAAATTTCGCACCATGGGGCCTGGAACGTCTTTATAATTATCTCTATTAATTATTATTATCATAAATTATCAAATTTATAATGGAAAGAAATTACTGACAGTCTACGCTCTTTATAAAAGCATTTACACAGGTATAAGGTCTGAGAATCTTGTGACAATTTGAAGATGAAGATAAGAGATCTTATATAAATAAATTGTTGATTAATTGGGACTAAATAAATAATGGAAATATTTTTTATAATCTCCAAATAATACAATATATATTGTTAAAAGTGCAGCAAAAAAAATATTAAAATTTAATTTATAATTAAAAGAAACTGCGTCAGTTATCAACTGTCAAACACCCCATACTCTTCTAAAAAATACTACCAATTTTTGTTTACCAATGCATTGTTTGCATTGCAGCAAAAAGGACGAATATTCGCATCCGGAAATTTGTATTGCCAATTTTTTATTTAACCCAGAAAAGCTCGCATTTTTGTCGGGTGTACAACGACAAACGAGTTAGGCAGATAGGCAGGTAGACTTAATTTGGCACGCATGTAGCGGTTTATATGTAAACTATTCCTTTAGTTCTCCCCTTAGATCCCTCACACATACACACAAACACACACACTTATGAAACAATGTGTATGTTATGCATGCATTATATTATGAGGCAGTTGCCTGTTGAAAGAAGCTTGCTAAGCAGCTTTTATGCAACTTTATTAGTTGTTCAACCTTTGGCTTGAAAGCCCTGATTAAAGTATACCTTTCCCACAAAAATGAAGTCCTTTCTAGAATGCATAGAATTTCCAGCAGCCTGGCAAAGTTTATTTGATTGTGGCTAAGGCCAAGGGAAAACTTTAATCAATTTGTGCGCTTGCCGCATACATAACGAGTATATTTGCAGCTGTGTTATATATATTTATTTGGATCTAGAAATTTAATGCCAAAGTTAAAAAAAAAAATATTAGATAACTAACAACTCGAAAAACTGAAAGTGAACTGCTACAACGATTTGTCACGATTTATTTTATTTCCATCCCACCGAAACAAATTAATATAATGCCCGCATGAGTTGAACCTGTTCAGAATTTTCTTCGAAACAAAGTTAACTTTCAAAAGTAAGATACAAGCTTGTATCCGAACGATGAGTAGATTGTGGATATTTCCGTTGCTGTTCATGGTTCGATTGAACACTGCCACTATACCCGACGGAGCAATTGTTGGACCAAGATATTGCAAAAATTTGGACGATCAGAAGGAGGAAATAGTGATTCCATACACGAATAAGGCAGTCAATGTGCCCTGCTCCCAAGGCTGGGTTGTGTTTCAGCGACGAAAGTTTGGAAATGTTAGCTTTCAGCGCACTTGGCAGGAATACAAAGACGGGTTTGGAGAAATAGATGGCGATTTTTGGCTGGGCTTGGAAAATCTTTATGAGATAACCCGGTCCTGGCCAATGACATTGCAGATAAAGCTGGAGTTCTGGTCGGGAACAAAAGGAATAGCCTATTACTCAAACTTCGAACTGATGAATGAGAAGGAGAAGTATATATTAAAAATGTATGAGAATGTTACGTTAATAAATTTGCCTTGGAACGCTTTTGGAGGTCACTTCGGAAGAGCATTTAGTGTGACGGACAAATGTACAAAACTCTTTCATGGAGGCTGGTGGTGGAGCGATTGCTACTAGGCGTAAGTTTAAGCCAAAGAAGTACCCGAGATACCAATTACTTTTACTTGCCTCTCACTATTGTAGTAATCTAAATAGCAACTTTCCGAAGGATAACGAGATGAGAGCGGCGCACATGCACTGGCTGCGAACTGATGGAGACGAGCCACTTAAATTTACAGAAATGTCAATACGCTATTATGGTCCAGATAAATCGCCACCTGCCGTAAAACCAACGACACAGCCAGCAGGATCGTCAGAAATCGGAAACCTACACGGAAATAATTGGACTAAATAAAAAATAAAGAAAAATTGTTTGTGTATTGGACCATACATACTTGTATAATGATGCGTTTATGGCTTGAAATAATCTTGGAAAGTGTATTGATGAGATAAGTGTATATATTAACTATTTTATTCATCAACAAACAAAGCAGCCGATAATTAAACAAAACCAATACAATAGAGAACTTAAATTAAATAAAACTAAAGAATAAAAAAGCCGATTTAAATTACTAAAACTGCAAAATGTTGATGAGAAAAGTGTTCATGTCATAATTATTTATATTTTTTATTACCTTATGAACAAATAAAGTGCCGATTAAACAAAAGCAATACAATAGAGAACTTACATGAAATAAAACTAAAGAATAAAAGCAACAAAAAAATTACAAAATATTAATGAGAAAAGGGTTTAAGTTGTTGGGTCCATACTAATTAAATTTTTTATTTATTTTTTATATTTAATTCCTATTTATTTTTTATTTACTTTTTATTTATAATTATGTTTGTTTATTTCATGTAAAAACAAAGTCAATACAATAAATATTTAATAAATATTTATGTTCTAAACTAAAAACTAAATCTCAGAAATATCTAATGACGAATCCAACTCGATGGGAAGATTCTATCAGCCAAACGGCCTGCTATATCCCGATTCATAGGAAAGAGTAGTCAGAGACGTTATTAAAGCTACCAAAAAAGAAATAGAGTTCCAGATATAACAATAAAAAACGCAATTAAATTAAAATAATAATAAATTAAAATACAAATATTTTAACTTAATATTTAATTTAAACAAATATAATTAAAATGCTTGTCTCCAAAGATATTGATGTCAATGCTCTGTTCATTCTGATTATAACATTATTGCAAAATAATGTAAGAGATTAGTTCCATGTTTTTTTTTCTTTATTCAGTTTACCGCAACAAATTTAAATTTCTTCCAACTCAGTTAACAAAGTATCTATGAGCAGTACAAGTCAAATTTTTAAAGCCAACAAACTATAGAAAAGTTCACTATGAGCACGCTTGTGATGCTATTAGTGTTTGCTATAAATGCTGAAAGGACATTAGGAATGTCAGACCCAGATTATTGCAAGAATTTGGACCATCAAAGTGCTGAGATTGTAACTCCACTTTCAAAGGAGAAAAGAACTGTACCCTGCTTAGGTGGTTGGCTCATTTTCCAGAGGCGAGTATTTGGAAACGTCAGTTTTCAGCGCAATTGGGAGGAATACAAGACGGGATTTGGTGAAATCAATGGCGACTTTTGGCTGGGACTGGAGAGTCTATTCGAAATAACCCACACTTGGCCAATGCTACTGAGAATCAAAATGGAGTCGTGGTCTGGTAAAACAGGAGAAGCCACATTCTCAAAGTTCGAAATCATGACTGAGAAGGACAAGTATAAATTAATAAAGGCGGACAACGTTACATTGAGGCACCTAACTATGAGCGCTTTTGGAGGTCATTTTGGATTAGATTTTAGTACGAATAGTCCATGCGCACAGAAATATACTGGAGGCTGGTGGTGGGGTAATTGTTATCATACGTAGGTTGAAGCTGATTAGTAAGCTGATACAGCCATTAATTTCATGTTTTGTTGGCTCTTATAGTAACTTAAATAGTCGGTTTCCGATGGACGATGAACGGTCTCGAAACTGCAAGAAGTGCATGAACTGGAATTACTTTGATGGCGAGCATCCCTTGAAATATTCAGAAATGGCGATTCATCGCAAATGAGACGAACTAGGAACTCACAATTGTGTTTCATTTGGTTTCCAACATTTCCAAAAGTGCTAATTGTGCTAATTGTTTCTCCAAAACTCAACAATTAACGTGGAATTATAAATTGTACCTGTACCTGTATTCAAGGACAATTAAAAATATTTGCCATTTGTTTTTTTAATTCGCGAATTGCTTTCCTGGAATTGTTTGCCATAAATAAATTAATAATCATACAGTATAATAAATATATTCATATACATACGCATTATATAACAAACATCAATATTGCATACTACTAAGATATGTATTTGCAGTACCTCTGACAAAGACATTTCTTGTTTACAGAAAATATGTTATATATTTAGAAAGCTATGTCAAAAGCATGGTGTAATTGTATTTAAAGAGGTATTTCGGGAGCTTTCATTTTAAAAGTACGTCTCTATTATGATTAAAAATATCTCCACTCTATGCACTACGTAATTACTATATCCCTTAGGTATACAAAAATCGGTTTTATCTCTGCTTATTTTCATATACATTTGAGAAAATAATATTCTAATGAAAACCAATCAGTTGATGGCAAAGTTCCTTCAAATCAAAGGGCGATAAGCTAAATAAAGTCATAATTTAGGTGCACTGAATGGGAAAAGAGGAAGTAGAAGCAAGCAAATTTTATATTAATACCAATTATGCAACACAATATATTAGTTGGTTTTCTATAAAACACATATATATGGAAATACATGTATAGTCAAAGTTTTCAATTTTTTTCCTAGTAGAATCAGTTATCAGCTATACTATTACCTTTATATTGAAGTCTACTCAAAAGTAAAAGATAAGAGAGAAAAATGTTCCTTTTCTAGCTCTCTCAGGATGTTAAAACAGGTTTTTTTTATTTTTTTTTCGTTTTAATGGAAGTTTACAAAATATATTCTTAAATGTTTTAAATACATATTTAATGTCAGCATTTGGTTGTCGATTAGCTAAATTTTAGAAATTTACATTTATGCGTTGTAAAGTCGAAGGTAATAGGGTAATAGTGTATCACCTGGAAAGTATTATGTTCTCATGTTGAAGGTATCTTTATTAATGATAAGATAAATCCACATCTCAATGTCCGACAATGTTAGATCTATGTATATCATAAAGCTGTCGTACGAACGATCTCATTTGCAAAGCATCTTTGTTTTTAAGGCTGTTATAATAATATATAAATGCTCTTTCTATTGCTTATTCAGGAATTTTATAGGTAATTTGCTTACACGATTGGTTACATGATTGGCGTCTAAGTAAGGATCTCTATCTTTTTATACTTTGTACATTGTTGTTGTTGCTGCTTTGCACAGACACACACAAACACGTAAGAAACGCATATTTATTCAACACATATGTGCAGAGTATTGTCAAAGTCGAAGTGTTGAAACTGTTTATGACATACGAGTCGTAACACTTTGAATGCCATATCGCAAACTTAAATGGCATTTATACGCCACTTGAGCGTCTAGTTAACTTTTTTGATGAATTTCCTACCATAATTGAAATATATCTTCTTCGCTTATATGGCTCGATTGTCAGTCAAGTTTTTGTCGCTGTCAGCACTCGCCGAATGACAAAATTTGGAGCTTACATATTTTCCAATAAGCAATATTGACAAATGGAGTTAATACAGCAGCAGCCGCCATGGCAACGCCATCATCATCGAAAACAAATTGAGGATGTTGAAAAATTGCACATCACAGTATTATCGTCATCATGAAATCAACAATGTCAGTGCCGGCATTAAGATCAAAGGCGCACGACAAAGGCGAGTAGTTCAGCCACACACACACACACACGCACACATATACACATTCACGCTACTCCTCAATGACACAATGACAATAAAGAAATGGCGCAAAAGTGAGAATAGAAATTGTTTCAAGGCAACTTTTTCAATACATTTTTATTACTTTTCATCTTTCTATTTTATTGAGCCTGCTGTTGAGACCCAACACACAGTTTCATTTGTCTTGTGAGTCGTTCGTTCTTGTCATCTGCACGACGAATTGCTTGTGGAGGGCAAGGCAGGTGTAAGTCTCATATGTAGAGTATACGATCGATCAGTCAGCAAATTATTGCTTAGGTTCGAATAATGGAATTGTTGAATCGCAATCAAGCGCAAAGTGCGCTTATTACAATAATCATATAAAAAGCTATGTTCAATGAAGTCCACATTTTCCACGCTGTGCATTGCATGCAGGCCAAAAATATATAAATACACATAATAATATCTAAACATTGCAATATAGTTTATGCTATAAAAAGAAATGAAAAATCAAAACATATGCTACACACTTACACATGAGTTGTCAAAGCACAACGAACTTTTGACAGTTTACAAACAACAAACAAATAATAAACCAATTTATAACAACAACAAAAATTGTTCTGCGAAAAAAAGAGATAATTTAAATAAATGCAAAATTTATAAAAACCAATGGCCACGAATTTTGGCAAATAACATTTTCAAACAGATTACGCAATAAAGTGTTCATAAATAACACCGATGCTTATTTAGCCCACATGTGCATGTCTCTCTCCCTCTATGTGTGTGTGTGTGTTTGTGTGTGGTGTTTGTTTATCCATCACATAATTAATAGAGCATAAATAATAGCTTTGATTAATGTGCATGTGGATTGTGCGCTTAAACGAGAAATTGGATTAGAAATAATGTGTACATATCTAAATGCATATAAAGGTTTAAAGACTATTTGACGTACGCGATCATTTCAAATTTAATAGTTTTCGAAACATTTTTATAATGCCAAGCCATCTAATGGTATTTGTTAATATGAGAAGTTTCTAGTTTCGCAAGATGTTTATATGTGAGCACTATCAACTCCTTAGATACTTCAAAATAATTTTAATATTGTTTGATTTAGATTTTTGTGCCCTGTAGCCGAAGGCAAGTGTTTGAAATTCTTTAAGGAAATTACAGTTGTGTATAGTATCTGTATAGCAACTAGTTGGATAAAACAAAGGCCATGGGTATGCGATTGTTGATTTTGTCTTAAATGCCAAAGAAGGCAAGCTACACGATGCGAAAAGGCAGCATTTATTGCACGCACAGCGAGAAGATAGAGTGATAGAATTGGCCAGTGCTCAAGGACAACGTGTCCTGCTAGCCAATAAGCTGTAGTAGCAGCAGACTATCGGTATTCAGCAGCCTTTTTAAGAGCAAGGCCAGCAGCCAAATGTCTGACAACACTTACACAGAGAAAACTATATATCTATAAGTCGAAGAAAAGAGGAGAGAAAAGGGCAATTGGAGTTACTATGTTATTTTCTTTTATTTATAATTTTTATTTGCCTTTCGACAAGCGATGCCTAGACTTACAGGCAAGGGTCGTCCGATACGATGGAAACACTTATTTTCTCCCATTAATGTAAAACAGTTTTTGCTCCAATCGATGAGTCTCAAGAAGAAAATTTCCAAATCGTGTAGAGTTTCGAAAGTTATTTCGTACAAATATTGCACAATAATAGTCTGAAGTTATTTGGATAACACGGACATGTTTCCCATTAATGCGAATTACTCAATTAAGGAATAAGATAAGATAATTTTATTTTAATATCAGGTTACCAGTGTAGTCGCTTATGCAGCTCATAATATGTTATGAAGACAGGTTCTCATAAACATCCATATATCAATACGAATAAGTTTCTGGATTGATAATCGTTACATGAAATCGTAGTAGTCGGAGGTCCCCTAACAGCACTCAGTATTATCCACAAGCATCTAAGAACTTTCCATTCCAATAACTAAATATATGTATAACTTCTTACACTATATTTTTGTAAATTTTTCGAAACTTTGTGCTACATTTATATAGTTACTTAATGTACATCTATTTTTGGAGCATGGAGTAAGCAACAAAGTTCATGATATCTGCCCAAAAAATTGCTAACCAAATTGCAGCACACACTTATATGTTTTTATTGCGTTTTATTTAAATTCAATTTGGCCACAGAAATAAACGGCGAAAAATGTGTAAGAAAGTATCAAAACTGCAGTTTTTGCATATGCACCCTTCAGCGCACATAGACAAACATAAAAACTCACATATACTCGGCCATATAGATACGGGAAATGTGCTTATAAAGACGTCATAAAAACCGAGGGCGATTCGCCAAGTAAGCTGCAGAAATTATATGACAAACATCAATAAAGCTGCCAATAAAACTCGACAGAGCATGGCCAACGAAAAATATAAGCGGGTACGAAATAAAAGCAGCATTAAACGCAGTGGCCTTGGAATGGAAATCGCAGCACGGATACAAATATACAATGCACACACACACACACACACACGCACTTCTTCATTACATACTCGTACACAAAAAAATAAAAAATTTGTATCAAAATGTTGTAAAGCAATTGAAACGATACCAGTCGGAAATTTTTGTATAGCAGCATGATGAAAGGGAAGCGTTGCTACATGTACTTATGAGTGTGGTTGTGTATAGTATGTGTGGGGCGTGTGTATGTATATGTGTGTATTATGGGTGTGTGTTGGTATAGGTACTCTCCTCACACATCACATGAAGGCACACATAATTATGCAAACTAATTAAAATACTCATACGCTGCGTTCATCTTGTGCTTCTGCTGTTTCTGCTTCTGTTTCTGTTTCTGCTACTATTTCTTCTACATATTCACGTCCTTTGCTCCCATTTTTAATTAACATTAAGCGGCACGTCGTGAGAGATAGATAAAAAGAGAAAGGGAGAGAGAGAGCAAGAGACAGTGCAATAAAGAGAGGGCAAGGGAAACAAAAATAAAAGACACTCACTTCCGCTTGACATGATGTGGAATGTTGTGCACATGCATTTGACTGAGCGACCGACTGCATGAGTGCATGTCTCCCACTGCCTTTGTGTGTGCGAGTGTATGTGCATGTGTATGTGTATGTGTGCTTGTGCGTGCCATGCACAAATATAAAAGGAAACCGCAGAAACACAAATATAGTTGCATACTTTCAAGCGCCTACACACAAACGCCAGTGAGGCAGATGCAGCCGCAAAGGCTTATACAAATATTTTTGTAAATTACACGTACCAAATACTCGCACAACACTGAAAGCAATACGACAAAATACGATAAGACAGAATACGACAAAAATAAACTTAATTATTGCAAGGAGTGTTGGGAGACCCAGTACAATAGACTGGTATTCCTTCTTATTTCAATTTTCTACCACTAGCCATCTAAATATTTGAATATTCATTTGCAAGCTCCTAAGGACATTTTATTTGCACCGGATTCATATTTCAAACAAATAAAATAAACTTCATAATTGGATGGAGTGTTGGGGGACCCCATACAATAGACTAAGCACTGGTATTTAATCACAACCACAGTATTCTTTATTGAAATACTTAATTTCTTACACTTTACAAACAGTTTCTCACACTTTCATAATACCTTTCTTCATTTTCATAATATATTTCAAATATCTTCCTACACTGCGCCTGACTTCGAACTCTAATAAATCAGGACTGAAAACATAATCACATCTTGCGACTTCTTCTTTAACAAATTGCGTTTTATAAATGATACTGTATATGTTATTTAATTACATCATTGACAGTAGTCGCTTAAATATATAGATTTTTAAAGTACATATATATATACATATACGTCTTATATTACCTAACAGATGTTCCTATTAATATCCCTTTAATTAAACAATTTTAAAAGTTATTTAAATCTACAACGGGCTGTGATATTTAAGGTTTGCATTTAATCAGACACGCCATCGTGCTATTTTCTTTATTTCATTAATTTTAAATCCATAAAAAACCTTTGAAGGTAAATGTAAAAACATTTAAGGTAAACAATGCATTGGCATTGACAATTAATAATTTGTTAACATACAAATTTTATTTGTTCATCAGCCCTTGACTAGTTTTCAAAATATGCCTTCAAATTCTTTAAGTGTACAACCTCAAAAGCCAAAAAAGCCAGCAACACGTTGCCTCTAATGATATGACTAGCGTTGACAGCCCGATTCTGTGCGAGTTGATATTTCTCTATATAAATTTGTACGTTCAGAATGTGTGTGTGTGCAGCCCTGTTTGCACTGTTTGGGGAATAAATTGTTAATTATTATTTGAAAAGAGTTACAGCAGTGCTGCTGCTGATGATGAGCAGCCAACAGTAGCGTCAGCCTCAATGCTGTAAATAGGCAGAGGTGGTGGCCCTAGATGGGAGCACGGGAGGGAATGGGAGGCTGCCTTTCGCTTTTATTTTCCATGCCCCGGCGCCATGGCTTTTGTTGCCTGTTGTGGTCGCTTGGCAACTCCCCAGGCCGCTGCAGGGGCATGTTCTCTATGCACATTACTGTCTGCAGCTATATATGTGCCTGTGTGTATGTGTGTGTGTGTGTGTGTGTGTATGTGTGTGTGGAGGCGTCCTGTGTATTAATGTGGCCTCAATTCTTATGCCTTGTGTCGCCAGTTGCATGCTTGAGCGTGAGTGCGTATGTGCGTGTGTGTGGATGGGCTGGTGGGCGGGTGGGCGAGTGGGCGTGTTCATTTCGAATGCACATCAACAACAAGCCTGTGCACTGGCGTTTCTGTCAATGGAAATGCAGCGAACACACACCCATCTAGAACTCCCATCCACACATGCAAGTAAACAGTAAACCTGCGAATAAGATGATCCAAAGATCATTTAAAAAACCCATCAAGCTAAATCAAATATATTCGCTTTATATCGTGGCATTTAAGTACCGCTTAAGAAACCCGTAAAGTATTGGCAGATGATTCGCTTGTGGTTGAAATTTTGTTCTATATTTCTAAATTTGTGCCGGAAGTTTTATTTGTTTTATTTTTTCTAAGAAAGCAACTACCTTGAAGAGCAATAAAATAGCACAATCCTTATATATCAGAAAAAATTGTACTGGATCTCGAGCCAGCAAAGGCAAAGCAATAAACTGATATATATTATTTATTGATATATATTATTTGTTTATATATTTAATTTATTGATATATATTATTTATTGATATATTTCGATTTCCCCATGACTTCATCTATATATATGGAATATTTATAAGTATGTTGACTTAACGACTACATTAGTTACTTAAAAATTAATCTAAAATCATCTCAATAGTTAGTATAAAACCCAAATTTTACTCATTTAATTGCATAAAGTGTATATAAAAGCTGATCATTGCTCCTTACAAATTACTTTACATTCATTAAATTAATTTATTTTGCTTATATGTACTTTTCTTCATTAAATGGAAAAGTTTATTCCAATATTGTTTCTTATGGGACTGCAATGTAACTTTATAAAAACAATCAGATTTACACACTTAAAAGAAAACAAAATAGTTTAAAAAAATGGAGAAATATAATGTTTTATTAACCTAAAAGTATGGGGTTCTTGGTTTTTTTTGATTTTTTTTCTGTTAAAGATTTATTGTTGTAATGAAAATCCAGTTCAATGTATCCTCCTATACCTAATTTATAATTACAATTCTTATTTAAATTCGTTTTTTTAATACATATATTTAAAAGTATTTTATTTAAATAAATAAAAACCAATCTATTTTTTTCTTATTTTAAAAATACCCTAAAATTTTTAAATTTTTTTAATTGTCTACAACATATAATAAAGATATGCATATATACTTTGGTCTAAGCTATTTAATACACCAATTTTGCCTATTCTAGGTTGAAAACCTTTTTATTTTTTGAATTTCAACAAATAAATTAGAGAATTCGTTTTGAATAAAATAATAAAAGAGGTAGTCTATTAGTAAAAAAAAGTTGTCGTAATAACGAAAACATCGACACTTCTGTTATTGTTAACCAATAC
The DNA here is from genome assembly GCF_003285725.1 of Scaptodrosophila lebanonensis. Taxonomy (NCBI): domain Eukaryota; kingdom Metazoa; phylum Arthropoda; class Insecta; order Diptera; family Drosophilidae; genus Scaptodrosophila; species Scaptodrosophila lebanonensis. The sequence goes on along the minus strand of NW_022060552.1, from coordinate 270,015 downwards.
TATTGTTTGAAATAATGAAAGCTCTGAATGATATAAGAGAAGTCTAAATTGGCTGATTATTTGCAGTGTTTACTGTACTGTGTGTACTTCCGAAAGCTGCTCACTTTTTAGGGCTGCTATCAGCTCGCTAAATTAAAAGTGTAACATACATGGCGTATGTGTAATATTTTTATTTCACTTGGTTTCTAATTAGGCAGCAGTTGCCTGGATGTCAGCAGTTGGTGACTGTCACCATGCCACGCATTCGCATTTGCATTTGCTTTTAACTAATTTGCTGGCAACGCATGCTGATTAATTTCGTGCGCATTTGGGTCATCATTAGACATCATCAGAGAGAAATGTCAGCAGAGCTGGCCTGTTAATATCACAAACATATGCTCAACGAAAGTTGTTAATGATGTGTGCTACATTAAATATAAATAATAAGGTCTTATTCTCACGATATCGTGCTTTCTAAATATTACATTGAAAATATATTCAAAAACTTTAGGAAAAGTTGTTAAAAGTAGCTAAAATGAACGCATTGATTACCTTCGTGTACTTCTCAGAACTTGTCTTAGCTGCGAATGAATGGATTAATGAATAAATTTATATCTAGCTCCATTGATATTCCTACCATGCAATTTCTCAGCTAGCAAGCAAATAACAGTTCCCACAGGTAACATCAGTTCACAGCTCAACCCCTTAACGCACTTCCTTAATCATTTGGGACCACAAATGGCACACTTTTGCGTGCCATAAGTCCACACATTTGCCAACCCACCGCACAGAAAATCGATCTCAATTCAATTTGTTTGATTGCCGTCTAGATCAAACGAGCCAAATGCCGAACACGTGCCACATTTGGAAGCCACAAGTCGCAGCATGAAAAAATCAACCGAAATGGCAATGGCCAGGCAATAATTGCGCATGTCGTTTTACCTGTTTCACATGCGAAATTAGCTTAAAATGGCAGCGCTAATGTGTAAAACAAAATGCCCTCCAGCCCCCCCAAAAGTCAATGGCATTAATGCCTTTTGATGTTCGCGATGTTTGCTATTCGAAAGCAAAAGGAAAAAAAAAGAAGCGAAACAGACAAAAAACTTTGCAGCGTACGTGTGTAAAGTTGCAAATATTTCTGCTGATATAGTATTTCTCAGAATAGACTTCAAAATAACGCACTGGCTTTAACGAAAGGCATTAAGCTGGCAAGTTCGTTATGCAGAGGAAAGCTTCGAAGAAACTTGAAGGTTGAATCAATAAGATGTTGACAATTTAAAAACATGCTATTTAAGATTTCGAACTAGCTATTTACTTACATTTCTTCTTAACCATTATTCATTACAACTGTCGTGGAAATGCTGTCCGGCAGGTATAAAAGAATAAGCCGCCCGCATTGTTTTTAAAGCCTGGTGTACCTTGGCAACTTTAATCTAGCCGCTTAGCCATTTTTTGTTGCCGTTTAGCCAGACTGTAGGCCAGACACGCGCTCACACTTACACACCCACACACACCCACACACGCAGACACAAATGGACTTGATTGCACTGCATAGCGGCGGGGGTCGCAGGCAACGGCCACAGTGCGGCCATTTTGTTTGTTAGCTTTTTGAAAGCCATAAAAATCGAATGGTGGCATTGTGAACAAAACAAATCGATTTGCTAAATTGCAGTGGCAAGTACAAAGCATTTCCCCCCACACACACACACACTCACAGTTGGTTGCATGTGGCGTCACATGTCCTGTCATTTATGCCAATGACTGCAGCGTGCTGCGGTTCAGCGGTTCGGCGGTCATTTTCCCAAAACGTCGATCGGCTGCACGCACCAACAATTGCGGTTGCCTCGCTGCATTGTGTGCTGCCCTTATTTATTTTTTTTGTGTGCTGTCGTGCATTATAACCCACATTTAAAAATGCAAATAGTAGTTGTTGCTGCATTTCTAAATATTGTTAATTTTTCTTGCGAAATCAGAAACCCACTGTGCCGCTTTAATGCAGTAATTAGCTAATAGTTTGAAATAACATTAAAAACAATGCGCACGCATTTTTTTCTACCACTCCTGCCACTATTTGGCCAAACAAGTTTTCTGCTGTTCACAAATATAAAAACTTTTAATTGCACTTTGTTAATATAGCCTAGAAATTTATCATTAAAATAGTTGAGACTGAGTGTGCAGAATTGATGCTAAAAAATGCAGCATACTTGCAGCGGTCGACAAAGTTCCTCCTTTCGCCTTCTCTGCCGATTAAGAGCAACAACAAGTGGGCATGAAAGTTGGGCGATGAAAAATAATGCAGTACACCTAACACATTGCTGTGCAACAAATTGATAAACAATAATTAAATGGAATCACAAAATAATTACTTGGGGTCTGACTTGGTTCGAATCTTCGCATAAAGCATGATTTTAAATAGAAATTACTTGTAGTCTTAAAAATTATACAAGAGCCGTCCCATATAAGTAAATGTGAAACTGTTGTGTTTTGGCCGATTTGCAACATAATAAAAATTATATAAAAAATAACAATAAATAAATACTTTATTTCAATATTTGGCCAGAACAGGAGAAAGCTGTGGATTTGTTTCTGCAACTTCATAGAGTACAATAAAGTGTTTCATTTGGATAAACATATGTTTTTTTATGTATATGTAGCATGATTACATTTAAACATATACACTGGTTTTCCACATTAACAAAATATATCAAGTACATATACAATTATTTAAGTACATTTAAAATATTCTTATATTTTATATTGAAGCTTAAAAATAGGTCTAGTTTTTAGCCATCGGTCTTCGATAGATTGTTGGTCAGCTATTTATTCTCAATTAATGATGATACATATGTAATTAATCAATTAATGATATGCATATGTAAATGAAATAATTAATCTTTCAGTTTATTTAACAAATTTAATGATTGTCCACTATGAACGGTTTTAAATAAAAAAAACTCTGCTGAAAATATTTTAAGCATTTATTTAATATAAAGCATGACATGACGTCAATAGGAATTAAGGTTGCTATGTAGAACACTGTTTGTACAACTTATTGAAAATAAATAACATAATATAGTATGTCGATTTCTGATGAGAGATGGATATGACTGTATAAATTCACTTCCCCAAACTGATAAATACTTATACTTTGTAAGACCCGACGCATTCTCATATATGTATGTAAATCAATGAGAAATATTATATGTAAATGTAATAGTTTAGAGAAAATTATAAATATAAATTGATTTATTTATTATTATTATTATTAATCTTATTTTTTTTTATTTAAATGGTGCTAATACAATTGCGTGGCTATATTAGTTAGACGATGGATAATCGCTGCTTCGGCAAACCCTACAAAAATGGCAAAAACGCATTGCATTGAAATAAATATTCAAAATATTTATAATACACTGCTTAAGTTAAGGCCGTAAGCCTCAAAATTGTTTTCATTTTCTCCCCCCACCCCACACTCTATCTCTCTCTCCCTTAAACACTTTCTCGCTTGCTTCTTTCATCAAAAAACTTAACAAATTGTTTTTCCGCGCCTTTTCATTGTTTTTTATTACCCGCTTTGTCGCATTTATTTCGCCACTGCCCCTTCTGCACCCCTTTCAGCTGTTGTTTGCTGCCATGTTGTGCATCTTCCTGTTTCCGCCCAAGTCCGAGCCCCAAGCCGGAGCCGGAGCCGGGCCCGGTACTGGGCCAGAGTCTGAGCCTTTCGTGCTTCGTTGATGTGTAAATTAATGTCATTTTGGGGCCAGATTTTGTCATTTGTGCGTGCGGACAGAACAGGACAGGCTGTGCGATTCTGTATTTGTTTTTTGTGTTTGTTGGTCTTTATGTTTTTCACGACTTTTTGCTTGTGGCCTGATTGAATTTTTATTATGTTTTTGCCAGCCTATGGCTTAGCATATTTTTTGGGCGGAGGCAAAAGAACGGATGTGGAGCATAATTAAGGTAATTTTATGCAATACTCTTTTTCATTATTATACGAGTATATTTCCCTCCCATCGCCTTTCTTCTAATTGTTTTTAATTAATTTTTTATGTATTTGGCTGCGCCTGTGGCTAACATACATTACAGCGAACAATTTTTTGGGTTAATTTTCTACGCAAGGCATTCCCTTTTCCCTTTTTTTTTTTTTTTTTTAAATGCTAATCTGTATAAATATGTGTGTGTGTGTGTGTGTGTGTGTGTATGCATTGGTGTATGATGCTCGCTGTTTTCATGTTAATTACAAAACTTTTGCCATTTGCTGTGCTAAAACTATTCAAGTACACCGCCCCGTCAGAGAACTGTTCGAGTACAGAGCGCGCTCCGAAGCACTTTGTGGCATTGTTGTTGTTGTTGCTGCTGCTGCTGCTGTTGCTGTAGCTGCTGTTTATTTGTTTGAAGCAGCACTCTAAAAACAATGAAATGAAATTTGTATACTCAAGTTGAACGGCAGACAGACGAAATTTACGTACGAAACTCATTTAGTTAGCATAACAATAAAGGCGGCTAGCTACGAGCTGAGAGCTGAGAGCAGAGAGCTGAAAACTGCGAACTGATGGGTGATGGTTGATGGTTGATGTTTGATGGCTAAGGGCTAAGGGCTGACGGCATCAACTAGAAGAACTTAATAACCTACTAACAAATACACTAATTTGCACTTGAGCCTAATAATGAGTGAGCCGTAGCCAACAACACCATCATTGCCGCCTGATGAGTGCACGAATAGGTCTACGATGAGTGGGTTAAAGCCTTCAAGTGGCCGGCTGTACAGTGGACTGAAGAGCTGTCAGACTATTGAAGATAATTTCATTTGTTGGTTTGGATTCAACTCTTGTTACTATCGAAATTTCAAATGCTAATGATTTGACAAGCTTACAAATCAAAATGTATTTCAACTAATTTTCATCATCTCTTCTCATTTAATAGAAACTGACTAGATAGAATTTCCAATTTAACACCAACAAAATTATTTGGCTATTGGCGAGCTAATTATATGTTTGTACTGCAAACATGGCTTCGATTGTTATTTTACTTTTTGGAGTAGCTAATTATTTATTTAAACGTTCTTTTAGATCAAATTACATGAATTTCTAAGGACCGTTGAAATACTGAATAATATACAAAGTGTTTTTGCAAGCCTTAATTAATTTCTACTTTTCCTTAAACTACAACTTTAAGTTTCCACTAACAGTTAAAAAGCTTTTTTTTGGTTCTTAAATTAAAGAAAGATTTTCTTAAGTTAAAGGCATTTAATGGCTGTTTTAATGTCAGAATTTTTTGCAAATTACATCTTCAATAATGTCTGCAATCTACAAGTATATAGTAACCAGGCTGCCACCCTCAGAGAAGATATTTGCATTAATGGGTTGATGCTTTTTCAATTTATGCTTCATTTATTTATTTATTATTTTTATTCTCTATTCCTATTATGATTTTTATTATTGTTTACTCTAAACAGATGGGTAATGACTTACTGACTTTAGTCACCATTATGTTTTACTGATGTTGGGAGAACAGTTTAAGAATGGAGTGCGGATCATTATCATATTTTCTTTAATAATATCAAATATTATTCCTGTTTTTTAACCAACAAATGTTGAAAATCCAGACACTGTGAGCAGGCACGGCTCATGTTCATGTTCATCTTTGTGTTGGAATTGGAGTTCTGTTTAGAAAACAAGTGTCTGGTTTGTTATGCGGTTTGTTTCTGGGCATACTTGTCTGCTAAATTCTAATTTGAATGCTGATTTATGCAGCTTAAGTGGCACTGCGTATGTGGTGGGACGAATATCCAGCGCTTAAGGTAAGCTGAAATGAAACAGCAACAGTTGGTTGGAATTGACAAAGTACTAGAGGAACACACACACATATACACATGTATCGTATCTCGAATTCAGGACTTACGAGTATGCCTTTTTGCTGTAATTAAAGCTTTAAGGGCCTAAAATCTAAATACCTTGCAATCATAACTGTTGAGCCTTTAACCTTCCATTCAACTGAAATACACAACGATTTTTGGCAAACGAACCACAAGCAAGACGCAACTCAGCCTTGGACCCCTTTTCATAAGCTACACCAGTTACGGGGCAGGAGCAGGAACAGCAGTAGCAGTAGCAGCAGCAGTAGCAGCTGCAGCTGAGGCTTTTACCTTTTCACCTGGCAGATTGCTCGGATTTTGGGCTTAGCAAGAGCGACCACCACAAAATTAAATGATATACAGTTGAGCGACGTTGAAGGTTAAGCCTGTGCTGTGCTATATTAAATGTCTGTTCAAATACGAGTATAAAGTAGGCAAGAAAAAGGAAATTATAATAAAAAAAAGGCGGTGTGGGGGTGCCATAGAGCTGAGAATAATAACCATAAGCCGTCAAGAATTAAATGCATTTTCATCTCTTTTTTGGATTTTTAAATGAAATGAAAGCGAAATGTGTTGTCGGTTGAAAAACGAGAAACGAAAAAATTGAAAAGGATACGACGAAGGTTTACTTGTTAAGACTTCATGGATAAATGAAAAGGTTTTTCTGTGTGCAAAAGAGCATGCCCAAAAACCAGCAATAGAAAATAGAGGCACTGAGGCATAAAAGTGGCAGTAGCAGTGGCAGAGGCAGGTTAGATATGAAGGATAGCCATTTAAGAGATGAAAAGCTTTAGCTTGTGAGCGAAACCGAAAGGCAAAAAATCAAGTCAACTGACTGATACGAAATGTGTTTTTGTGGTTTTTGGCACTAATTTCATTTCCACAATGGTTTCCAAGAGCAAAAACAGAAACAGGAAATGGATGCTAGTGTATTTTAAATTTCATTAACAAATGTGATTTACAGAAATTAAACAAAACAACGCAAGAATACAACATTTGTTCATCTGCAAATTAAACGACAAACCAGTTTAGTAAGAGTAGCTAATGGAGGACAATCCTTAAAAATTAGAGAAAGCCGCTGTTTATTCTCCTTCTTAAGTGCAGACCATGACTGAATGAATTAAAGGCCATGAATGGTCAAAAGAGGTTTAATTTAGAGTCTAGTCGTTCGTCTTGGCAAATAAAAATAAATGGCTGCCAAGGCCAGGCTACAGTTGACAGCAACATTTGCAAACAAGACAAGACAAGCCAGTTGTTGCTGCTCTTTATCAGGGACAGGAACTGCATTCTAGTTCAGGCTCCAAAGATGAGGAACAACAAAAATTAGACCGCCACCAATTAGTCGACAAAATATATACAACCAAATAAAGTTTTTAACAAAAGTAACTGCTGCGTTATGCTATCTTTTAAGCATATCCTTATTTAATTGTTAGGTAAAAGTTCCAATTTACACTCTACACTGATTTATGAATGTCTAATGAATTGCAAAACATTGCTTTCATTTCTTTAGAGAAATTATGTCTGAAATAAAAGTCCACTAAAAAATTATCAATACATATTGCTATTTTTTAGTATTTGTACAGCATTAAAAATAAATTACATTACATGGTGATGCTTATTAAAAAATTTGATAATACCTGCAGACTGCTTCGATTTTTCCTGCTAAGTAAGCACCCATTCTATAAGTTGACTTTTTCGACGCTAAGCAGACTTACTTTTTTAAAATAAAATAGAAAAAAGCGAAAGCCAGTGTTCAACAGATTCACATCTTTTGATCGAAGCCACTTTTAAAAACAGTTCCGCAATCAGCTTACATCAGATTACCTTCCATTTAGCAAGCTAGAGTAAAACGATCGATGCCCTTTTAATACTAAGTGCCGCTGCTGTCACAACAAGCAAGCGGAAATTTAAATAAATGTACATAAAAAGCTATATTCACTTTGATTCACACTTGTAGCCATTTAACTGAAATTGAAATGAATAAAAGCTGAAATTTTTTTAGCTGATTGCAGTCTTGAGTTTGTTCTAAACATTGTAGCCTGGACAGCATTTGAAGAGGCTGTCAACATAAGCAGAAATTATAAATAAATTCAATATTTTTCAACACAGCTGATACGTGCCTACGTGCCAGTGGAAAATATTCTCACAGTTTCTCTTCTACCACACCGTGTAAATAATTTTCATTAGCTTGATTTAAAACTATTCTCGCACATCTGACACTCAGCTTATATATAACTTATATGAAAATAAAATATCGTCAAAATTGCTAACTTAACAATGCTAATATGGCATTTTCTCGGTAGTATGCAGCTCTTCGCCTAAAATACACAACTAACATGAAATTCGTCGACATACATGCACATCTTTTATAATGCCTTGCTAAGAAAACTACTTAAGTGTGTGTCTGAACAAATCAACTGCAGGATATATTCTTGCAGGCAGAATCGAGGATACTCACCACTAATCATAAAGGCCAGCCACAAGCCGCCATAACAAACAAAATGGCGCACAGCTGGCCTGAAATTGCTTTGTGAATACTTCTGTTGGACTCAACACATATAGTACATATGTGTGTGTCTTGTCTGCCTATCTTTCTTATGTGTGTGTGTGTCTGTGTGTGTGTGTGTGCTTGTGAAAATGATTTCATCTGGATGTGAGCACGTTTGCTAGCTCGGTGGTGGCTACAATATGCATAATTGAATTTTATAACCCAAAAGATTGTTATTAGTAGAGATTTGTGAGTCTCTATGTATGTGTGTGTGTGTGTTTGGTAAGTGTGGTAAGTGTGCAGGTATTGAGCAACACTGGAAACTCGATTCCATAAGACATTGTCTTCCAGTGTGCAAGTAACAGTTTTGAGTTGTTTGACCAGCTGTAGAACGGTAAGAAGCCTTTGACAGTTGTGTGTTGAGAAACTAAATATTACCTACGATTTTCGCAGGGAATTACTCACATATTTCAAATTATTAGCGATGCAAGAAAAGCGAAGGCAAATTTTAAATAGAAATTCCAAAAATTGCAGAAGCTATAGAAATCAGTGGAGATGCATCGAACCGAAACGTTAATGTGTCCCTCCGTGGATCTGAGTAATTCGATCTTTGGATATTGTAGCCTTCTTGCTTTTCTAAGTACTTATATAAGTATGTGTATATTTTACGCTTGGTGTGGGTTTCAAACTCTGCAGATTGCTTTATACTTATGCGATTTAATATGCCCCTGCACCAAGGCCATATTAAAATACCCTCATATTCTAATACTATTAAACCATTCATTAATATCGAAATATAGCGGCGTACGTTAGGCCTTTACAGTACACAGAATTGAACACTATTAACTGAAAGTTTATTGTGGAGGGATGCACTGTTAATAATATATTGAATAGTCTTTTCCCGGAGAACATGCTTCACAAGGATCGGTTTTTACAGTGCTTCGTATATCCTTGCATTCATAGAGACAGACAGGAGTTGCCTATTTAGAACAAATAATCAAGTATTGTGCTATTCATACCATAGTTTATAAATTCTACTCAAAGGCAGATTAATCTTCAAAAATTACTCTTTCAAGCTTTTATTAGAAATAGTGTATGTCGTTTCCAATTTCTATTATATTGAAGCATTTTTTATTTGCCTGCTGATTGTGTCGGCTCTTATCATCGACCAGGCATAAATCACGCGTTTAGTTGCCAAGTGGCTGCCCACCCATCGGCCAGCTAGCAACTACCGCCCACTTGACGCTTTTGCCGTTTAACTGTCGTTGGCCATTTTGAACGTGTGCTTTTCGTTGCTTTGCTTGTTTTCTGTTGCCAACAAAACCAGATGACCAACCAACGACCGAACAACCAACCGAACAAGCGACCAACATATTTAGAATATATGGCAACACTTTGGCAACACGCACACATGCACACGCTGCTGTGCACAACCCTTGACCGCAGCAACAACAACAACAACAACAACAAAAAATGAAGCAACAACAAGAACAAAAAACAAACAAAAAAGATGGAAAATAAAAACAAACACCGGCAATTGCACAACCACAGCAGAGAAACGGAGCTCACAGCCAAAACCACTCGAAGTACACACACCAAAGTGTTGTAGTGTTTTGGTTGGTGTTGTCATGACCAGAGTTGCCACACTACCAGCACCAGCACCAGTAGCAGCATCAGCTCCAGTGCCATTGCCAGTGCCAGCTTCAACACCAACAGAAAACTTGTTCTGTAAATTTTTTATAAGCTTCTGCACACATGGCATTTGGCATTTAGATTTGCGTCAAGTACTTTTTGAAAATAATCGTTTGTAGCGTTTAATATGCGCCAGACCCGACTTTGTTTACAGAAGGTTTACACTATTATAGTGCCGGTAGATGTGCTTATGGCGCCTTAAAATTGTGTATGCTCTAGAACTCAAGGCTCCTAACTAAAGCTAACTTACTTATACCTTGCATATACAATTATAATTGTAAAATTGTGAAGGATATATAGTGTTATGCATATGCTGATATTTACAAATTTATCAACAGAGTTCCGTTTATTGGTAACACTCTCCACCGTAAAGTGTAAATATTTTTTCCTAAAAAAAAAAACTGAAAGTAAATAAAAAATACAAATAAAACTACCCTGCAGCAGCTTTATTCAAGAAATTTGTCATTAAAGGAATAGCAAACGAGCTTAAAATGTAGTTCTACCAAGAGTATCCATTACATTCATAAAATGTGAGTTAAATATATTAAATGCTCAAATTTTATTTTAAAAATGACACACATATGAGTATTAGTTAACAATTAATAAGAATATTTGATGGCCACATTGATGACTTTTTGTGCCGAAAATATTTGCATTTTGTCTGCTTACATCTCAGTGCTAAACGGGCTCTTTCTTGAGGAAATTTCAGCCTTAGAACGTACTCACACACACATACAAGTACATACACACATCTTTTGCCTGTCAAAGGCACATAAATCTATTTCAAGTCTTTACAAAAATCCAGACAAATGCCAGAGATTACATAAAGATTTGGCAACATGATACATGGTGCTTTATATGTCTGTGTCTCTATGCCGCTGTGGTTCTCTAAGTATGCGTTTTATGTGTGTGTGTATGTGTGTATTTGTGTGTGTGTGTGTGTGTGTCAGCAATGGTAACCAACTCACACACACAAAAACAATTAAAGCCTGATTAATAGTTGCAGTTGGCCAACATTTCGGGCTACCTTTCGCCAAGTTGCGGCCGAGTTTGTCTTCTGTCTGCATGCCCAGGCGTGCCCGCCCCCTGCCCCTCCCCCGCACATTACGGCCTTGTGAGTTATGACTTTTGCCACTGCTGCTGCCCAATCCTGCCAATGCTGCTCTGTTTAGCATACTTTTGTGCCCAGACATTTTTCTTTGCTTTTGTGTGTCCATAACCGCAGGCCTCTCGCATTTTCGCTTTGGACCCACGCGCATAAGTCAAATGTTTGTTAATTTCGCGGCGACGTTAACTACGCGCTCTTAACCCTTTAACCCGCGCCTCGCATAGTAGCGAGAGACATAACATAAATTCATTTGTATAATTTTGCAACCGCGCGCGCCGTTTGCACTCCGATATAAATCATTAAATTTTAATGCTTCCCAGGAGATCAATGAACATGACCGCAAATTATACCGAAGCGTGCTTTCAGGCGCATAAAGGATTTTTCCCAGCGTGCTTTATTTTCATTTTTTTTTAAACGCTTTTAAGCATTTTGTTTGATGTAGTAGAGCAGAGTGTACATATCCTGACATATACGAGTATGTGCAGATATATATGTGAGCCGTAAGCCACAAAGTGGTGTAGCTATATAGTTATGGGGGGTGTGGGTGTGTGTGTGTGTGTGGGCGGGAGGCTGCATTCGCCTGAACAGCAATGTGCGGCAACACTTTAAATGTGAAAATGGTCGTGATGAATAAAGGCAAAATGTAAATAATCTTTAGTCCTCAGTGCTGTAAATGAAATTGTTACAAGTGTAGTCCTTAAAGGTTTTCCTGCGAATATATAAGAACTGTAGAGAGGAATTAATATTTATTTCATTAAATATTTTATAAATGAAATTGTTACAAGTGTAGTCCTTAAAGGTTTTCCTGCGAATAGATAAGAACTGTAGAGAGGAATTAATATTTATTTTATTAATTTGTGCAAATATTATTATTTAAACGTTAAGCGCTTAATATCTTATATATTATACAATCGATTCCTAGTTTTTGACAAATTTTTACTATTATAGTCCTTTATAGTTCTTCTGGACCTATATAAGAACTATAGATAGAAAATATTAATTCTATCTATAAATACAAATAAAGAACTATAGATAGTAAACGTTAATTCTATCAATTGTTCTCTAATATCCTATTGGATAAGTGTATGGGTTTTAGGAAGTAGGAAGGAAGTATACTTCGCTATTCTCAATTATATTATTGATTTTGTGTCGTTATTTTAAGAATTATCATGGCATGTCAACTCTTCAGGAAGTTAACAATGCTATTTCTGTTCATGGACTTCCTAAGTTCAACTCTGTACCCGCATATACTTGTAAAACTATTATAAAAAAAATACTGTACAATTTTTCAATCAACTCAAAAAAGCAAATTAATACTTTAAGTTTATTAAGTTAAATTTGTTGTTAAATCAACTCCATAACCAATTTGTTAAAATAAGCTTTCTGCATATTTAGGTTTCAGGGCTTATAACTTTAAAGAAGAAACTAAGCAAACAAGCAACGAATATTTAATTTACAGTTCGCAAACTTAAGTTCTTGTTACTAAGGTAGTAGCTAAAAACTTTCCAAAGTTTGAGTTGCTTAATGAAAAAAGTGATTGCATACTATTAATGCTTAGCTGGAGAGGCTGTTGTTCTTAAATGCTTGCACTCATTACGCATACGCACCGCTGTACACAAAAAAAGCTGTTGGCAACAACAATTTGGAATTTTGCGCAACGCGTAAAAGTGAAAACAATTGTTAGGGTCATAAAAACGATAAGTCGCACGGGCCAATATGTACAAATGCTATTTTATTTGTTTGCGCGCATAAATAATCAAAAACACAGACAGACACACTGATAGATCCACAGACCGAATGAGCCGAACAGACAGACAACTTGGCAAACAAACGAAGCAAAATATGTGCATGTTTGTGCCAAAACAAAGCCGAGATAAAAACATTAAATAAAAGCATAAAATCATGAAGCAAAAAACAAGGCCAGACACGAAAGTTTAATGTTACTTTTATTCCTTTTCGATTTAACTGCAAATTCACAAGTTTTCCGATCTCAGGCATATTTGTGTACTCATATTCGTATAGGCGCTCTGGGCACGTAATGACTAGTGTACGTGTATGTATGTATGTGTGTACGACGCTGCGTTGCTGTTGTTGTTATGCCTTGATAATAATATTAATACACAAGCATGAGCACAATAGTTAGACATTTTGGCAGACAAAAGCGAGCGAGACAATTCCACACTTCACTGCACACAAAGCAAACAAATTTCCAGTGCGGCCAAACATACATGTTTGTGCACACTGCTGGTGATGACAATAGAAGCGGTTCCAAAAATGCCACACGGCGTAGAAAAGTGCAAAAATGTAGAATATTAAATAGAATTTAAAGTTAATATTATAAATACTTGGAAATGTATCATCATGCTGGACACGCTACTAAATCTTCACCCACCGGAGATTCCTTTTTTCATTTATCTGCAGTTTTCTTTAATTAACTATATAGGTAGTTTTTAATTTAAAAGGTTTATTTTGTAAATGGTAAATGTCAGAAGTCTATGAACGCTTCTGACTACAATTGGGTGTGAATCGAGGCATAGCTGACCAATTGGTAAATACAATTTCCCCATCGAGTTGTAGCTGCTTATTAGACATATTTCTAATTTGATAAGATTTTTCGTATTTAGCCTTTAGCTTATAAGGCGATATTTAAACATTGCTGTATTTTTAGAAATAAAATAAAATAAATAAATACAAATAAATACTTCAAATTTAAATTAGGTTAGAAAACTCTCTACGTTTTTACTGAGATTAAGCTATTATATCCTTTAAGAGATTAGATCTAATATTAATTTTAATTAAAACCCATACTATCTTTGTTTATATATGTTATTTTTTTACTTTAATTTACGAGCTGTAGGAACTTCGCTTAGATTTATTAATTGTAATTATATATCATTAATTTTAATAAACTTTCGTTTCCATTCAGTTGGTTAATTAATCTCCACAAGCGCAGAACAATTTGTATTCTGCATTCTAAAATACTTTGGAACTATTAAAGATTTTACTTATTTTATCTTTTAAAAAACATCGTAAGATGGATGGAGATAGTGAAGATATTTAACTGAACCGGAAGTGTTAACTCAATGATATTGCAATGCACATCAATGACTTTGTACAGTTTTATTTAAGCTTAATAGCAATGAGAGCAGTTCATACAAATAAATGTCTTCATTTGAGCAATGAACTAAACGGAATATCTTTCAAAATGATTATTAACGCTTGATTTGTTGTTTATTCTATTAGGTGTGTGTTTCATCAAACTTGAGTGAACGCCCAATAATTGAGTGTTTAGCGATTAATTAATGTACCCTCGAAGGGCTTAAGTATGAGCTATTTCGATATACTCATATACTTATACCTTTGGAAGCATGTCAAAGCATTCTAACACAACTGCACCTGACACACCCACTTCTCTGACATGCAAATTGCACAAATCCGCTCGTTATTTGCAATACATAGATAAAAATATGCAAACAATGCTTCGCTGCTTGCCTTGCCTTGCCTTGTCTTCGCCAGAACAATACAGATTGCTTGCCTTCCCCCACCTGCCTTACCTGCGAGTGTAGTCCCAGCAACAATCAAAGCAACAAAACAAAAGCACTCATCAGCAGAAATGCAATGAAAATTGGAAAATTTGCTGCTGTTTAGCAATGCAAACGAATGAAATACAAGAATAGAAAATGTTTTTCCAAGCAAAAATCAGAGCTCAAATACATGACAAGCCATGGCCTCGGCCTCGGCCTAGCGGCTTAGCATTTAACCGACGGGGGCTGTATTGTGGGTGTGGCAAGCAATTGACAATGCCTAAATAAGTGTGTATGCGAGTTGGTGCATTCCACCAGAGGCACTAGTGTGAAAAAAGAAGCCAACTTCTAGTAGATAGAGCTCCTCTCTGGCTGTGGGCGTTACGTCAAACGTACAAAAGGCGTTGAGAAGCGGAACCGGGCAAGTGAAAGGTCGAAACACACACACACACATACAGACACATGTAGGCTTTATGGTTTTGTGTTCTAAGGACGTGCACAAAAGTACGAATGTATCTCTCGAAAAATACATGAAAAGGGTGGAAGAAACAGGGATATATAAAAGTATGTATCGACATTCAAAATGTGTACATATATTCAATTGGTATTGTAGTATTGTATTATTTTAGAATGTTGAGCTTTAATTTAAATTGTCATTTATTTTTAATACAGCTTTCAGCGGTCAAAACAATTATTTCTTATTTAATGCAAACCTTTCTTTGGGGATAGTTCTCTTATTTTAGAAATGCAATTATTTTCTATCGAATGTTTACTTCAAATGCAGCTAATTCCTTAACTTACTAAAAGGCTATGTATAAAGGAAACTAAACACATTAAAATTATGATTAAAACATGAAAAAATTTACCCTTTATATCCCCATGCTACATATCTGTAAAATATAGTAAAAGCACACAGCTTTCGTCTAAAATTTACAATTTTTATAAAAGTTATTTAAAATTATTCACCAAATAGGTAGTTGTTGAAAATAGTAGTAAATTAGTATCTAATTTTCAGTATATTCTCCGAGCAACTATATCTTCAGTTGTTTTAGAAAAAAAAGAGTTTTTACAAAAATAACATAAATGGATAAATATTCTGCTATTAAACTATCGCTGCAAAAAAAAAATACCAAATAGGTAGTTGTTGAAAATAGTAGTAGATTAGTATCTAATTTTCAGTATATTCTCCGAGCAACTATATCTTCAGTTGTTTTAGAAAAAAGAGTTTTTACAAAAATAACATAAATGGATAAATATTCTGCCATTAAACTATCGCTGCAAAAAAAAAAAAAATACCGTTCGGTGTATCTCTTCCTTTTAATACAATAATATTTCATATTTATCATAGAATGCAATTATGTTTGCCTTTATTGCCAAAATCGGAATTTTATGTATTTAACAATGTTTGCAACTCGAAAATTTAATAACATATTAAAGCCTTGTCCTTATATTGTGAGAAAATCCATGCTCTTTCAAACTAGACATTACGAATGACTGGGTCTCCGTCTAGTTTTTTCAAATTTGGCAAACGCCGTATGGCTTCGGCGTTGAATACAGAAGAGTCCATGGACTCGTGGAGGGTGTTGCCTAGAAATGAAATCTCTGCAAGGTTCGGCGGTATAGCCATTCGCATGAACTCAACCCAGTCCTTGATCAAATTGTGGGAGACGTAGAAGACACGTAGTGCTTTCATTGATTCGATCGGCTTGATTTTCTCAATGATATTGTAGCTAACCCAAAGCTCTTCCAGAGTATCGGCCAGAGATTCAATGCCATTAATGGACTTGAGATTATTGCGTGCCAGACTAAGAACTCGCAAATTCTTCATGCTGCCAATACCACTAATTTTCTCAATCATATTGGAGGACAGACTGAGCTTGTTGCACTCAACCAACGTATTCAGTGTGGGATCCATTTTCTCAATGGGCGGATATTGGAACTGCAGTCCAATGTCCGTGGCCTTCACAGCCTCCTGCTTTGTGCGTTCCTCCCAGCGCGCGAGTGCATCCTTAATTGTTGTCGGCTTGGACATCCTGTGCCGCTGTTTGTTTTTTGTTCGTACCGAGATGCAAACAACTGATTTACAAATGTTGTTTCATGGGCAACCACAAAATCACAGCCTGCTACTGTCTTAGCGATTCGGAACGACAATAAAAGAGAAGTGTTTTAGATTATTGTACCAAGCTTTGCAGTGGACAGATATCTTCAATCCAGTTCCAAACATTCTTGCTGTAGGATCAGAAATAGCAGCTGAAGGTAGCTTATTAAAGGAAGCTCTTGAGATCTTGCGTTGTGTCTTTTTTTTTATAAATTGCCAAAGAAGTCTGACGGTGTCACAGACTTTTTAGAGATGTGTATCAGTTTTCGGTCTATAGTTTCCAAATAAGAATGAACAATTGAGTTAAAGATTACTTGGAGAATTCGTATTTTATTGTAGTTGTATTGTAGTTTTGAGACCATGTCGTTAGCTTTTTAAATAGAGTTGCGCTATTGAAGGGGAAGTTGTTGCCATTACCTGTTTTGACGGCACCCACAGAAGTATAAAAAAACTACAGAAAATGGATTGGCCGGAACTAAATAGTAATGATAATGATTATGCTGATTTTCAAATGTGTTGCATCTTATATTCCAACTTAATCATCGTTACCAAACCAAATGACAAAACAGCTTTCAAAACTAATGTTCTGCCTAAAGCAATTATAATAATGTTTGCACCAAAATTATTTATTCTGTTTCAAAATATTAATGGTTTTTATCAAAGATCTTAATCGGACCTCAACAATCAATTCTTATTTTCAACGAAGCTCATTTTTACAACCATTTTGAATTGTAATTTAGAAATTTTGATTTTTT
The DNA here is from genome assembly GCF_003285725.1 of Scaptodrosophila lebanonensis. Lineage (NCBI taxonomy): Eukaryota > Metazoa > Arthropoda > Insecta > Diptera > Drosophilidae > Scaptodrosophila > Scaptodrosophila lebanonensis. Next base: position 252,517 of record NW_022060552.1, on the reverse strand, counting down.
CCCATTCTAGTTAAGAAATTTTCCAATCTATTTATATTCCCACATTACTATAAAACATTTTTAAGGAAGTTTTTCATTCGGTTGGCAATGAATTTGTTTCAAAGCTATATAGAAGAAAAGAATCAATTCTTCTTTTCAGTTTAGCTCATTCTTTCCACAATTCTTTCCAAGATTTAGAAATGTTTTGGTTAAAATATGAGTAGTTGCTATTATCATATAATTGGAATAGCTTTAGTTCCCTCCAGATACAAAAACACAATTTAATTTCTGCTTAATGATCAATTTTTATAGCTGTGGCCATAATTCTCTTCATATACTGATTGGTATGTACAAGTATGTACATGCGGGTATGTATGTACTCGTACATGGGAGTACATTCATTTGCTGCCGCTTAGTGCCTGTGCTCTGGGCTTGGCAGCTCCCCAAGCTGTCTGGGCCTGGCTGGCACACGTTGATAACTTCATTGGCATGGCCTTTGTTTGGCATAGGCACGCCATATGCCTTCGCATGTCTGCCTCGCTTTTTTATTTGGCTCAAATGTTTGCGCTTTGCTTTATAGAGTACTGTGCTGGTGCTTGTGTATGTGTGTGTGTGTGTGTGTTTTATGTCGCACCCTCGGGACTTTATTACACATATTTGAGGTGATAATACAGTCGCCTTCTGTTTGGGCCCTCGCTTGTCTGCCATTTGTCATTCGTCCCTTTTTTGTCGCCTTTATGTGCACATGACAATTTTTATATTTTTCGCAATTGGATAGAAATTTAAATTTGTGTGCATACTGAAAATATTTAAATGTTTGCATTTGTGTATGTGTGTTTGTGTGTGTGTGTGTGTGTGTGTGTGTGTGTGTGTGCAGCTGCTGCCAACTCATAGATATTCGAATTTTCACTAGCAAATATTTTTTCATAAATTAAGATTCATTGCATTTGAAATTTATTGCGTGTGCCGCAATAAAAAATTAGGATTTCATTCATATTGCAGTATGGACAGGTGGATAACTGTTCTTAAATCGGTCGACAAACTAGTAGTAGTATATTTGTGATTTCCTTTTGCATTTCAAAAATCATTAAATAAGAGATCAGTGTGTGTGTGCAGAATGCGAACAATTCATCATATTTTTAAAAATTTAATAAGGTTATAAGAAAGATAATGACAATATGCAGACAGATACCTCTTAGAGAAGTCTTACCCTGCTGCTCATTAACTTCGATATAGCTTTATATATTGGGCTGTCAGATTACATTTAAAAAAAAAAAAGATTACATTATGTTCATTATGTTTTTTTTAACCGACTAGGAAAAAGGTGGATTCGTCTGTATTTATTTTTTATAGGCGTCCAATCTATAATGCATTTAGTAAAGTATTATAATTATTTTTCGACCAGCAAGTTCGACTATCTACCTTTCTGTTTGCGTGAAGTTAAATAAGTCAATCATTTCTACACCCTTTTCAAAGCTTTTAGCAATTTATAATCGGAAATGTTATATCTAATAGCAGTTGTTGTTTCAAAACGCGTTGGTCATAAACGCGTTTTGTATATAGATATTATGTTATATAGTATTATTATTTTATTTATTTGATGCTTTCAAAAATGAAAAAACAGAGCTCTTTCCTTAGCAAAAAATAAAACAAACAGCAGTTTTGGGATATAAATACTTGAAGTGTAAGCTCGCTTTGCGCTAAAGATGTGTTGTGGATTAAGCTTATTCATATACTTTTGATTGATAATAGGAATATAGATAATAGAATTAGCAAATTTTTAACAACAACTGAAACTCTGCAGAAGGTATGAAATCGCAAAATTTGTTTTCGAGTCAGCAGCGCAGGCCAATATCCTGGAAAGTGGGTAGAGGTACTAGATCTACTGGAATGTATTCGCTACACCGCTAGCTAACAAAAAAGTTATCAACTGCATTTAAAAGAAATAGGCGATAGCTGAACATTAAATTAGTTGGATGTGCTGATGCTGAATATTTGGACTGGAAAGTTTAAGGATTACTCAAATACCATGGTATTCTGCGTATCTAATTACGTGCAACAAATCCTGAACGCACTCGAACAATTAAGTAGCTGGGCCCGCTGCTGGGAGGTACATGCGAGTACGACTAGGCGAGCAGGCCATATGGACACATGCATTATCACTCACATGGAACGAGCCCTGTGAGGTAACGGTAACGACTGACCGAACATGCCAGCCCTGCCGCCAACAACATACACACTGTCCGAATGCATATGTATAAGTATGTGTGTGTGCCACCCGAAAAGCCACAACATGTCCTGTCATGCAGCACAGCGGTAACATGCGGTAAATGTTACAGTTGTTGACAGCCATGTTTGTACTGTTTAGTTTCAGTTAACAAGCGGCCGAAGGGCACATACACACACACACACACACACAGACAGACTTTTCTGTATGTGTGCACAAAGAACAACAGAGAGTAGACTGATGGAGCATTAGAAGAGTGTGAAGGAGTCAAATAAGGATAAAGGGGAGAGCCAAACAATTGCGGCCAGTGCTTTGTCATATTCTATGGCGTTCAATTTGTTGTGTGAATGGATACAATACAGGTGTACACATAGTTGAGCTGATCTGCGCCGGTAAACACTCTAAGCACATCACTCGGCGGACATAAATGGCGCAACACTGCGCATACATTTTTCCGAGACACACAACTTGCCCTTCTTGCTGTTAAACATTTATGCAAAAATGTACAAAAGTGCGTATATTGCTTTAGGATGCAAAGTACTCTTAAAACATGATAAATGGTTGAATGAAAATTAAAATCACTCAAACAGTAAACTCTGATCGGCCACTGATTAAGAAATGGGCAAAAAGTGTAGAAAGTCACAGCAATTGTTTTATTTATGCCGTAGAAAGTAGTATAAAAAACTATGGGAAATTAATGATAAACAACATTTTACACAGACGATCTAAAAGCTATAAAAATGTAAATATTTAGGGAAATTCTAGATTTAAACTATTTGGAGGCACTTTAGAAAACGGTTTAGCCATCAACAGGCATGTATTTAAAATAAATACATAGTATTTCCAGGTAGGGGTCAGCATTTTGAATTCAATGATACTCTTCTGAAATGTGGTGCCAAAGCCAGAGGTTCTCTCTCACTATAGTAATATTATATATACATGTATTTCAATTATTTAATTAATTTAAATGGCAGTTTAATTCGAAGAATACATAATTTCTTTATTAGATTTGTAAGAATGCAAGTGCGTTATTACAGTTTTTTTGACTACAACATTATCTCATGTTTAAAAAGTACTTGCACGTATCCACAATGGTAGTATTTATTATTGAATTATTGTTTATTATACTAATTGTTCTTAAGCAACATGACAAGGCAAGTATTTCTAGATATAATCGTACATACTGTCTTCGTTAATACGAAAAGATTTTCGAAAATACAAGCTGTAGAGCCGCCAAACTTTGTTTGTTTTTCCTTACCCTACTTGACGTTTTCTATACACTCACCAGTCAACTGCTTTAGAGGTTTTATTATAGCTTCTGAAATTCCTAGTAATTTCGAAAGAATTTCGCATTCCCTTTTTTCCAATGCAGAAATTGTAATCTCTCTCGGCGGGCTGTCAGCAGCAGATGTTGCCAGAGTTGCGATTTAAAAGCATACGCGCTGTAAGGGTATGCATGATGTACTTATCTGAACACAAACAATTCTTAAACTTAACTTAATTAGTTACCAAACCATACAGGGTATATTAGAGTATAACGCCTGCAACTCTAGCATATTTAACTCCTTTTTGCAAAGCATTGTTGTAGCGTCTCATGGTCTTGGTGCTGGCTGGCACTAGCATTTATGTTTTATAACTTATTACGACTATAATTACCACTAAATTCCCAAAACGCACTGCGGACAACTGTCAACTGCAAAATCATTTGCGGCAGCCCTTGCGACTCTCCAGCAAAGTCTGACGATAGGCGACCACAAACAGTTATCCATATACTCGTACACACAGACACATGACACGAATAGTAGGACTATGGATATGGTGTGTGGCAATTGCTTCTGTTGCTGTCTGTTGTCGTTGTCGTTGTCATGTTGAAACACTCGTCAGTGGCCAGAGATGCAACATTCTGGCTATAAGGAATATTGAAATTTGTGTGTACATTTTCAGTAAAGTCTGCAAAGTGCCTCAAGTGTGCAAATAGTAATAGCAGTAAAGGAACATGTACTCAGAACTACTATATATGGAACGAATTTCGATAAATTAAACACAACACAAAGCTTGATAAATTAAAAATGATTTAGAACAGCATACAAACGAAAATAAAGGGATGTTCTTTGTTGAAATTTGAAATTTGCAACATTATATTTCAATTTATTCATTTTACTTACAATATTGAATATTTACAAGTAGAGTAAAGATATCTTTATGTTAAGAGTACTGACAAGCTATTCTTTTCTTTTAATGGAACAAAATGAACAAATATAAATATTTAACCCTTTATTTGCCCGGGTAGGCTAAAGATCATTTTAATTATTCTATTTTGAACACTGGAATTTGTTTAATATGAAAATTTACAACATCAGCCCAATCTAGGACTCCACAGCAGATAACAGCTGGGAAAATTGATCTGAAAGTGTACAATTTGTTTTCTATGCTATTTATATATTTGATTTTTAAACGTTAATTTCGTATCTAAGTAGGTAGCTCGCACTTTAATCTCATTATAAATCCACGTTGCTCAAGTTAATTAAAGGAAATAAATAAATGTGAAACATTTAAATTCTATTTAAGGCTAGATAAGTGGATGTTTTTCTTCTGGTCTTTTGCTCTCTTTATTATGTACATATTATAGTATTAATGTTATTTTCTGGCGGTGGCCGAAAAGGCATCACTCGCTATTTTTGATGCTCTAGTGTCTGTGCATGCTGCCTCTGACTTATGTTTTGCGCTTTGTTGCAAATAATAAAATGTTTGCTTTGGTGCATTCCAGATGTGCGCACAGCTCTCCCTTAATTTTGTTAGTACGAGAAGCATTGTCTTAATTGCGCTGCGACAATATGCGTCTATGGTCAATGCTTTTACATTATTTTAATTAAATCTAGGGTTTCTTTGACTTATAATTAAGGCACAATGTGGGTCACTTTCTATATTAATGGTGACCTTAATCTAGTCTTGTATATAAATGTTTCTAAGCTATTTAAGCTTAAACAAATGGGGAAAGAAGTGCACATCATTAAGTAAATTTTAAAAATAACCCTTGAAAACTTGTCATATTTCACTGTGTTGACAAAAAAAATCCAACCATTTCCGTAAGCAATTGGAAACATGCTGTTGTAATTTTCAAAAATTTTCTTCACCCGTTATAGTCTAATAACCCACTTTTTAGTAAGAACAATTGTTGTTGTAACCCCTGCAGGATTTTCATTTGGAAACACACTCGAAGTTCCACTTACACTTTACACTTACATGGTTAATTAATGCCAGTGCCGCCCCCTACACAAAATATGAAGATCTGTGTAGGAGGAAGTAATAGAAACAGCACTTAATTCCTTACGCAAATCGCTTGATAATTACTTAAAATAATCTGCAGGCACCACAATCCCACACACATACGGGCAAACACTCAACCACGCCCAAAAGTATGCAAACGTAACCAAAAAACCAAATCCCTTTTCAATTTCCCAGCACGTTCTCCAAGTGCAATTTCTCAACTGCAGCAGCAGCAGCGGCAGCAGCAACGACAAATACTAGTATAATGCAAAGCCAGCGGCTCGACGGACATTCCAGCCACAGCTACTGCTGCTGGCACTGCTACTGGCAGTGCTGCTGCTCCTCCAGGGTTTTTTGTGAGAACTCGAAAAACAATTAAGCGACAAGTGTCTCAATTTCAACGTCACTTACAAACATTTTATGCACAACTCGTAGATAAACATACATATACCCGTACACTCATTGCGACGCACATGAAATGTAAAAGTTTTTGCCCCATTCAGAATTACATTCACACATACACACACACACACACACACACACACACACACACACACACGCTTACACACAAAAGCGACAGTCGGGAGAGTAAAAAATAAAGTTAGAAAAAAACTCTTAATTATTTGTGCGGGCGGTGAACACTGTGCTAAAATATTGTCAATTTCTCAATTTATTGAAAGACCATCTGGGGCAATTGAAATATAATACTGTATTCGGAAATTCTTTTGTTAAGGTCTCACCACCCATTTCTCACTGAAGAAGGGGTAATCGATTTCCAAATCCATTTGCATTCTATTTATCTTAACAAAATGTTGTTTCTGCACTTTACAGAATAAATACATGTTTGAATAAATAATTGAATATTTTTCAGATGGCAACGAACTTTCGAACTTTCGTTTAGTGTGATACCAATACCTAAACATCAAAAATAAATGGTCTACATGCAGGTTGGTAATAATGCTATAAAAGTCTGATCAAAAACTAAATAAACAACTTCTTTAATACTGATATACTTTAATACTTTATTTGATTAGTCTGTTATTCTTAATATTGACAGTTATTATACAAGTATAAGGTTGTAGTAGGCAAGGAGATTGAATTAATTGAATTAATAATTATTAAAGAATTATTATTATAGAAAACATATTTTATTTATTTATTTGTACAAACCTGTAAAGACGTTAGATATGTTTCAGGCATTGGCATTTACTGGCATTTACGTGATTGGCTTTGGCTTACAAATCGGCAATATCAGCAATTCCAGCAATATTCCTCATCTCTGTTGGCAGGGCGGTAGTCAGAAGGTACGATAATTGGAGAATAATTGACAGGAAATAGATAAAACTAGTTCCACATTAGTGTATTAGCAGCATGCAGTCAGAATTCGACTTAGAAGAAGTGATAGAGAGTGAGAGAGGGGGGAACATAAGCAGCTACTTAAAGTCCTGTGTTAAATATTAGACAAAGGATGTATATATTATAGTATTTATATCAGAAATTGAAACATTCCTGAATCGTTAATTAAATTTTGTTCTTCAAAATAATCATATATATGCCAAAAATAGGCTATTTTAAAGCTGAGCAGTTTAAGTGCAAGTGTAGGCTAACAATTATATTTTAATTGTTTATTATTTTTTAAATCACAATTTGCACTTTCGATGCCATTTAACGCAGTGTGCAAAGCGAGAGCCTTGCCAATGCGCGCTGATGAAAGCAGCGGGTTTTTAGTTTGCGCATAAAAGTATGCAACGCATTTTAATCGAAAATGTCGGAATAAAATGCACATATGGTTTTCTGTTAGGACTTGAGTGTGTGTGTGTGTGTGTGTGTGTGTGTCTGTGTGGTTGAGACTTCCCTCCCCACAAATGTGCACTAAGATAAAGCCCAAAGGATTAGAGCAGGCAGCGATATAAATTCAAACAAACGAATAAACCAACCTGTTAGGAGTACGTACGCACTGCTTTTATTGCTTAATAAACTAAGGTTGAAATGTGTGCAGCAAACGAAAAAAACAAAACACACAAAAACAAAACAAAAATTGGCTGTAACAAGTCCCACGAACACGTGCTGCCCACAGCCGGAAGGATACATCAAACGGAAACGTCCACACACACACACACATGCTTACACTCTTATGGTAACACAAAACACACACAATGGCGAACCTATGGTCGCGGGACCTAGACTCAGATGACCAGTCCCCAAAATACGCCAATACGCATGATGCACAATGCACAGTGGTTTGAAAATAATCATTTTAAGCAAGAAATTGTATACATCGTTTCATAAAAGTTAGCCTTTCCCTGGAAATTTACATTTTTGTTGTAAAATTTTAATAATACTTTATAAGTTACGATCTGGCAGGGAAATAAAATAAAATTTTAATCAGACAAAAAAAGTACCAATGCAATGAAAAAAAATGATCTCAAGTTTTTCAAAATGTACACTTTGTTTACTAAAATTTTTTTGTCAAATTGTTTGCAAATAGCAATAAAAAAGCATTCAACAATCTGCGTTAGATTAGATAAAAATAATAAAGGTTTCCTCTAAATCTTCCTTCCAGTAAATCTTGTAGCTCGGTCAAAAACAGCGGCAGAATAGTAAGAACATGCAGATAGAATTTTTCAAGTAGTCAAGTATATGAAATGGATTTCACATTTCTAGATATTTAGTAGCAACAACATGTTTAGAGAAGAACATTCACATAAATCGCTCAAATATTAAGATTGAAAATATTACTAAATAGATCAAGTAGTCAAGTATTTTACATTTATAGATATTTGGTAGCAACAACATCCTGCGCTGGCCACTGTTCGGTGTTGACTCAATCGCTTTCCATTTCGTGTTAAATTACACATTGAATCGGATTGCGGCGGCCATAACGTACACGTCGTATGTATGTATGTGTGTGTGTGCGGTATGGGCGTATATGTAATGTGTGGGCACTCAATAGGTTTTTGCGGTTTTTTAATCAAGTTATTTGCCCAAGCCTCTGACCACCGCCTCGCCATTCGAATAACCAAACATCCAACTGAGCCGCTTGGATGCCTGTTTGGTTAATGGCTTAAGTAGCCCTCGCATAAATAAATATATTTCGCTTGTAATTTGTTGAATGTGTGCGCAAATAAATCACAAATGTGTTTCGTAATCAATGTGAATGTTGCCCAAAAACTTTTTGGGTTCTTTGTTTGTGTATGTGTGTGTGCCACACCTTTTGTGGTTTCGTAGACCATTGTTTTATGCCCAGCTACGAGAATTTATTGCGTTAATTCGCATGTAAAACATTTCCTTAATTTTCCAAGCATTTATCAAGCTCCATTATTGACAAGCAGAGTGGCCGATGGAAAAAGAAAATATAACTGTAAAAAGTTCAAAACAAAACGAAAAGAAAAGAAAGCATAGACGTTTTGTAATAAATCAATAAAAGCACAAACTTATATTAACTGTGGCTTCATGTTTGACGCGTGCAGCAATTAATATTGAAATTCGCCCAATAAGGAAATTAAAATGGTTTTTATTCTGGATGCGGGATGGATGGTTTTTTGCTTTACTATAACCGCCAACGTTTCGAACAGAATATAATAAAAAAGACAGTATAATTAATATTTGCGAACATAAATTAAATAAATACCTGTTTGACATAAAGCAGAGATAGGCTCGACAGCAGAACTGCAACTGCTTTTATACAAGGCTAAGTTAACTGCTAATAAACATTTATTTATTTGGCATATACCATTCAATTTTTAAAATATTATTTCCTAACTAGATTTTGAAGTCGCAATTAAATATTTAAAGCCGCGTTGCCCATTTTATGTTCTCGCGACACTACTCAATTGTTTAATATAGTATGTATATATGAGGATGTAACAGGGCGGGATTGGGATCGATTTTTAACAACTTTAACATTATATTAATCAATAAATGAACCCCAGCCAATTTATAATTTGTTGCAATGCATTTATTTATTTATAAGTTATTGCAATTGAAAATTGTTGTAGCAGAAAACTTATTCTGTAGTTTAATTTGAATTTTGTACGTTTGAAATTGTATTTATTTGATCAATCATGGACTGTTATTTGTTTAGTTCAGTTGTAAAGAAGTCAGTGAAAAGCAATACATTCAATGATTCCAACTTGATTTGTGACGAAAAAAGAGTTGCAATTATTTGTAAATTTATATTTTGTCCCGCTGCTAAGTATTATTTATTCATTGTTTTTCAGTAAAGTGTTAAGTGTGCTTCGAACTCATAAATATATACTAACCCCGAGCCACAATATTCGGGGTAGCTCTTAGGGGGGCCATTTGCTTAGTACTTATACTAAGTAAAAATCTTGAAAGCAATCAATAACCTAAAGGCAGAATTTGAAGCCATAAAGCCCATATCGATTCAGCTGACACAGCATGTTGACAGCACGATACGTGCCGTGCTTAATTTCAAATGTCACAAGCCCTTATGCCAAGCTATTCGGATTACCAGTGCCATATTTTGGTCGCCTCCTGTTTTGCGACACAGATCGTTTACGAATTGCAAGTCCGTTAAGGGTCAACATAACCAATCAAAAATTACATTTAAAACAAGTTTACAAAAAGTATATCCCAAATATATTTGGTTTAAAACTTTTATATAAAATAAATTAGTGAAGAATGAATGGAACACAATTTGTTAGAAATATAAACATGCGAATAAAATCCAAAGCTTTATTAAAGTTAAAATATAAATTCAACTCTTATGCAAACAAAATTTAAATTAAATCATAATCTACTTATTTCTAAAATTTTAAGGGAGTTTTCACTTTAATTATCGTATTAATAATTGTTGTTCTTAATTACTTCTGCTTAGCAGATACCTGCTGAGTTTCTTGTTGTTTTTAAAACTGTTTTGTTCATCACCCAAGTAGACTAACAATTATAACTTTCTTTAGTGTGGTGCATTATTATAAGCTACTGTCGAGAAAATAACGACCACATGCCAATGCCCAACTACATGATCAAATCCATGAGAAACTCATTAAAAAGTTATGACGATGCTGCTACGAAAATGCATTTGCCTTTTTACTTATTTATTGAAAAATATGTGAAAATATGAGCGAAAAATAAGTAAACAACGAAATGCAAGCTTAAACCATAAAAACAAATACTGCCGCACTCACAAGCTCACACACACACACAAATGAACGCATACGAACACGAACACAGAAAGTCGTACACACACAGACGGGCGCACTCTCAATAAATTGTGTTGGGGAAAATTTCTGAACAAATTGAAAATTCCAAAAATTGCCGAAGCATGAGAGTAGAAAATGATAGAATCTACAATGAAATGCACAAAAACTCCATCAACGGCAGAAGCGCAAAACCCACGAAAAATTGCAATGTACGAGTATAGTACGAGTACGAGTGTGGGGTGTGGGGTGTGGAGGGGTTAAAGGAAGATGAAGAAAGCGCCAGCTAAAAATGCGTAAAGTGAAAATGCGCGCGCACATACATACAAACATACAATCACACACACACACACACACACACACACACACACACACACACACACACACACACACACACACACACACACACACACACACACACACACATGTGACAACAACGACACATGGCCGCAGAATGCAACTGCATAAAAGGTCGTAAAGCAAAACGGCAACAAGAGTTGCGAGAGTTGTGAGAGTTGCAAGAGTTGGGATTGGTCTGGAGTTGATATCGGGGGAAGGGGCGGGACAGACGCGAACAGATCTGATGTGCCATCAAAGTCAAGAGAAACTTTTTTCGGAAGCCCACTCGAGTGACCATTTCTAATCAACTCAGGCAATACTTAAAAGAACCACAATGAATATACTCAGAAAAATTGCAAGTCATAGACAGAAGAAAGAAATTTATAGTGCCATTTCATATATGTTCATTTCTTACTATTTTTCCTTAAGTACTACTCTGATTCATTTTAATACAAATTGTTAATATACTACTACAGAAATACTCCGCTTTTAATTTTTGATGGAAAATAAATGTAACAATGTAGAAGTAGAAAAGAGAAGTATTACAATATACAATACCTAGGACAGCAAATTTCAATAATCATTCATTAAGGAAGCTTTGATCAATAATAACTTAGATGCTGCTTAATAAAATAAAAATAAAATAAATAAAATAAATAAAATAAAAAAATAAAATAAAATAAATAAAATAAATAAAGTAAAAAAAATAAAATAAATAAAATAAATCAAAAAAAATAAAATAAACAAAATTAATTAAATAAATAATGGGCTATTTGGAATTTAAGATTCTAGCTTTTGTCTAAATAAGTTTATGCTTTTAATAAGCTTATGAGTATTTCAAATTGTATTCCTCTTTTATTTTTCACGGCAAAAATGTCGGTCACTCTAATGCGAGAAGCAGTTGGCAGAAAGAGTGCGACGACTGTCTGTTGTGAGAGATGTAGTCAGAACGTGTGTGGGAATGTCGTTTGGGCAAATATTTTGTCATGTCATCAGAGCGGCATTCGCCCTTTTCATAGTTGATAGTCGCCAGCAGTGCAGTCGAAAGCGTCGCCATCACCATCGCCGTCATTTCAATACAATTTCAGGGGCTGCCATTGCTGCCGCCGCCGCCGCTGGAGCCGCTGCAGCCGCCAAATGTGGTTACAATAATTTATGCACTTGTAATGACAGACAACAAAGCGTTAAAGAACAGGAACAGCTATAGCAATGACGCGGAAATGCTTGGTCTGGAGCTGCCACTGCATTTGGGCTTTGTGTTGACAGACAGACAGCAGACAAATGGAGAGAAAGACAGATGAACGGACAGACAGACAGACATACGTGCAATAAAATGCGTGTCATGTGTACGTGTGTGTGTGCAAGCGGAAGTCTCCCACAAGAGTGCAGCCATCTCTGCCGCTGCCGCTGCCCCTCCTCCGACATCTGACTGTGGTTCGTTGTAGACTTTGACGTCGACGTCGACGTCATGGAGCTCTGCCTCACACTGAGACTCACGCTCACACTCACACCAATGCGCACAAGCACTTCAAAATTAATTTAAAATTTATAGTTGGCGCTATTGCGTTAAATGACGCTGCGGGTAGCTGCCGTCTCTCACGTCTCTCCCCCCCCTGTCCCAGTCGCATCGTTCTGCTGCAGCAGCATCTATCATGTTGTTGAGTGATTTGCGAGTGTCACAGGAGTCGCTCTCAACGCTCTCAGCAGCGTCGTCTTCACCCATCTCCCGCTCACCACTGTCGCCGTCAGCTTGAGCGGAAGCGTCAACGTCACATTCGATTTATGTTAATACGCGTGCCACGGCTACGGCCACCGCAAAGCGTTGTGGCTCAAGTACTTAAAGTTGACAGCTGGGCGCTGGCACAGTGGGCAAAAACCATCTGATAAATGGGGGATACTCAACCCAAATGCAACCCAATTTGGAAGTCTATTTTATGTACATTATCTAGGATAACTCTAAATATCGACACGTATGTCTATCGATATATACATTTTTCGAAAATGTATGTATAATTATAATATATTTTTGGATATACAGGGTGCGCCATCTTTTATGTCGGTGTGTAGATATTGAATGGCTTTGTCATTAGTGAACCGATTGACTTGAGTAGACCAGTGTTGAAAGCCTCAGTTCAAGAAATTGTACAGAACCAAATTAAATAAAAATATCTCATACTTGAAAATCGGTTGTTTATTTTCAAAGATATTCAGTCTTTACATACCGACATAAAAGATGGAGCACCCTGTATATCTAATATCTACTCAGAACAACACGTCTGTCCGACGAGACCTAACTTTCAGCCATTTTTAGTCCGTCCCAGTATTCGTGCCTTCATAAATCAATAAGTTTAAGTTGTACTCGACTCTTAAAACCCTGTAGTCAACAATAAATTTAATTTTTAATTGTGATATTAATTTTAAAATTTCATAATCAGTATGCAAACTAAGCTTACAAACTAAATGGAAATCAGATTACTTTAAAATAAATAGAAACAAAGTTGCAAACAATGGCAGAAATATAAAGCATTTTGTATATAATTCTATGTTTTAATTATTTATACGAATCAGTTTAAACTCTAAGCTGTGACTCGTTTCTAAAATTTATTTACTAGTAAAATTTTTTACAACTAATTTGTTGATTTTTCTTGAAGTGACACGCTGAAGTAAGAAAATGGAAAATCAGATGGCTTTAATAAGCATTTTCAGGTTCATTTTCAGATCGGCCTTTATTACGTTTTCAATTTATTGAAAGCAGCCAATGTTGGCATTTATATTAATTTTATTATTTAAGTCGTAGAATCAAATAAATCAGGTATAGGAATAATGAAGTGCCAGGGTCTTGCAGTCATAGCTTTTCAAAGACCTTCTTCAAATTATAAGTAAATTAAAAGTAAAATTAATAAATGTAATAATTATAAATTTATTGATTTTAAATCGGTATTTTTTTAGGAATATGAATAATTAAAAAGCGTACTTCATTCTAAGATTTTCTACATTTCACATTTATCGAACAAGGTTCTAGAAAGAAAATAATTGATCTTTGTTTTCTGAGTGCGGAGATTTGATTTCAGGGATTTGCTTTCTTTTAGAGTTGTGCCTTTACGATAAAACTTGGCAGATGTGATTGCCAATTTTAGATGCTAAATGCTAAGATAATTTTAAATCAAATAATTAAGCAAAATCACAAAAATTAGCGGACTTATCAAATCACCAATTTCAAATCAAATCAAACCCTTAATACTAACATTTCGCTGGCTAATCAATCTCATTTGCTTTGCTGAATAAACTACAGATCTGAATATTTTCGTAAACTACAATTTATAAAATATAGTTCAGTTTCAGTTAAGCCATATTTTCAAGATTATTCATAATTTTCCCACGGCACTAAGCTGGCTTAAATTCAGGCATTTTGTATCCCGCTGCTCAGGTTCCTCGCTCCGTTCACATCTCAGCAGGATGGCGACACAAAGTGGGGTAATTTTCAATGTAAACGTAACGCCTACAGGCCTCATTGTTGTCGTTGTAGTTGCAGTTGTTGTTTTTGTTTTAGTTTGCCGCCTGCTGCGCCAAACTTGCCGCAAACTTTCGCACTGTGTCGCTGCATCATGAGGGCCATGCGGTGGGCGTGGAAAGCATTTGCATTGTGCGAAGGCCGCATCGCAATTGCATTTAAATGCCACGCCCCCGCCCGCTGCTAAGTAGGCGGCTTGCCTTGTCGCCTGTAACTGCAACTGTTACTGTATGGCCTTTCAGGGTTTTTTTTTACTTTTTTTTTGGTATAACATTCTTTACTTTGGCTCTCTGAGAATTTTACTAATATGCAAAAATATACTCGTTGTTTGTGTGTGTGTGTGTGTGCGTGGAAAACTTCAAACTAAGCATAAAGTGTTGCCTAATGGGTTTTGAGTGTTTTCGACGACTACGGGTACGATGACAAAAAACAAGCCACAACTACAACAACAACGATAGCAATAACTGTGCTGCAATGCAATTTTTTTTGTTTTATTGCAAAAGTTGGTCATTAGCGTTATTCTTGTTGTTGCTGTTGCTGTTGCTGTTGCCGAAGGCGGCTCTCCTTCCCTTTAGCTTATTCGGACTGAAATAAAAATGGAAACAACAATTAAAAATAAACGAGTATATGCAACACAACAATTTTCTAATGACTTTTACTGAGTTCAAGGATAAGTGCAGTTTTCTCTTTTTATAAAGGTTTTCGTTTCATAATTACAAAAACTTTGACACAAGGACACACCATTCGACTATATATATTTGTACATCTTGAATTGTGTCACAGCCTTTAAATAAAAGCATATTTTTAGAAGCAGACACTAACTACCTGAAGCATTTCTGAAACTGCATGCTTTAAAAGCCTTTCAATGAAATTTCTTTGAAATTTAACGTTTTATAAAAGAACAATTAGCATTAAAATTGATTAAATATGTAATAATATGTAGCATACTATGTAATAATAATAAAACCATATTAAATCACGAATAAGCTTTAATATGGTTTTCTTATAAATATAAGGTGTTTCTCAAAATAAATAAGACATTGTTGGTTAACTATTGAACAAAGTACTTAGTGGAACAGTTATTTTAAAAATTAATTTACCTGATTATTTTAATAGATACATACATATATGTATTTATTTTGCAGGCTATTGTGAGCTATGTTGAGATCCCCTTTAAAAACTGAATTTGTAGACAAAAAATTTGTGAGATACTTAAATAAAATTATTTAAATAAAAATTGGGTTTTTAACCAAAACAAAGTCTCTGCTATTATGACAATAAACCTCACTCTCGATCTTTTGCTCGTTATATGTGAATTGCTGCCTATCAGAAATAAAGTTCCGTGGCATTTGTGTGCGTTTAATTGTTTATTTATTGTTTACTTATTATTATTGTTTTTTTTTTGTTTCGATGGACACTTTTTGTATGCATGAAAGAAAATTCACGGGCTTTACTTAGTTTGCAAAAACTGCAGTAAACAAAGAAATAATTGAAAGAATTAACTATCTGTCTATCTACTATTAACCACGAAAATATCCCAACATCAAATGAAGAATCAATTGTTTTATATATAAATAAATGGCTTCATATTGAAGACATAAAAAAGAACTTCAGAGGCAGCCTGCAAGAACAATAAATATGCAAACATCAAACACTCATCTACCACCTACTTATGTAATTTATTATAATATTTTGATATTTTTAAATGAAATGAAAATACTGAAAGCTAATTCCTTTACCTGTAATTTATTTAAAGTCTGTTGAAAAAGCAATGCACTTCAGCAGATCACAGCCAGTCCACCCATCCCATTAATTTTCTGATAAACTGAACAATTCTGAACTGAACATTTCTCATTCCGAACGCTCAGCTTCAAAATATAAATTGTACCTTTTTGCGCAAAATATGCATATAAATCTATTATAATCATTGTGACACCAACAAATTATGATTGAGGATGCCCGAACAAATCTCTGGGGATGCCAAAAGCCCAAAACGATACACACGGAACACAAATTGTGATAATAATAATAAGAAGAAGATGAAGAAGAAGAAAAGGAAACTGTGCAGCCACAAATATGAAATCAGCAGAATAAATCATTTAAATGATTACAGCTTAACTTTTGACGCTTTTAAGCGATATTAAATGAAGGCCAGCAAAGATATACGAGCATAGTTATGTATATAAGGACCTATGTACGTATGCATGTATTCAGAACAGCATATCAATTCAAGGAAATTATTTATTTACTTTGAAGAACCGAAATAGAAAAGAAATGTAACCCAAATCTATGTAAGTGAATCAAGAGAAATCACTTAAGTATATTTTTATGCTGGACATGCTGCCAGGAATTACAAATACAAGAGACAGGCGCGCACGCACAGAACGTCTCACGGACAGACAAATGGACACACACATACAAACACATACTGACAAAGGCATTAGATTGGGTTGAGGCGAGGCGAGGTGAGTCGAGTCGAGACGTTTCTGGTGTGGTTGTGGTGATGGTGTGCCCTGTCATGTGCCCTGGAGGCTTTTCTATGTACTAGTGGACGTTGCCAACAGCCTGGCTGCGCAAAAGAAGTTGTGTAAGAACCATCAAAAGGACATCAACACGTAGCAAATAAAGGACATGCCACAAAGTGTGTGTGTTTGTGTGTGTGAGTGTGCGCGCGATTTGCGACCCAGCCACCAACGACCGACGACGATGATGCTCTTTTCCCATTGCTACATTGCAAAATTATTATGATTTATATAGCCTTTGGGGATGCGCACTAACACACACACACACATACAAACACACATTTATACGGATTGGAATAGATAGAGATCAACGGAATGAAGAGGAACGCGTGATAAATATAAATATTCTGTTACGATTTCAAACTTAACTTATCTCTGATCTACCTATAATACATACTTATTATTTGTCTTAAATATTTGGACACTTTAACTGTTTCAGTAAAGGAGTCTGCATTAAGTGCGGCTTAACTTTTAACTCCTTTCCCCCTTTTAACACATTAAAACCCTTGTTCTAAGACGATAGAAAAACTTTAAGAAGAATTCGAAGAATGCTAGCAGCTTGGAAAGACCACTACAGTTGATAAGAGAGTTGCAAAATTCCTTAATAATAATATCCGTTAAAAGCCAATAAATTTAAATTTTATATGAAGCTGCTTTAACATTTTTAAAGCTTGAAAATATTTTCCTTTGTAAACACATTAATCTATTAATGATAAATATTAAACATCTGGAGCAAGTTTTTGTTCATTTTGAATATGATCAGACCTTAAAAACAACGGAAATTTAAACAAAAACCGGTTTTTTGCGAATTTTTCGAAATCTAGGAACATTTGTTTGGAGTCCATGTCTTGTTTAACAATTTTTTCGCTTAACATGAGGTTTTCTAGGAACGCTAGTTGTATTTCATTTAAATGTTTTAAAGAACTTTAACCGAGAGCTCTTAAATCTCACCAAAACACTGTTGTTGTTGTTGTATTGCCATAAATCAGCGCATTAGGCTAACCCGAAAGAAATAGTTCTAAGGTTAGCTAAAACGATCTTAAACATAGTTTAAATATAGTAGTTCTAAGGCTAGCTCGAACGATCTTAGACATCACCTTTATTTAAATGCCAATGCACGCATAATTTTCATATCGCACGCCCATCTCTAATGCAGACAAACAAGGAGTATCACACAAAGGACATGCCTGCATGGTGTGCGTGTGTGTGTGTGTGCTTGGCGTACTCATATTTGTGTTTGTGTCTCTCTGTCTGTCTGTCTGTGCCCTGCAAAAGTTTTGCTGCCGTTGCGACAAAATAGAAAACTTTCTTGGCATAATTCTTTCTATTTTCTTTGCTGTCGCCGCCGCAGCTCAGCTCGCAGAATGCCATCGAAGTTGCTTGAGTTAGTTTCGTTGCTCATCGTTGCTCTGCCGCTCCTCGTAGTGTTTCCCTCTCGAAATTAGGTTAACACTGACGAATTAAGGACATTAGCGTCATAAAGAAATAAGTAATGAAAAAAAAGCTGCAACGTTGAAATTTCTGCTGAGTGCGTAAAGCGGCAGCAGCAGTAACGAAAACAACAACAACAATAACAACAAGAAATACAACGCGGACTGAAACTTTTTCTCGGCGATATCTGCAGGACTCATTTGGCAGGCATTGCACGCAGTTGACTGTGGCAAAATGTGCCCAAAGGCCATACCTACATCCATGCTTATGTAGCATGTACGAGTATGAGTTGATGTTGACCTAGTCCTGTGCCTTAGACATTGCATTCTGAATTTGTCTTCGAGTCGGAGAATCTTTTGATCTGATCTGACAATGGAAATATTAAGAATTATTACTGCCCTGAAGAAGCTTCTCTGAATGCTAAAGTTAAACATTGAAACTAAGCCAGACATGTGCAGTTGCGTTTATATATAAATGAAGGGATACACTACAGGAAGTCTAACTAAACGAATCGCAAACTCAATGAGCGATAATTTAAGCTTGAGATTCAAAAAGAAACCATCTAAATATTATAAATTGGTAGAGTAGAAATTGTATAGTACGGCACAGATGTGGACAATGGCAATTACAAGTAAGTTGTTTATCATTATAAGTTACTATGAATGTGTTGATTTTTCTTAAATGATCTACAGGTGACTCAAGGAAGTCCATATAATATAAGTGATATAATTCGGAATTCCGTTCGTATAATCATCTATATTTAAGAGACTATAAGGGCTAGACACACTTAATTTTAGTCCAAAATGTTTTATATTAATATGCGGAAAATGTGTATTTCGGAATTTCCCACCCTACCTCCTTTCCGTCGAAATGAATGATATTCCATAACTTTTGTAATTGTTTGAATAATAGCTCCGTATGCTAAATTTCATCATGATATGTCAATTGAAAAGGAAGTTATAGCCACATTTATGGTTTTTTGTAATATTAAATTTTGTTACTTTTTTCAATTCCAAAATTTTGGAGGCACTCCACTTGTATTTTTCTAATGTTTACACACATGTAAGAAGCTTTCCTAAAAATGTGATATGCCGAATGAACGAACGACTTACACATTTCAAAAAAACATTTCAAGCTGTTCTTAATGTTTTATAAACTAAATACAAAGCTAAAGACTCTATACAGATATAGCATATACATAAGAAAAACAAATTTATATTTTATTTTATTTAATTGTTATTTGTAGAATAGCATAATCTTTTAAATAGTTTCTGTGATGGCCTAAAAAGTATGCATTAATTTATTTTGAATAAGAATTGCCTTTTCCAAAAAAATAATGTAAAAAAAACATCTGAAGAAATACAAGAGCTGCTGCACTAAAGTTTCTTATAGTGCTCTTAAATGTTCGGGAATAAACGCCCCCATTTGAGTATAAATTCAACTTAAAGAACCGGCAGGAAAAAAGTGTAATATCAGGATATCTTTAGCTTACCCCCACAAAGCAGGATTGACATATTTTAGCCAAGAATAGAATAACTTCTGCCCAGTAGACGCTTTTTTAATTATACTGTTATATTTATAACTTAACTTAAACTTATAGTTAATTACAAATACAACTTAAACTAGGTGTTAAGTCTTAATTACAATTTGACATTTATAATTTATATAAATCTGCTGGGAGCCCACTAGACGTTGGCTATTAAGAATGTTAGGGTTTGGCAGGCAAATAAGTAAATACTTACCCACATTATTAAGTGTATAGAATGTTTATTGAAAGTTATATTATTCGGGTATTTTCCACAAACATTTGTTAGTGGAGAATTAAAAAAGAAAAGCATTTCAAGTTCGAGTATTTTATTACCGTTTATTTTTGTACTAACCAAAAGATTGTCGAAAACTTTTAAGCATCGCACAAAACTCTGTTGAAATTTTGCATAAAACCATTTTACATGCGCAAACCACAAGACAATGTTGTAAACTAAGACCAGCAACGACAACAACAACAGCAACAACAACAACAACAAAAATAGTAGCAGCATCAATAGCCACCACCGCTGCCACCGCCATTGCTGAAAACCCAAGAAAATTCTATAAAAAGGCATCAAAGACGTCAGCAATGTCTGCAGCAGGGCAGCAATAACAAAAGCTTCAAAAACAACAAAAACGACTACTACCCCAACAACAACAACAACAACAAAAACAGCAAAAACAAGAAGAAGACGAACAACAAACTTGCCAAGGCATCAATAAACAGTGTAGAAGACAGTCGACATCGAGTTCAAGTTGAAAGAACGAACCAACGTTCGGGGACTTGGAGGTTTCGGGTCGGCGTCAACCTCAGCCTCAGCCTCAGCATGAGGAACACAGCATCAGCATTGGCATTAAGCTTCCGGCCATTTACTGGTCGTTCATATTTTTATCGGGCCAGAGCATAAAACATACGTCAAAGATGCTTTACTATATACTATATACGAGTATGTATGTATGTGTGTGCGCGTGGAGTGAAACAAACAAAGCTTTTGTCGTAGTGTAGTTCCCTCTATATTTTTTAAGAAGGGGTACAATTGCTTTAGGTGATCGGGAGGGAGCGTACGGGGAGGGCAAACAATTTTAAAGTTCTGTGGTTACTTAAGCCCAAGCGGCAGCTCAGCAAGAGCCACATCCGCCACATCTCCGTCACCCCTACCCCTCCCCCAACCCCCATCCCCCTTCGGACCAAACAGCAGTCGGCCTTCGGTTTTATAGACTGAAAACCGACCGGCAGCGGCAACAACTGCTGCTCCATTGCAGACAAACAGAACGCCTGGGGCTGGATTTTAAAAAGCACTTACTGTGCAGGGCTATGTGTATCGATGTGTGCGTGATTATCTGTGTGTGTGTGTGTGTACGTTTTGGGCGTATAATAAAGATGAGAGCAGGGACTATGTGCACGTCAGCCACCTATTGCTAGTTTTTGACGCTCAGCAAACAAATCAGCTCAGAAAAACAAAGATCATTATTCATAAATCCATGAACTCCAGTCTGATTATAATACTTATATAAAATAATCATAAATTAATTATTATAATAATAATAATAAAAACTAAGAAAAGTATAAAAAAAGAAAGAAAATAAACCAAAATAAATTAAATTTGTAATTCAATTAAATTTAATTAAATTAGAAATAAATATGTAATGACTATCTTTATACTTTAAAAGCAATTTGGAACTTGTATATAACGCTAGGAATTATTTTATAAATAAATAAAAAATAAGAAATAATAAAGCATTCACTAATACATTAGCAAAGCTAGCGTAACTAACTATATAACTAGTAGCCCTCAAATATCATTAATTTAAAATATATATTTTAGACTGACATCAAAAAGCTCGTTATATTTTACTTGAACATTTTCGCAGCTACCGTGATTATCTAATGTTTATATTAGTAATTTATTTAGTTTTATTCTTAATTTTTTAAAAGCTTTTATTCGCTAAAATTTATTTCTAGATTTGATTTTTTACTCGATTTGTTAAATAAATCATTATATTTAGACGCCAGCATTTGTGCAAAATCTATTCCAGAAGTTCATTCTACAGTTTTCATTAAAATTTTAAACGACTTCAAAGATTATATCGTGATATGTAATATAATTTGAAATCCACTCCAGCAGTTCTAATATCGCATATAAAATCTGTGGCAAATATTTTATTAAAATTTTACAAGATTTCAAAGATCATTTCGTGAGCAATAAAATGATAACCGAGCAGCTCTTTATAGGCCTGAGAACGAGTCCTCTGGGGCGATGCTGCATTCGGATCCGAAACCTGACAGCAGCGTCAATTAAATCAATTTAAATTACCCTAATTTATATTTAAATGTGTACATGACATTATCAAGTTAATTATTTGAATAATAAAAAGTGAGTCTGAGAGTTTCCCATCGCTAATATTTTTGTACAAGTATCTGCGATGCTTTATGCAGGCGTCGAGGCGCGTTATTGAAATGCGAGGGTCTGTGTGTGTGTGTGGTTGTGTGTATGGTTGTGTGTGTGGTTGTATGTGTGTATTCGTGTGTCAGGGCGCGTCCTGCTGGCAATTTGAAAATATTGACAGGCCGCCTGGTTGGCATAATTTAATAAATCAATATTTTATTAGCTGAAAATATATGCGTTTAGCTAGCAGCCCCTTGTCGTTCGCTTCCCCACTCGCCCCCTTCGCCCCCATCGCCCCCTCGCCACTTGGCAGTCCACCAAAGGTGACAAGTTGATAAGCGGAGGCAGTGGCAAACGTCGATTTTCAAAGACAGTGGCAGCTGGTTGGCCTCGCTTTCTGTTGGTGTTGTTGTTGTTGTTGTTGGATGGCCCTCAGGGGACTCGACATTGAGCGTTTTCTGTGCTGTTTGTTTTCGCGGATTTGTGCTTAATGTATGCATAATTGCTGTGCCATGCTTCCGAGCGATGAAATGGTAGACAATGTAATTATGAGTTATTAATCTATTACTTTGCGACAGCATTAGAGGGCGTAACAAATACTAATTGGTTTGGTTTCTACTCAGCAAAGGCGTATTTATTTGCTAGTATACAAGTATTGCTTCCGTTGCAGTTTTTGCATTCATATTTGATTCTAAATCGACAACACAAAATGAAATAAACTACTTTATACCAAGACATGCCTGTTTTTTTTTTTAAGTTCCTTCCCACCTTGATAATACATCATTAAGATTTCCAAAGCTAGCACATTCAACGGTGGACAAAAGAATTTTGAGATGAGAAAAGATTGTTGCGGCGATTTTAACAACTTTTAAAGTCAAAAGATATAATATAACAAAAATATATTTCAATTTCGAAACAAAAGTCAATCCCTCATAACTGTTGGTGGACAAAAGTATTTTGACAAGTCAATGTAGCTTAATCAAATGAAAGAAAAAGTTATGTTAGGTTGGTGATAATAACAAAAATATGAATCTAAAGGTAACCCTTCATTGACATTAATGACCTTTGATTTTACCAAATTTTTTAATGTGTCCAATGAAATATCCTACCAAAGTCTTGAAACTTCAGCAATCGTCCCCTTGGGCATTTTTGATAAGTCGGAGCTTCATTTTCTTTTTATATAAGCCCACACATGCTAGATTATATTGAGATCGGGGCTTTCAGGTTTACTTCGATATTATCAGTTCAGTTCAGTTATAATCTCCACTGAGACCATTTTTTTTTATTAAAATTAAAATTTGATTTAAAATCCACCAAAGCGGGAATCTGGAGCCCCTAACTAAATAACCAACTCCTATTAAAAACAATATGTGATGTTGAATGTAGAAGAAAGTATGGGAAAAACGCAGATGATGGGGCACGTGGTGGAACTTGTTGAAGATTTTGTTAAATACATATCAAATAGATATACAAAAAAAAAATAAAGAAGACTCTATTTATAAGGGCTATTACATAACTTCTAAGCCGAAATTGTACACATATATTTTATGAATCTCAATTATATAGTACAGCTGCTTTAGGAACTAAACCATAACTTAATCTACGAAGTCCATCAATTTTAGATATTTAGTTAGGTGTTCTCAATTTTACTTAAACAAATTTAAATAAATATTGCCATACATATTGCAACCTTAAACCATATTTCTTAACTCACTTTTCCACCTACCACAAAAAATGGTAACTAAAATTATCAAAAAAAGCCACCAAAAAGAAACCAGAGAAAATGAAGGTAAACCTCATACATACATACATACTTGTATGTACGTGCACACATACACGTACATATAAACCCATATAGCGGCCACTATTATAGCACGACAAGAAGCAACCAAAGAGGAAGCTCAAAACGGGCGCATAAAAATTGCATTAAAATTGCCACGCGGATGTCCGGCACGGACTGCATGTTGGTTCATTGCGGAAATGCAAAAGTAGACGGAAGTGCAAGTTGTGCAAGAAACTCTATTTACTTGCTACTTGCCGTAGTTGTTCCATTACTTGTTCTTATTCTTTTGCAGTTGCCTTCTTCTGTTGGCCAAATCGAGGCGCAAAATTAAATGTTTCCGCATACACAAAAGGCGGCGTCAACTTCAAACAATTTTCTTGTCATTTGCCGGCGCTATTTTGGCATTTTATTGCATGCTTCTTTTTTGGCACAAGGCTTGGCCACGTGCACAGTGTAACGAAATCAATTCACCCAAACGAGCTCGTCAATATTTTCACACTAATACGTATATATAGTATATATATTTGTAATTGTAGACAAGTTTGTAGAGCGTTGTTACTGCCAGATAAGGAATAATTCCTTCTGGAGAACATAATTTCTTATTCGCATTCGATAAAAAAAAAACTATTTAAAAATGCGTGCATTTAAATTTGTTTCAGCAATTTTGACTACTAATTTGTAACGTGTATTGAGCAATCTTTTTAATACATATTTGAATTCAAAGTCTTGGAAGTTAATTTCCATATTTTCAAAATAAAAGTATTAAAACATAATTGAAAATATTAATAATAAATTTGACGACTGATTAGAATCTGATTTTATTTGAAAATCATGCTTGATATGCTTCCAAATACGATTCCAAAATGGTAAACATTTAATTTAAATCTGTCAAAAAATATTAAAAATAAAGCTATAGCAGCTTTTGTGAGTTCATATTATTTCCTAATCTAAAAACAAAAACACAAAAATTGTAGTATGACCAAAAATTAAAGAAAATTAATAGTCTCAATACATCAGAAGTTCCTCTTGTATGTTTTTTTTAATTGGTTTTATGTTTTTTTAATATTATACTTGTTAGTTAATATTTTAGTTTATTGTACATTATTGTAACTCAGAATCAATCCAAAATATACAAAGAAACGAATATTACAATGATAATATTTCATTTTAAAGTTATTTATTTCTACACAAATATTGGTTAATTGTCAACGATGCTGTAAAATGATTAATTAATTAAACAATCATGGCTTCAAATATGTATTATGTCTTTTTTATAAATTAATGTCCTAAAAGAAAAGTAATAAATATGCGTTAACAGCCAGTCTCACCTTCGAAGAATCCATTAGTATGGGTTATTCAATACCTTTTTTACTTGTACTCCTAAATCTATTCCATTGGTGTTCGCACATTTTCGATGTTAGCTTTCCTTCTTTCCTTCTTCTGAATTACACATATGTACAGCTTATATGATATTTGTTTCTATACAAATATTGGATAATTATTAAAGGTGCTTAAAGATGTTAAATGAAATAATCATGCCCCTCCAGCAATATTTTGTGCTACTAAATGACGGATTAGGCCAATGTGCTCTGGCTCGCTACTTTGGCTTTCTTTTTTTGCGCCGTCCGTTTAATTTGGCAGATCATTTAGGCTGGCCATAGACGTTGAATGGCCAAATCCCTGTTCGACTTGCTAGCCACTTGTCACCTCGCTGACGTTGACATCATTAATCAATCAAAATGGGAAGGGAATAGACGACTACTCTCGACTTACTGCTGCGCGTTATGGCCTCAGCTGCCTTCTTCTCTTCTTTTTTTTAGCCTCAATGAGACAATTAGCGTCAAGTTGTTGCTGTAGTTGTCATTCCCATTGGCGCTCGTTGTTGTTGTTGGTGCTGCTGTCGGCATATGCACAGCTTAGTCATATTAATGAGCTGACCATGAATTGGGTGAATACTCTTACACAGATGTCTTTTTTTTGGAGATAAGGCAAAGACAGTGGCGGGTATTTTGTTACACATTCAAAGGCTTTACTTACTTAGTTAATAGTTTTTAGTTTCTTTATCAGTCGTCCACCACACAAACCGGAGAATTCTTCCAATTAATCAATTTTGTTATTGAAATATTGTATTTAAATTGTTTAATTATGTAGGAAGAAGAGGATAATTCCCATAATCAGAATTAAAAGCATTTTGTTTTGCTTTCTTTTTATTTGTGCATTAAAACAAATTGAGCATTTGAGGTGTACCCTCAGAATTATTGCCGCAATATAGCTTTTTATTTATGTAAAATCCCAAAAATGATCCAAAAATATTTAAACTGATTTCGATTCAAGCGAGTTGCAAGAAATATATTGTTTTCTACTTATCGATACAATCCAATTCTAGCCGTAAAACAAAATCTGTATTTAATTGCTTTAAAAAATTTGTTACATTAGAAAATTACAAGAACTATTATACTTGTATTAATACATTTATCTAGTTCCTTTATTATAATAGTTCCTATTAGATTCATTATAGTAAAAGGAAATGCATAGAAACAGCTATGCCTAATCAGAAAGAATATTTAGTTTTAAGTTAGAGCGAAAACCT
Organism: Scaptodrosophila lebanonensis; assembly: GCF_003285725.1. NCBI lineage: Eukaryota > Metazoa > Arthropoda > Insecta > Diptera > Drosophilidae > Scaptodrosophila > Scaptodrosophila lebanonensis. The sequence continues at coordinate 225,792 of NW_022060552.1, read as the reverse complement.
AGAAATGGTATTTGGGTTAGAATTGCTTTGAAGATGGACGTTAGAACGATTCCTCCACTACTTGTAAGTATATACGAGTATAGTTTACAGAATAACGAACCAACTTATTGTGTGGTTGACAGAAGTGTCCAAACCATTTCATTCCAATAAGTACTCCTCTAAAGAATTCAGGCCCGCATGTCAAAACCCCCAAGCTTCCGCCTCTGGGACTGTGGCTCAGCCTCATCGCTTCATTAGCCGCACTTGACAGACCGAGCCAGCCACCACCTATGACAGCTGCAAAGGTGTGCCACAATATGCTGCAAGGGGGCCAACAGGAAGGAGAAAAAGGAGATGAAGTACGAGTATACGCGTAAGCTGCTCATAGAGAGAATAACAAAAGCGTCAGACGCGCACTCAACTTGTACGAAAGAAAAGGAAAAAGTTGCAAAAAATAGTAATAACATAGCAACAACAACAACAATAATAGAAGCTGCTGTCGCTGATTGATCTCGTGGGAAATTTTGCACAGTTGCAGGAGCAAGGACAACAAAAAGTAAAATAAAACGCAACTTTTTTTTTGCTCTCACCATAATTTTTTCTATTTATTTATTTTGTTTTGTTTCTTTGTTTTCCCCACTCCGATTATATTCCCGCTGTGTCTTTAACGGCTATGCCTTTTGGCTGTCACTTGGGCGGCATTTTTGGGGCGTTGGAAAATTAACTTAATGTCACTTACACTTTAGTGCTTTGGGTTAATTTGGTTAGATTATTGTTAATATCCTTTGGGGTGTTGTGCTCGGTGCGATTGTATGTGCGTGTGTGTGTCCCAGTGAACTGAAGCTGAATGCCTCGCTAGGCAGTTGGAAAGTTTTCGACATAAAAATGATGCATTGCTTTTGTTAGGACTTTGAAATTGTCACAATGGTGAGGCATTACTTTTTAATATTTGTGGCAAAGTATTGCTGGTTTTCTCCAGCATATTGAAGACATTTTTGTTTTAAAGAATTTTGTATTCGAAACAGTTCAAAAATCTTGTTATAATTGGTAGTTTAATAAATGGTTGTTTCCTTTTTAAATCCCAAGTTTATGGACCTTATTTTGTATCTGAATAATATATAAGAATAGAACATTTATTTTACTTTATCTTTTAGAAGAGTCAATGAATAGTTATTTTTTTATATAATCCCATTTTTTAAATTCACTTTTAAAGCCCAATTGCGCACCACAAAAGGCTATGGAATAAAACAATATACTCTGCAGCTTGTCTAAATTGTTTTTGCCACAAAATACATTTACGTGTTCAAACACAAGCGCACACATAGCCAGTGTAGACCAATTAATTGCCATTAATTACAAATTATGCATTTAGCGTTAACACGCAGCATTATGAGGCACGCTGTTAAAACAATGCCAGCGCACGAACACGCACACATACACACACAACCACATTTGAGTGTGTAAGTGCACGTTGTTGGCTGTCTGCCTGACTGACTACGCCAGCCTTCCTGCCTGCCTGCCTGCTCGCCTCTCTTGACTTGCTCTCATTTCAGGACACAAAGACGCTTCATAAACATCGCAGTTAAAACGCTGAAAATCTTTTATGACACGTTGTTAGTTCGTTTCCGCGCGGCTTAACAGTAAAGTGCCACACGCACACGCACATACACACAGACACAGAAACAAAAGCTTGCCCCACGATAAGCACAACAAGCTTTAATATGCTTAATGTAATTACGAGAAGCGTTCGCAACCGCAAAGTTGAAGCTGCCTGCATACAAATGAAAACATAATTCATAAGTGAATACATATATACATTTATACATACACACATCCATGCCACATTGCCTTACAACTCTTTTAAGAGCATACAAATAGGATTCTAGAAAAAGTGTGTAATCAAGAACAATGTAAGCAATAGGTAACGCATTTCGTTGAAGGAATGAGCCTCCCCATTTTAATGTTAAATAGAATTTTGAAACAGCTTTGGCATAAAATACTCGACAAATAAGTTTTCTTATCGGACATATTATTATTGATATTGTTTTATTGCCGACATAGAAATTCAAATACAATTTATAAGTGAATACAAACAAGGATAGTTTGAGCATAAAATAAAACGCAACTTTTTAAAAAAGATAACATCATGACTTTAACTAAGTAACAAACGAACTAACTAAAAATAGTATATCAATAAAAAGATTGTCACCACTATCACTATTTCAAACCTTTATTAATTTTTGGCCACGTTTCGATATTTTAATAACCGTTTATATGTTTTATCTCACATTCAATCCTGTCCAGAATTATAAAGTATATTCAACTACCACGTTTGTTCAGTCAGAAATTGCAGTCCATTGAATATTTATTTTTATTTTATTTTTTCATTTTAAAAAATCAACAATTTCTGCTTTACATACATATTACAATAAAGATTTTTTACATTATATTATAACATAATATTTTTCAATATGGATATAGAATAATATTACGCTATAATTTCGACTTGAAGGATAAGAAAGCTTCAGATAAATGTACAATAATGTCTAAAATTGCTTCTGACACGTTGCGGGAATTTTATTTGCCATTTGGCCAGCTATTCAGATGGATTGTATGTGGTATGTATTCAGAAAAATTATATACCTAACAAACTGAAAAAATAGTAAGTAGAGGAGAAAACTCAGTTATACTTAAGAGGTAATTAGATAAAGTAAGGTACAGAAAAAGCGAAAGGAAAATATCCAACCCGATGGGTGAAAATTTGATTGCCAGTCTGGCAAGTTATGTTTCCTCAAATATTGTTTACTTGTAAATGTTTACTTGTAAATACTTAATGTAGCTTACGATCTTATTATCTTGTCTATCGCTTTGTTTATGAAACCAGCAGCAATTTCAACAATTATCTAATTTTAATTAGTCCATGAAAGAGCTTTGTAGTTTAGTTCAATGACCAGTTTATTTGAACTTATTTGAACATATTTTCAATAGAATGGGTCCACGACGAAGCTTACATTTTGAATTGCAGGACTACTATCTTTGTTTTGTGTATTTTCTTAGAAAATTATAAAGTAGCTGTTATACCTAAGTCGGGGACCGACCACCCATCTCCAACCGCTTTTCAACAGGCCCATTGCATCTTTAGCAACAATTAGCAAATATTTTGGACAATGGCATTTTTTTAAATTTATTGTTGCATGCTTTTGGGCTTACATTTATATTCTGCGTCTTAGGCACACGTGTCTACTTTTCAAACTTATTCGGAAGCTGAAAACGGCAACAACATCCATTTCGCATACAAAGAAAAGCCCCCTCTCTTCATATTCATAACTCAATTGAAATTTATTGCTTAATAAGTATGTAGAAGCAGCAGCCGAAACAGCCGCCAGTCGCCAACTTGATGTTTATCTGGCAAATATTTATGTTTGTAGGCAGTCAAGCAAGTGCGTAGGTATGTGCGGATTTACGTACATCTACCACACAAGAACATATGTATGTGTGCATGTATGTATGCATGAGTGGTGCCACCGACGCACCACTTGTTGTTTCTCTAAAATTTCCAAAGCATTTGCCGCTTCGCTGCGCCTGCCATTCACATTAGCGCCAAAGTCAGCTTTTAAAGACTTAAGAAGGCAGCAAAAGAAAAATATGGTCTGTATAATGTGTGTATATAAATAAGCGGCCTTGATCTATGAGCCACCATAAGGCTAGTGAAATGGGATGCAAGTAAATTTTTTGTTATTTTAAAATACAAATACATACTTGTTTCATTGCCCATATTGTGGACTTTTAGCCGATCTTTTATGCAAGTGACTTGGCACATAAGTAGTAGTAGAGAACATTTATAAAATAAGAGCACCAGACTCAACAAGAATTACACAGAATTACAAATAAAATAACTGCTTTGCAATTTATATTTAAAGTAATTTGTTGTGTTCATTCTATGCTTTCTTAAAATTAGTTTACATTTGGTTCACCTTGGTAACTATTTACAAACCGGGAAGAGATGCATTTGTGTCCAAATTCTTCATAAACAAAAAAGTGTTTAATACAAAAATTGCTATAATCATAATATAATCAGATAACAAATATATACCCACACATGGATGAGAGTATGACCATGAATGACAAATCCATGACTACAAATGAGGCGCAATATTATTATTTTTTAAATATATAATTTTACTAAGAACTGATAGGAAAGCTTCTGTTTATCACTAAATGGAAGCACCTATAACCAAGCATTATATAATTAAGGAAATTTATTTTCCTTTCAGCATAAAATATCAAAATATCAAAAATGTAGCGCTTAAATGGAATATCTAAATCAAGTGACTCGCAGGCAACCACTTAATAATTAATATACAAGCAACTGTTTTCTTTCAACAGTAAAATAAATTAAATTAAATGGATTCGTTATATTTTAATGTTGTTGTTCCTAGCTCCTTACTATGATTTACTATAAATTATGTAGCCAATAATCAATGTTTTTTAAAGAATTCGGTTGCTTTTGAAAACATAAAGCTTTTAACTTTGGGTCAGAAAATTTCCCGATATTTTTTAGGATAATCTGGCTAGCTCACATGTTCAGTGAAAAATGAATAGCAGTTATACCTTATGTTATTGTTTTTGCATACTGTTGTTTTTATGTTTTAAATTAAAAAATAAAAATTGTCAAAGAGCTCTTACTTAATATCAAAATATTAGATACATGAAAATAATAGTTGCTTGCCGGATGTAACTTTTAACAGAATTTCCACACATCTGGTACTTCTGCTAATTTTAAAATAAATTGCCCGCATTTGCTTTGGCCTTTATCTCTCTCGTCACTTGCTCGCTCTCTCTCTCTCTCTCTGTCTCTCCCTCTGTGTTTGTAATTCGCTCAGAATGTATAGCTTGATGGACCTTCGTTAAGTTGAGAGCCAGCCTTCGTAGCTGAACACGAAGTGCCTGGCTTGCGAGAGCACAACAGCGAACGACGAAGCGCCTGTGGAAAAATGTCCTTTTTGGGGCGATGCTCGTCACGATGACGAGAAAAATCAGCAGTTACATTGATAACGCGTACCGAATTGGGTCCACGCAGGCACGACTGTCGCCAGCTGCCGCCAATTGTGGAAAATTGCACATACACGAGTCGCAGAGGAACAGCAGCAGCAACAACAACAACAACGACAACAACAAAAACTATAACTATAGCAGCTAGAAAGCAACACGAGAAAATTGTGCAAAAACTTGGACACTGCGCTGGCTAGCGGCTAATGCGCTGTGCGGCACACGTTGCGTATGAGTGATGCTGGTCATGCATTTTTAATAAATTCTGGGCATTGCCGGTCCCATACGTTTCAACTTGAGGAAGTTTTTGGTCGGTCGGGCGTTGGGTTTGGTCGTTCTTTCAGTCCTTCAGTCGTTCAGTCGTTCAGTCGTTTGGGCGTTCAGTCATTCTGTCGTTCGTTCGCGTGTGTGTTTAATTATAGCCGCATCCGAATGCAGGATAATGCCTTAAAACAACAAGAACAATAAGAACAAACGTAAACGTAAATGAAAACAAAAGAGGAAGAGCGCAGACAAGTTGAAATGAAATTAAATTAAATTTCTTCTCGTTGCTGTTGCTGTTGATGTTGTTTTTGTTGTTATGCTTGGCATTGTTTTTACGCTCAGCACGCTGCAGTGGCCAGAAGGCATTCGCTCGTTGCGCTAAAATTTGCGTCCGCTGAACAATTTGTTTTGTGGCTAATTAGTTGAGTTTGGTGTTGACTAACGGGAATCTGTGAGTTGTGCAAGTGAATTAAAACGATTTTGCCGCAATTTGCAAACAATTATAATGCACATTTATGCGACGTGCTAGGAGAGCTGAGCTGCATTAAATCTAAGTACTCTGAGTAAGTTTTCATTGCTATTGCCTAATAACATTGACACTAATAAGACTAGTTTGCTCATTCAACGTTGAATTGCTTGGAGGATGAAGACAATAAATATTTATGGCGCAAATTAATGAGCTGTGTTAAATGAAAATGAAAATTTTTAGGCTTTGCAAGCGATTGAGAAAACAATATTTATGGGTAAGATGAGCTCCTTTTTGGTTAGAAGTCAAATGCTACAGTATTTAGCAAAATTATATTCTGAACTCATCTGCAGACTAAGCTTTATTTATTCATTATTAGGACATGTAAAGAACTTACATAGTATTTAAATAACAATAATATTGAGAACATTGTGTAAAAACTATAAGGAAAACATATAAAGAAGTATTAAATAGTGTAAGCAGAATCTTTATAATTATGAAAAAACATGGATGAATTACTTATCCTTTGTGATATTAATTAAAACGGATGACACATACATTAAATAATGAATAATTGAGAAGCTGGACTTTAATTGTGCAATTTTGAACGGCGTAAATAAATAAACAATAGTAGCAATACATACTTATATAGAAGATTAGGTTTTTTTTTGACAAATCAGCATTATTTAAGATAGAAAGTATTTCAATTTTAAGACTGTTACCTAAAGGCAGTGTGATATAAGTTATGAGGTGGGAGATGATATATAAGTAATTTTTTTTATGCCTTCACATTCTCTTTCATCACATTTTAGGTGCACTTTGTAGCATTCCTTTAATGGCAAAAAGACAAAAGTATTATTCCTGAAGCTAAAAAAGCAGTCGTGAACTCCAAGGCAATAATTAACTGAAATAAAGCAATTTTAAACGAAAATTGGGCATCAGAAGAAACCTTTGCATTCTTCAAAGTGTGCTGCTTTGCCGCCTTTTGTCTTGTTTTTAAATAATTCGCCTAATATGTACGCGCTCGCGTTGGTTTAATTAAACACTGCCAATAATTAGGCCAATTTTTTGTCCACACTCTGTTTTCAGGCAATTTTTTCAATGTTTACCGCAGGAGCCACAAGTTATGGCGCCTTTCAATTAAATTCGTATTAAAATTTCATTAAATGGCAATGCCCGCTAAACGCCCACTAATTAGTCGTGCGAAACTTTTGCAAACTGCCGCTAAACTTGACCTTCAACCATGTTGGGGGGGGGGGGGGGTTAAGAACCAGCAGTATTTTGAAAACCCTGTAGTATATGCTCCCCACAACTCAAGGCGTCAGACCCAAATTTAACTTCGGCCGAGGCGTTAACATACTTTAAAAATTGTGTTATTGTTGTGCCAACATTTTCATTTAGCCTTTTTGGGTCCTTTGGCCAGACAGGACCACAACATCAACAACAACAATTTTTTAATGCTTTCGCCCATGCCCTCAACTGTATTGGTGTTGTTGTTATTGTTTTTTTTTTTTATTTTGCTAATTTTCGTATATATTTCGCTCACACCGACCTCATAATTTACAAGCGGCGAATGTTTTATTTTTGTTTTCGCACAGTGTCTCCGCATGGCAAATGTTACAGAACTTTTGCCAAAATGAGTCTGCGGGGTCACCGATTTTTTTTTCTTTCCTATTTGGTTTTTTTTTTGCGTCCAGTTGGCGTCGCATAAATTTTTATATATTTTCCGCTAGCTGTTCCCTCTTTGCGCCCCAAGTGAGCGCCATTCTCTGACAGCGACTTAATGAGCTGCGGAAGTTAATGTGCAGCTCGGCTTGACTTGTTTTTCAACGTTAGTGTAATTTATTTGCATATTTGGGTTAATTTTGTTGCCTTATTTTTGTGTGACTGGGATTTATTTTTAGCGCCAGCTTGTATTTCCTTTTCGTTTCGTTCTCTCACCCTCTCTCCTTTTTTTAGCATCTGCCATAAGCCGCTTTGACCTACTTGGCTTTGACTTTAATTAACATGTTTTGTCATTTGTCATTGTGTGTGCTCGCATCAGTGCAGAGTTGAAGTTAAGCTACAAATGTAGAAAATTAAAATTATATTAAATTTAATGAGCTTGAAAAGTATGTGTTTACCTTAAGGCAGGCCACAAGGTCGACTTATTTGTCGAGAGAAATCAAAAATGAGAATTGTGTTTAATAAATTCTAATATCATTTCTATTTAGCATCCAACTTCTGTAATATTCTAACTCGAACTCATTGTACTTTGAAAACCTATCGCTGCTATTGTTGTTATGCCATTTGTTTTAGAAATACGCATAGTTTTTCAGTGTAAAAATCTAACGTACACCCAATTATTATAAATTATAATAATGTAAAGTATTAATTGCATTAGAAAAAAGAGGATATTTTGAAGAAAGTGCAAAGAGTGGATTAAAAGTTATGTAAGAAATAATTAAATCACACAATAATAAAGCAATCTGCAGAAAATAAAATTTGAAAGCCACAACAAGCTAACACGAGTGCTGATTAGATTTTCCCTTTTGAATTAAAATTACCTAAAACAATCATTTTTTGCATTCATTGGAAGCATTGATTTACGCACTTAAAGGAGAAACCAATGAATGCACAATTTTGTAAGACAAAATTTAATTACAAAATAATAAAAACAATTTGCAGAAAAAGAAATTGAAAGCCACAACAAACTAAAGCTAGTGCTGATTATAACTTCCAGAATTGGATTCATCAATGATTTCCTTTACGTTTTGAATTAAAAACACCTAAAATTAATCATTTGTTGCATTCATTGAGTCCCCATAGGCGCTTTTCCTCTTCGCAACTGATCTAATCAAGGCAACAGATTTCAATGTGCTTTCAATATCTGCTTGTGGCCCACACGTTACCCATTCAACAAACAACTAGCATGGAAAAAATCAACTGTCTACACAAAGAGTTGTTGACTTTACAATGAAGCACACACACACGCGTCCACAGTGCGGAAACAGACATACATACTTGTATATACATACATATGTGTGTGTAAATATCCAAAGACATACAGACAAACAAACTAACAAACACGCACGCACACACACATACACAGATACAAACACTACTCACTCGCACAATCAATAGGAACAATTTTTTGGGTAAACATGTTCGCTCTGCTGTGCACTATATACGAGTATATATGTATGTGAACCGACTTTCGTTCGTTTCGCCCCCAGTTGGAAAAATTTCATAGAAAAATCTGTGAGCGTACGAAAGAAAACTCGCTGCAAACTCTTTAATCAAGGCAGCCTTGTTGGCGACAACGAGCAGGGGGAGCTTTCGGGAATATGCTCCTGGACCATCCTCCCCTCCCCCTCTATTCCGCCAGTCGTCTGTGCTTGTATGCTCAAGTTCATTAGCGTCAGTTAGCAAATATTTACCATCGCTAGCAATTTGTACTTTCTTGCCTTGACTGGGCTTGGCTTGCTTGACTTGGCTGGGCTACTTTATGTTGCTCGAAGCAACAAACATCATTAAATTTAATTTGTTGCCAATATTGAACTTATTTATGTGAGCGTGCATGTGCTGCTATTGTTTGACCATCCCGAACTCTAGGCCAGCCACCGAAATTCGTGAGAAATTGATTATGTTCGGGCTTAGCATTTTTCTAAGCTGCACAGCTTCAGCAAATATCAGAGCCATACGAAAATTGATTGGAAAAAGTATTTACTTGTAAATGTACAACATTTATGCATCAACAATTATTAACAATAATAATAGGACTTAAATATAACTGAAGAGCTTTCTTTAGCGCAAACTGTATTCTGCTTATTCTATTTAAATCGTAATTTTATTGATTATTTTGAAAAACTTCACCTTGGCACATACTTAAGGCGACCAAAAATTGCAATTTTGATTAAAATAATAATTTATGTAAATGATTAACAGAAGCACTTCAAGAAATCCAACTCAGCTTTTTTTTAAGGCGAAATAGTCCGTCATAATAATGAATGATTGCGATCTTTCTTTCCCGCATGCCGCAATTAATACGAATTTAAGAGTTTTTTATATATTTTGTTTTATTTAATTTATTTAACCTCCGCCCTACTTTATTTGCAACATGCGTTGGTATATCTTAAAAAAGGAAGAAGCAGTCTAAACGGAATAATGGCAAAAAGCCAATTTTTTTGTTTAAATCTAATTGATTGACAATGTTTGTTACCTTCAGCTGGGCATTAAGATAAAAATTCCTGCTGTAAAACAACCTTAAAAATTCTTAAGCTAATATTAAAATCTGTATATTTTGGGGTTACTGAGCATTTTATTATATTTTGTTATTCACTTATTTTGGAAACCTACTATAATTGTCGTATTTGTATTAACAAAGTTTCAATTAGTTGACTTCACCATATTTTTGTGTTTTATATAAAAAAATATACCAATTAATAAAGTGCTAATTTAAGAAAACAGCAGCTTCAATCCAGCTGGCAATAACAACTGACTTCATTTTCCCTCACTTCTTCTGCAACGTTTATGAGAAACTCCTCCAGCTTGTTAGGATCGTCAAATATGTTCTTCGGCAGAATCAGCTTCTCACCATTTTCCAATCGCCATTTCCGCATACTATTTATGACATGTTTGCAAAACTGCTTCCTATTTTGCCTGCGCATCGTCATGAACAACTCCCTTTCAACTGTAATTAAATTATTTAATTAGCAAACGACTAGAGAAGCATTAGTCACTTACAAGTTCCGCGTTTTTTCAGAATATTTGTGTGCACAATAGGCCGACGACCATTGGTGAATATTCGATTGACATCGGCTAGGCGCGGATCCCCTTCTTTCTGAGTGCACGCCATTTCATCGTCGTCCTGCTGCTGGCATAGTCCAAATATATTATGACCTGGGTAGGGCACCGTGGTGTACTGAGTCGCCTTCATGAACTTAATACGCATCGTATTCAAACGTGCCAGCCGTTCCTGACCATGAGTTCTCACATTGTTGTTATAAAAACGATACGACATCGTGGTTATGAATTGCTCCACTTCCTCCAGGCACCTTTAAAGTAGACAAAAAATGTATTTCAAATGGTGTGTAAAACAAACAGCTTTCAATAAAAATGCAATAAATAATTGACAAGTGTCTATCATATATATTTTATTTTAAAATTTGTTGATCTGCATTCTTTCCACATAGCTGTTTCTCTTAGGCAACCTTTTTCAAAGTTCTTATATACTAAATATATCCCCCTTATTTTACATTTTTTTCATCTGCATTCTTTCCACATAGCTTTTTATCTTTGGGAAATAAAGTTCTTATATACTAAATATTTCATATATTTTCTCATAATTTCAAAACGTGTTTTTTTATACTTTAATCTTTCTTCCAACAGTCTAAAACTTTCAAATAAAACTACCATGGAAAACTTTGAAAACCATGGAATACTTACTTTGAATTTCTCAGGCTATATACGCCTGGCAATTTCCCTTCCCGATTAATCGTGTGCATCTTAAAGCATAGGCATAGCAGAAGATCCTCTAAACTGTTTGTCTGCACTCTCTTCAGGAGGTTCATGTCGGTGACATGTTTCCGTACCCACCAACCTCTAAATAGCGCCTGAATCTTAATGGCATTCTCATTATAATGTCGCAGCAATCTCTCTTGCAATATAGTCTGGCACAATTCGAAGAAATATCGCTGCTTGGCGAACCGACGCCACCATTTCTGTATTGTGATCGCAGCCCATTCGCGTCGCAAAATAAGTTGACGCACCAGGAATCCTCGAACATATCGTTGAATAGTTCGTGCCGCCTTGAATTGCTTATAGTCCAGAATCAAGAGTTCAATGCTGAAGATAGTGGACATTGAACGATTCAACACGAAATTAAAGAATGTCTTGAGCTTAAAAATGTCAACAAAAAAAGACTTTGTTCTTTTTGTTTTTCTTACCGTGACAAAGGGCGCGCTACTTGAGTCACGCATTGGTCTTCTTCCTCCGGGTACTCGTGAAAGTCTTCACTAAAATCGTACACACTATACGGATCGGAGGCTGGTTTATTTAAGCTGTTGTGTCCGGGATAGTAAGCGCGGTATGGCGAAAAAATTACTTTCGGGTGAACTGGATGTATCATTTTGTAAAGTTGTCTGGCAATATTCATGTAAATATTTGTATTTCCTTTGTCAGCTTGACAGCTATAGTGAAATATATGTGGTTTTGATTTAAATTTCAAGTGCAAGTGATCATTTTTCATACATCAAATGCTTAGTTCGTCCTCAAATAAGCCACAAAAACTAGAGTTAGACTTGCCTGACTTTAAAGACTTTTCTTTTCATTGATTGCATTTCAGTTTAATATGTCTCACAAATTTGGTCTTATATTCGAAAGCATTTGTCCAGAAACTCTCCATCCATAAGCGTCCTAATACTTCTGTAGCTCCTTCGACATATATCTGAAAAATATTGCACAACTTTGAAGAACCATGTGCTGCTCAAGCTCAAGCTTTAGTGAAGAGCTAGAAAATGTTAGATACTTCAACAAAAAAACTACATCTTTTAAGCGCTCCAGAACAAAAATGTATATAATGCAGAAATTTCGAAGCTTTATTTTAAGCAATTTTTCACTTTGAGAAATTGTTGTCTATTTTTTGTATCTTTATGTGTATTTTCCATTAGTTTCGGATCAGTTTTGAACACTTGTTTGAGCCACAGAATTGCAACGGCAAAGGCTTTCGAGTTGTTTTTTAACCATTTAGAAGTTTTTCTTACAGTCGATATGTTAATATGAAGAATGTATACATATTAAAATACTCATATACATATGTATGTATGAAAGGGAAAACTACGGTCATTTAATGGTAGATACAATTTCAGGTAAAGTAAAACCATTTGGCATTAATTTTGTGAGTATATTGCTTATATTATTACGTGCATGTTGCTTAACTTATTTAGTTAAATAAAAGCATTTGAATTTCAACTGAATATAATGTTTAATTTAATAGTATTATGGAAAAATGAATATATATTTTGCGAAACTTACCGTGAAGACGTGTGTCTGTAGGTATGTCTGTAGGTATGTCTGTAGGAATGTGCGTGTGCTCTTCAAGCTGAAGTCGTGACTTCCTTTGCAAATAGCGGCACCTTGCCGTTGCTCAACCCGACTCCCGAATCCAGAGAGCAGCAACAAGGACAATACGAGGACTCGTTGCAACGCCCAGTTGCAGGTTTAATACATTTTTAATGCGTTTGCTGCACTTGTCGTCATCTTGGAGCTGCTCAATGCTCGGGCACAACTTTTTTGCTGCACTCGAAACGTTGCATTTCAAATGCGAGTGCAACAACAATAACAACAATAATAACAACAACAGCAAGAAGACAACAGTTGCAACAAAAAACAAGACAGTGGGACAGAAAAGGGCAAAAAAATGCGAGGAAATCAAAAGTTAAAATAAACTACGTTGTCGTTGGTGTCCTCGTTCATTTCGTTCTTACTCGTTGTTGTCATCGTTGTCGTTGTCTCTGTTGTTGTTGTTGTTGTTGTTGGTGTCGGCGGCGACTGTTGTCCTTTGTGGCGCTACTGCTTATAAAGTTGCCGGATATCCGGTTGTTGTCTTCAGCGTTCGCGCTCATTTTTCGCCAACTCAGTGCGTCCTTATGCACGCGCCATAGTCGTCGCTCGCTTCATCTTCTACTTCTACTTCTCCTACTTCTTTAACTACTGTTTCTGCTTGTGCTTGTGCTTCTGCTTGGTATTCCCGACTACAGTTTTGTTTAATGTTTCATTTATTTATATTTTCGTGCTGCCCGGGAACGGGGCAAGCTGTGGGCGTCCTCTCTGCTACCGAAAGTTGTATTGTGTTCTTTACTATTTGACGCTTGTTTACTCATTTCCGGTTTGCAGTTTGCATTGTGCATGGCCCTTCTCTTATTGCATAATGCTTTAAAAGCTTCCCATACATCGATTGTAGTTGCATGCATGCTTTAAGTTTGCGTATAAAGCGCAAAAAGAAGAAATCGTTACTGGCACTTTCACAAAATAAATACAATAATCTCATGGAAAATATATGAAAACAGATAAGATCCAGCAAATGTTGCTGCTAAGGCTCTTCCAAATTTCTAAAAAAAAAGTACCTGAAAGAGTATATTCTTTCAGAATGTAAATAATCTCAAATAACTTATCATATTACAGCTATCTTTCTTTTCTCAGTTTGTTCAGAATTCTTTTGAGCACGAAAAGATAACTACAGGTTTGCATTAAAAAGGTGAAGAGCCGGCCAAGTGTTAGGGATTTCATATAAAATAAGCAATTTTGAAGGCAATATTATATATATATATATATACATATATATATATATATATATATATATTAATATTAATTTTATATTTTATAATTTTATGACCCATAACATTATGGGTTTTCTTAATGTCAAAACAAGGTAGGGTCGAGCAAATATATATGTGAGTACGTATGTGATTTCGTTCTTTAATTCAAAGTAAAATTAAATTAAATTAAAATTAAATAATGTAGCAGCAGTCGAGAGAACAATAGGTACGAAAATCTCGAGCATTTAGAATTTACACAAACGGAGCTTTCTTTTTACACTTTCGAGCTTTAAATAGTTAAATGCAATCATTTGTTAAACTTGGCTGCTAACCAGACTTGTCTTAATGACGACAATTAATTAGTTTTATATGACGTATGACTGCGTGTTGTTGATGTGGCACACACACACACTAATATACACACACACATATGAAAATACAAATGGCCCTGCTTCCTATATCCATGTCAGTTAACTGCACATCAATTATTGTTGTTGTTGTGCTCTGCACACTGCCACTCAACGCCTCTGCCCACCACATTGCAGACAACTTGACACAATTCGTTCCAACTCGGTTGTGTGTGCTCTAATTTGTCTTCAAGGTAAAACCAATCAATCAATATTCATGGAATCCCAATTTAATTTGAATGCAACGCACACACCTCCCTGCCCATCATCGACTATTGAGAAGAAGGCTCGGCCGCTGCCCGCCCGCCCACTCAAGTTTTGCGCGTTTTCATTACTCAAAAAGTTTTCAGCGCCCACGTTGATGCAAGACGCGAACTTTGAAGTGTGGCAGACGATCATCAGGCCAAGTGCCAAAGCAAACTAACGAACGAGTGACAGTTTCAAGTGCTACGCTGGGAACAGCTACCGTGCCGCCGTGGAACCGGCAACAGCAACAACTACAACTACAACAAAAACAAGAAAAACAACAAACACAGCTATAGCCAACTCAATTTTCAATTTATCAAACTGAAAAGTTTTTGTCGCTCAACTTTTGAGGTGTTGGCATTGTTGTTGTTCCCGCTGTTGCTCTTGCTGCGAGTATAATAAATTCAGTGTTTGTTAGACGTTGTATGCTAATTGCGCTTTCACTAATTAATGAAGATTTCCAAAGGTTCTCGAAAAGAGTGCCCAACAACATTTTGCTGTCCTTGGGAAATATGATCACTGAGGTTTTGTTGGGAAGCAACAATAGCTATGTAGACTGCGTTTTTATTTTCAAACTTATCAACTTTATATTCACGTTGTTTAAGTTTACAAAATGCTTAGAAGAATTGATATTTTGTTCTTTTCTATAATAGTTTTACTAAAACTTGCTTTAATGTGTTTAAAACAAATACAATTAACTTAAAACAATTGACGGGGTTATTAAAAAATAAATACTAGAGTTGCCTGTTGGAAAAATCAATAAGGTGCGATCATCTCCTCTTCTTTGTTTGAAGTTGCAGGTTAATCGGAAAATCAAATATACATGTTTAGTAACGATAGAAAAAAGCATGAATTAAGAAACGTCTTACTCTTTGAACGTTACTGCTCACCAATCCCAAATTATTTAGTTTATTATTAAAAAACGAATTTTCAAATATATGTTTCGTATTTGAGTTGGGTTGCCGGGGGCTCTTTAATGAACTTGTTGTCAGGGAATTGGGAACAGCTACATAATTCGGCAGCCATACGAATTTTATACGTCATAAGTGCTCGACGAACTTAGTTTATTTATGGGATTATGGTTATGAAAATAAGCACTCTCAAACATCCTGTGCCGAACCTTATATCCAATTGTGGACTCGGAGAAATGGGTAATGAAGCAATTGATTGGCGAAGAAAAATATTTCTATGATCGCAGTGAGCTACAATAATTTCCCAAAATGCAGACTCTATCAAAATATAATTTAAATTAATGTGCATTTTTATTCGATCATTTTTAACAAAATGTAACAATTTTGTATTTTTCAACTTTTAAGCAACTAAAATGAACTTTACGCGGTAGCACACACTGGGTCCTTCAACACACAAACTTATCTACATCCTGTCCACATTTATCGTCATTTCCTGAGCTTGAACTCTCTAATAACTTTCTGATGCTTACACCTTTCCATCCATCGATTGCAGGGTATAAGCAAACAATCAATTTGATAATTTGAAGACATTTAATGCTCAAAAGTTATAGATTTGAAGAACGTATTAGGTTCCTAATGCAATTTTAATCAAGCTAAAGCAGCTTTAAATAAAATATTTGTTTCTTCGCCAATACTTTTGGAATTACTAGTAAGTAATATTATTGTTCCACTTATGTTGCTCATAGGTTGCAGATCCTTTTAACCCCTATTTCCCTCTGCCCATAAAGTAATTGAAACTCAAATGATTATATCGGTATTATTTTTCAGCGACATCACCTCTCATTGCTGTTGACCCACAATATGATTCCTAAGGCCGAAATCAATTAGTTTAATCACATCAAAGTACACTTCAGGGCAAGCCAACTTACTCGTAGTGCCATTGCCTAATTTTCCTGACCCACTCGCATGTTACGCCTCACTTAACGGTTATGTCTGTGCTTTGTGTCTTGCTTGGCACACTTAACGGTGCTTTCGATTTCCCCCAACACGCAGAGACAGACGCAGAAAAGAAGACAGACACTTACTTGGTCCTCAGACCACCTAAGCGCCGGGCTCAAGTGTTTGCTCACTTTGTGGTCCACACATATACGCCTCTAACTGGCCCTCTCATTGCCCTTTTTCGCACTTGCTTAGTTACCGTTTTCTTTTCTCTTTGCGCCATTTTTTGTTGTGCCCTTCTTTTCACATGCGATACTTGTACATACATACATATACTATACTATATAGGAGTATATGTTGCCCTTTAGCGCGCCTGATGCTACTGCCACTTTTATTGCCTGGCTTTTACTCACTTTATTTGTACTCATGCATCATAAGGGGTTAATGGATTTACTTTTGCGGCCTACGGCAAATGGAAGACCTAGGCCTCTGCTAGGCCTGGGCCTAGGCCAGCGGACAGACGACGTCTGTTTACATACGTTTGTTTTGCGCAAGGTCACGCCCACTTACACTCCCACTTTTCACACGCCTTGTCCGCGCTAACAATGATTATCATAATATAGTCGTTGTGTGTGAATGTGCATTGTTGTTGTTGCTGTTAAACTTAATATTTGTGTTTTCAGGGCAGTATTAAAGCTGCTTCTGGACAGTGGTGCCGGATCTGATAGTAAATATACAAGAATTTAATCAAATATTAGCACAAGATGAAACTAAATATTTATTTCAAATATTTATTCATTTTATTTTCAAAACATTTATATTTTATTTATTCATTTTATTTTCAAAAAATATATATTTATTTTATTTATTCATTTTATTTTCAAAAAGTATATATTTATTTTATTTATTTAATTTTCTTATTTAAAAAGATATGAATGTATTTTATTTTTTGTTTTCAAAAAATATATATTCATTTTATTTATTTATATATTTTATTTGCAAAAAGTTTAGTTTGTTCAAGCACACAGCACTTCTTTACAGTTTTTAAAGCAATTACCCGTTGAGCAGAGGTACTAGAATACATTATAAATTTAAAAACAATTCAATAAAATAGAAATTTTCATATACTTTGCTTTTTCTGGTTCGCAAAATGTCAAAAATGTATCTATAGTACGAATTTCCGCATACGTATGTAATAACCAGCAGGAAACATCCCTACTCATGTCTCCATGAATACCTTGCTTTCGTGGTGGTGCTACATTGCTTTGTTCAGACTTGAGCCACTGTGCGAACTGCCTGACTGGCTGGTTGGTGGGCTGGCTGACACGTTAATACATTTTTATGAACTGAACCAGAAACTACTTCTGCTCCCAGACTGTCTCTATTAGCTTTTAGCGCGTTGTCATTGCCGTTAATAGACTTTACTTCTGCCGGCCGTGCTGTGGTCAACCGCTTTTGTTGTGTGGGCGCTGTTAAGCTGTTAACGTTGTTTCACTTTTGTTTTTACACCTGCTACGCCCTAAATTGTTTATCATAATGGATGTGTATCACAGAGCGTATGCGTAATATTTGACCCTGAATATCAATGATAAATATTAAGCTGTGCTCCGGCTTATAATGGAACAAGAGTATTAAAAAATATATTTATATATATAATTGATTAAATAATTGCGCTTAAAAACATAAACATAATGTTTTTTCAACTTTTACTTATTAAATAATACTGTGGACGCCGGAGTCGACATAAGTTGATAGCCTGAGCTGCAACCGATAGATATCGGATGTAACTATTTAGAAATAAAGATTTGCAAGTATCATCGGAATTTATGCCTGATTTCAACGAATTCCAAAGTTTCGTATAATATATTTTTTTAATACAAAATTTCATTAATATATTTACAAGTATTATACAATTAAATGTATGTATGTTCAATTAAATGTTTGGTTAGAACAGAGTCTCTATAAACACAGCTAATATTTAGCAACAAATGTAAAAATATACAAGCGGTGAGTAAATTTTAAAAAAAGTGGAATTTTTGTTTTTTATAAAGCAATGTAATTTAAACAAACGCTTCTATAATCCTTTTTTGGACACATAAAGCAGTAATTTTCATATTGATAAACGAATTTCAAATTAAATTAACTAAATAGAGCTTCTTGGTGCTATTTGTTTAATATTAATTGAATGATCTTGTGGGTTTGAATCAAAACGTTCTTGAAATGTTGTGCCGTAATATTTAACGGCATTTGAAAAATACGCTTGTCGTTTGCATTGTGCTGCCGACACAGCAACTGCTTCGGGCGGCACCTAACTCAGTCAACGGCAGCAACAATACCAACAACAAAAGCAACTATCAACTACAACTACTCAAAATTCGAACAACAACAGCAACAACAACAACCACCATATCAGCAAGAACACAAACAGCCTGCTTGCATGTACTGCTGAGCTGTCTTTAACACACATCAAAAGCATTATTAACACCATACACACACGCACACGCACCCACCTAGAGGCACACACTTACCCACACGCACCCGCACACCCACACACACATCATAGTCGAAACTATGCCCGCCGGCAGGATCAGCAGCTAAAACATGTGTCGTTGCCCTTGCATGTATGTCTGTCTGTGTGTGTGTGGGTGTGTGTTTTTGTCTGTCTGGTTATATTTATGACCTCAGCGTATGTATGTATGTATGTATGTATGTGTGTGTGTGTGTATATGTCTGTACGTTTATATATATTTGTACACGAGGCTGCTTTTTCCATGCATTAAGTGGTCTTAACTTGCCACAAGGACATGCCTTTGTGGTATTTAAACAAAATTTTTTGTTTGTTTATGAAACCTTTGCTGTCTGTCTGGCTGGGTTTTAAGTTTGCATACTTTATGTAAATAGACATATATATATATATATATATATATACATTTGCATGTGTACGTGCTTAGTAAGATTTGTATTAGTCTACTAAATAAACATACTTAAAGCAATTGCTAAATGTATTAAATACCTCACAAGAGGGACGAACGCACATGAAACAAAGCTGGCGATGTAATATAAATACAATCAAATAAATAACTTGAGCTGAATAGAAAAACTCGGCGGATGGACTTTATTTATCTAACAGCCAGCTAGGCCAGTTATAAATTATGACCAGCTTCATCGTAGTCTTCCCAACAGCTTGTTAACTGCTTAACTGGTTAAATTCAAAACTTTTAACAGAAATAACAAGAAAGTTGAAAAATCAATAAAGCACATTCGTTGTCTCACACAAGTCGAAATTATTTACTAAATATTTAAATATATTTAAATACAGCCATGTAGCAGGCGATTATACAATAAATAACTCAGGTAATTATTTGTGCGTACTCATGGCAGTAAATATTGTCACTTTCACTGCAGGTATTTAATTTTAAATAACATTGGAGTGCTTCATCAGAACAAACCATTTCAGCATAAGAACTACTCTCTGTTTTTTTAACGAATAAAACGTACAATCACATTTTCTGAAATGAACAATATGCTGTGCTTACTTTTTCGACTGGTTTCCATTTTTAATGAAGCCCTAGTACCTCTGCGTAGCTATTCATGCATTGCTCACGAATCGACTAATGAAGTTTTAGGCGTAACCATAAATAATGCCAACCAGTGAACCACATCTGCGCTCAAAGTTTGAGGCGCATTTCATATTCCCTCAAACTTCAGCCATTTGTTACTGAAGAGCTAGCAGTATCTTGTAGTCAGAAGGAATCCAGATTTATTGATTCGAGCTTCGGCAAACTTTTCAGTTGACCCAAAAAAGAAAAACTTACCTACATACTATACCAAGAAATTAAATAAATCACTCGCCTTGCGTCTAATTAAACTTAAGCTGCGACCCTTAACACTTGAGCTTTTGTTGGCGCTAGCACTTAGCATTGTTGGCATGTTGTTGTTGGCCACGTGATAGCGCACACATGTGACGTCATTTGTATGGAGCAAGGAGGCGGGTTAAGTTGCCAGCCAGCCTGCCTGCCTGACTGCCTTCCACGCAAAAGATCAACCAGGGACATATTGTTGGCAGCATGTGAATGTGCCTATATGTCTATGCATATGAGAGTGAAACTTTGTCGTCATCTCACCGCCGCTAACTGTGTCACCAGGACTTAGAGGCGAGAAAGGGAGCTCGTGAATATCTGCAAGTGCTTTGAGACCAAGGAGTGTTGGCGAAAGGATGGTCCATCTTTATCGACGATTTGTTGAGTGTCTTTCCCCAATGGAAGATGACATTAGAGAATTAAAATGTCGTCTAACTTACAATACAAGATAAACAAATAAAATTTCTAAAAATGAATAATAGAATATTTGTTTAACAGTTTCCTGAAATGGCAGCATATTATAAAATTGTCAGATAGAAGAATGAACTACTGCAAGTAGAAAACCCAAACTTATTTCTGCTGTATTTCATGGAATACATATATTGGCAATAGTATATAAATAAATAGAAAAGTAATTGCTTTTTAATCAAAGATCCAGGATGGGATAGAATTTTAAAAGCAACGATTAGGTATCCTCTTTTGCAAACGAAATCAATTATCCTAAGTACTTGAACAACATCAAAAAGTTTATTGTAAATCCACTAACTATCTACCTCTTTTATAAATTACAATAAAATTCATGGATAACAGTTATTTGCTTAAGATTCAAGCTCCCTGGTACGACTACCAATTTCAAATTAAACTTTCCTAAACTATAAAACCATTTAAATATGCTTTATTTATATTTTGTTTAATTTATATTTTAATTAATGGTTTTGGAATTTGTTTCTAAAGTTCCAACCTCTCTTGCTCTCTTAAGTGAATAAAAAATGTATCTTGCGTTTATTTTAAAAATATAAAATATCAAAAAAAAAAACATCAAATTATTTTGAAAAATCATTTAGTTTAAGCAGCAAATATTCTATAAAAGCATTGCAGTCAGAATATTTTTAGAATTCTATTGATTTTCTTTAGAATATTTCGAAAAAAGTTCCAAACGGTAAAGAATTTTATAAAAAAAAAAACAAAAATATTTTGCAAAATGCTTTAGACTGAACAGAAATTATTGCAGTCAGAATATTGTTAGAATTCTATTGATTTTCCATTATAAATCTTTTCAGATATTGATCTTCTTTAGTATATTTCGATTAAAGTTCCAAACGGTGGCGAATTTATTTCTGATTTTTAATTGTGACTATCAATCGGGCTGGACCCGACTTAAAGTTTACCAAAACCAGCGAAACATTTTCTTAGGCTGTGATACCCTAAGCTGCCAGGTTTCCTCTAAAACCAAAAAGTAATTTGGGGGTCCTTCTGCGAAATCACGCTCCCATATTTACTTCGCGGCCATGTGTGCCACTTTAAGATGCTCGCGGCAACTCGACAATCCGACAGGCAGTCAGGTTGTCAGGCGGTCGGGTGGCAGGCATAAAGGAGCGCAGATCCATGCGCTGACTGCATAGTCTACTTTCGGGCGCCGCTGCTTGCCACTGCCACTCTGCCACTTATGCGGCATGCTTGCCTCGCTTGTTGTGCGCATTATTAGCTGTCGTTTATTTTACAGAGCAAGCAGGAAGAACAAGAAAGGCGGGTAAGGGAATGCATGCAACCCAACATAACTGAAGACTTTGCGCAAAACAAATTTCTCTCATCTTTGGCATCGTCATCAAACGCGTTGTCTCTGTTGTTCTGGTTGTTGTTGTTGTTGCTGCCACATGTGTATGCCTGTGCACATGCCACTTGACTGCCGTCTTAGCTGCTTATCTGTAGACATTTAAAGTCATTAGTGTTTATGATGTTGCTGCTGTGCTCTTTAAGCAGCAACTTGGGCTAAAGTTAAAGTGCGCTCTGCAAACGAGCAAACGAGCAAAAAATTGATATCAATGTCAGCTGCACAAAGTTCACTGAATTGTGCAACATCAACCCCAGACAATGCAACAAAATGGCGCGCACTGATGTCAAATAAATAGCCTGACAGCGGCAGCGCTCAAGCGTAAAAATTGCACAAAACAAAACAAAACACAAGCAGCGGAAGCACACGGAAAAAAGTGCAAATATTTTTCTAATGTCTGACGGCAGCTGTTAAATGTTACAAAAAGGACACCAATAACAACAACAACTCTAAAGAAAGACAACGCACTAATGAACTATGAAAATAGCAGACGGGAAACAAAAGCAAAGCAAAGGCACGGCGGCAAAAGAACGGACAGCCATTCCTTAGCGTGGACAATGGGAACAATCCGATCGAAAAAGGCCACAAACAATATCGGTAATTACTGAAAACTCCTAGTTATTCCAGTGAAAGATTATATTGAGGTTTGCTAAGTTTAGCCGTCGACATCAATAAATAAAGGAGAATAAGTTGAAAGCCAAGACAGCAGACGGCTGGAAATAGAGAGTTAGATGGAAAAAATGTTATTGTAGAAGCCCTAAGCTCCCAAGTAAAGTAAAAAGGAATAAAAAAAGGAATAAAAAAAGGGAATATAGTAAATGGTTTTATCCAACTTTTTGAAAAAATACAGCTCTTCACTATACATTTATATAACAATAATAATAACAATTTTAAAGTGCAAACATCTCAGCAAGGACTAATGCTTAAGGAGTTTTTTTTTTACACTTGAAATACTAGAGAATATATCGTTTAAGGTACGTTTATTATTGTCTTAGAAATATTTGTATTTAGGTTTGCAGTTTTTGTTTTTGAAATGAAACTTCTTATGTGAGGGGTTTGAATGCTGGTTGGACAATCCTTACAGTGACGAAACCAATAGCAAAGTATAAGGCAAACATAAATGAACAGCAAGTCGACCATTCTGTCTATTTTTAGTGGGTTTTCTAGACATTTTCTGGAGGATTTTTAGCAGATTTTCAACCTGTTCTCTAGCTGCTTATAATTGTTTTTCATGCCGTTTTGTAGCGGTTTTCTAGCTTGATAGCCGTACCGATAACCATTTTGTAGCCATTCTTTTCAAGCAAAAATTTCAATTATAATTCAAATTCCAATCAAAACAAAATATAACTCAAATTCAATAATTCCAATACAACCATTAAGTTTCACTTCTATTGTTTGTCGCCCTGACCCACAATATTTTTATAAACCTGTGTTTAATTATATCATTAAATTAAATTTACTTTTAAATATATCGGTTTTCTTACTTGCAAATTTTGATTCGTGCCACAGTACTGCGTAATTAATTTGAAAACTAAAGCAAAACAACCGTCCCATAGAATAAATAGAGCAATAGTGCAGAGCCATAGCCACTCCTTGCCGAAGCCGAATGAAAAAATTCCAATGGCAGTTGTCAGAAGTGGGAAGGTGCGTTGAGTCTTAGTTTTAGTTTCAGTTTCAGTCTCGGTTACTTTTAAGTTGACAGCATATAAATGAGACAAGTGGCAAGCAGCAAGTGGCAAGTGGCGCGACCAAATGGTAATGCAAAAGGAAACAGACGTAAAGACATAAATAGTGCGAGAGCAAAAGGTGAAATGCAATCGCTTGGCAGCCAACTAAACTCGATTGCGGGCATCGGGGGTGGGGGGTGGTTCGTGGTTCGTGTAATTTATGTTAGCCGCCTCCGACAGCTACTCCACATAGTTCGCCAGTATGGGGCTATAATGCCGGCACGACCGCAACAAAATCTGACAGAAAGTATTTTTGTGACAAGCGCACAAGTTTCACGCTTGAATGTGCAACAGAATGGCGGCGACAGCAAATACAAAATGGCTGACCTGCATGGAAGTCTGCCAGCAGTGCCAGCAACCAAATGAACGATGTACAAAACAGCAAATCAATATGTTTGGCTGCGGAGCAGAGCTGACTTTTCTAGTAACATTTTCACCTGCTATTTGGCCGATTTTCGTTTATTCATTCAAGCATTTGTTTTTTTAAGTTTTAGAAATATTTTTATAAGGAAAGCCTAGTCCTGCAGCATGTCTGCCACATGGAAAATGACCAGCTCGTATCATTTTGTGGCAATCAGACCAGTTGAAAATAAATAAATAAAATAAATAATAAATAAGCGCACAGAAGAAGTTATATTCAGAAGAAAATATATTACTTGAATCAATTGTTTTCATTTTGAATTTGCCAAAAGCTGCGCCTATGCTTTCCGAAGCTCGACTTGAATATTGGAAATTGCATTTGGATATTTAAGAGCAATTTAGCATTTCAACTGCTCCAATGGTAGCAGACTTGCTTGCTGCTTATTCTTATACCGACCAGATACTCATACAGACATGAATATATGCATTGCTATATGCATATATACGTATGCATATATCTGCCCTTTGGCCCAACAGCACAACAGCGGACATTTGCATAAACACCAACTACAAAAGAAGCGCCAGTAACAACAACAACAAGAACCGTTGGGCAGATAGCGCGTCGCGTCTCAGTTTACTTTTAAATTTGTATTATATGTGTTTATACAAACACACATTCCTATGTAGGTGTACGAGTATGTAAATATTTATGTATAACATGTGAATGCTGCCTTCTCCCAGATCGAGACTCGACTCGACTCATGCATGTTTATAAAATTGTCTAAATTCCCACAAGTTGATTTAAACTTTCTTCCTGCCTCTGTGCCAATGCACATGAATACAAGTGTGCGTATATATATATATACATATGTGTGTGTGTGTGTGTGACTAAGTATGTGTTGCCAGAAGTTGCGCCTTACTACCGCTTTTGTTAGTTGTATGCTTTTCATTTTATTTTTGTTATACTATATACATTTTTTGCGGCTCTGGGTAACTCCCCATGTAAGTCTCGCTTGCGGTGCCACGTAGCGTATACGTTATGCCTTTTACACAAATGTTGCTGTTGCTGTTGTTGTTGCTCATCTTTTGGGGCGCGGCTGCATGCACAAATGTTTTTTTTATACACACGAGTATCATATATACTCCAATATTGTTGTTTTTTACTTTCCTGTTTGTAAGATATTCCGCTTTTCACTTTTTCGGCAAACGCTTTAGATTGTATATACGAGTATTTACATTTATTCTTTTATTTACCATCTTAAAAATGCACCCAGGTATTGAAATCTGAGCATATGAGTAGGTGTGTGTTAATATAAATTTTTATAAGTACATACTTGTAAGTGCAGGTGGATGCTTGTTATTTAAAATGTTGCTGGAATAGGATAATAGAATAGACAATTTATACATAATACCCGTATATGTTTAAATGTACAGTTTCAAGCACCACTCTGTTTCAATTCTGGTTAGTTAGAATAAGAAGAATATTTGTTGAGTAAATTTGAACAAAATGTTCATTTCAATACTTGAAATGTATGTAGATAGCAGAAGGCAATATAAATGGTTGTCAGGAGCTGCCAATACAATATATATGTATATTAAACAGTGTCTTTTGAATAGGGATATGCTTTAATTTAATCAAAGGTCTTGTCTTTACACTTTTATACAACTTGTCTGGTTTCGAACGCTGCTAAACTTAAAATCTGCAAACATACTCTTTATTGCCGATATTCTTTTAAACATGTACCAGATGTCTCTTAATATTCAAGGGATACCATGTAGGTTATCTGTTAACTACATTTAAATATTAACTTTCTGTATTTAAATATATATGCCTTGTAATAAGTAATTCCATACATATATACGAGTATATCTTACAGAAGCAAACAGACGTGGAGAATTTTCAATGTTAAAAAATTCATACAAAAATTGGAAAATTGCAATTTAAATCGATGTAGACACGTCCGTCAAGGTATTCATCAGTCCATTTCCATCCGGCTCTCTATACTAAACAATAACTGCTAGATACAATAAGCTGAGCATGTTGGCTTCTCGTATTTATATGCAAGTCGACTTTTTTCAAACTATACATAGCTGATATTGAAACAAAAACCACGAGCATAAACCGCAATTGGGACGACATTTTCAGAAAACAAACACATTAGGCTCCACTAATTTAAATATTTATAGTAAAAGAGAATTATTTCTTTTATTACATTATGTTTCATAACAATTTTCAAAAGTATTTTCATAATTATAATTTATGTGTAAAAATCATATAAATTGTTGAAATACCATAAATGAATCAAGTATTTAGCAATTGTTTGTAATGTGGCCTTCAACGCTGAATGGGTTACTCCATTCCACTTGTGAGTAATGTGCTAGTACGTGAGCCTTGACTTGAATTACACATTAGCTCAAAAGCTGGGAGAAAAATTCTACAGCTGGCTATTCTAAAAGCCAGCCACATAAATAATAATATCTGTCAGTTACTGGCAGCTACTTCTCTTTGTCTGCTTTACGCCTGATCCGGTGTGCTCCGCAAGGACTAGGTAATTTCTCAAGCAGGCAAAAAGTGCCATTGTTCTCGTCCGCCCGCAAATGGTCGATGGTCGCCTGTGTGCTGAGAATCACTCAAGCGCAGCAAAGTGCACAGGACTGTGCAACAGTCTGTGGGCACAATATGTTTCCAAGCCATGATGCAGTCGAGAGCTAAATAAAATGCCACTCACACACACATACACACAGAAACCTCCGTGGCTAACAAGTCTTGGCTATTACTCGCGCTTCTTTTCTTCTTCTACCACGGCTGACAGTTGGCTTTGTGACACTTCCGAACTTTTCAACTTATTTTAAATATTCGCCAAAAAGCTTCAACCAAGTTTGTATTTAGGAAATCTGTAATTCTCCAAAAGTTATGTTATCTTCGTCACGTTTCCGCATCTCTCTCTCTCTCACTCTCTACTTAAGTATTGTTAACTATTGTAAGCATTGCTGCAATAATCGATTTCAATGAGGCATGCTAAAAAGCTTACAAAATACTTAATTTGTTAAATGTGTCTGATAAGCCAAAAAAGTCATTTTAGTTAGAGATTTTCACACCGTTCTGTGAGGCTTTTATTAAACAATGTGGCTATATATTAGGGGTTGCAATAAACCTAATCGGAGCATGTACATATAAGACAGGTCTATATATTAGATTAGGTTTTAATGACTGAGGCGAAAGGCTTGTTGTGCTGCCATATAATCTCTATTTCTTTTAATAGGTCCACCTTTAGCCATCTGGTACGGTTCATGAATTTAGCAATGCTCACAATCTCGATTCTTGGAAGCCCCAAAAGGTCCTTTAAAAAGGTTCTTTCTGGACAATGGCGTGCCTATCAAATTAAAAATAACTAGTTCGAATTTCCTCCGTGCATTTATCATCACTAATCTTAATTATTGGCACTTCATCTATTTCATCTTCATTTAATTCTCGGAATACCAATTGCATTTACATAAGACTTCTTACAAGTATATAACACTTGTTTGTACATTTGTAATTGTCGTCGATCTATACAATTATATATTTTCAATTCACGTGCCTATAACTAAATTGAGTTCGCTTATAGCTTATAGGTTTAGAAGCACCAACGTACAAAATTTCCCTTCGCGATAAAGAAGACAATGTTTAAGCAGAATTTAGTTTTTTGAAAGATTGAGGAATTACTTTTTTATAAATTTAGAATAACATTTCTCAAACTAAAAATATTCTGCACGCTAGTAAGCTTATCTCTGGCACAGCGTTAGTTTAATCAATTAGGTATATATTTTATAATCTTCCTGCTTTATTTTCTAGTGTTGTCCTGCTATGCTTTAAGAGGGTGTGACTGTATTCTTAAATTTCTTGCAACAATGGCTTCACTACCTGCACCACCTGTCTACTGTTTGGTAAACGGAAGTAGAAATACTATTATATATATAGTATGTAGCACAAATTATAAATAACGATATATCATGAGCTGCTTGTTGCCAGTTGTACACCTGAATGCTTTTCGCTTCCCTAACAGTAAATGCCAATTGTGGACCAATAAGTAACCATTTGAGTGGGAACAACTGGGAAAAATCCTATATATATATACACACCTACTCGCACAGCCATGATGCACAACCTGTGAAGAAATGGCGCCGAAGAAATTGTGAAGCAGCAACAAAATAAATTGCAACAGCAACTAACTTAAGCTGCTTGTATGTAACTGAGACAATTTTCCGTAGCTCGGTCAACGGTTACGGACAAACATAACACATGCATACGCACACACACAAATAGTACATACATACATAGTATATATTGTATTTTATTTAAGCACATTTCCAATAATAGGAACGCAAACATTTCCGCTTCAGATGCAAGCAAGATCGAGTCCTTGTTAGACTAGAAGTCCATGGAACGGTCGAATGGAAGCTGCACTCTTGCATATTTTTCACATTTTCCGAGAATCGAGCAGCAAGCTAAATTATTGCCCCTCGCCAATTTTCCAACTTTTATATATTTACAATTTTTCGATTCATTCTACAAAATTACATTCTTAAATGGCATATGTGTACGCTGTGAGGGCTGCAGGACCACGCAAAACAAAATAAACTCGCCACATTTACACTAATCGCTTCCCCATAGACGCATTAACAATTTATCTTGCGCTCTTTTATACGAAAAGTTTTGCGCCAAATATACTTCTCTTCTTTTTTTGCGAATGGTTTGGGGCCACCTTTGCATTTGGCGGCACATCGAAGCGAACCGAAAATCGTTCAGCACATAACAAAGTATCAACAGCGAGGGCATCATTTTTTATTTTTTTTATGTTCATTTATAGTACATGTATCTGGTGGGAAATAGGCAACACCGATTAACAGAATGTGAGTGTGTGTGCGTTAGCATTTAAATGTGTGATAGCACATCGAAATTGCCAGCATTTAAAAAAACGTTTGAAATGCGTGAAAAAGTTATCCGTTTGCCGCGCTGAACCAAATATTTATAGAACTCATCAAATAACACATCAATCTGGAATATTTCGATGCTTTCTGTGTGTTATATTTGTAAATATGACTAACAGTCATTCTATTATGTATTTCTACGAATCTAGCAGGCAGGCAGTGAAACATGTAGTTAAGTATTTCATACTCAGGGCATATAATAATGCTTCAAGAAGTAAACAAACAAACACAAACTGACTACCCACACACAATTATTTATAGATCAAACAGAGCATTTCTTAGAAGTCCTTCATATTTCGAAAACGCTGTATGGTTGAACACGAATTGAGCAAATTACTTTTATTAATATACCGCCCATCGCAATCGATGCAGCCAATAATAGAATTAGAGTTGTGTGTTCAAGCCGAGTGCTAGACGAATATTTTCCAGAAAACCTGAAGGCCAATTGTATGTAAAAGAAAGCAGGAATCGTGGTTTATTCTAAGCTATAGGAATTTATTTGTTGATGTATTTTGAAAATCAATAGCAAAGAATATCGTAAGACAGAAAGATCTTACCAGAATAACTGAAAGCCAATTGTATGTAAAAGACAGCAGGAATCGTGGTTAATTCCATGCTATAGGTATTTATTTGTTTATTTATTTTGAAAATTAGATAGCAAAGAATATCTTAAGACATTACAAAACACAATTTAATATTAAAAGAAAGGCAGCAATAGATATACTATACATATATCTGATTAGGATTTACATTATCCTGTCCAACCCAATAACTTTTTGCATTTCACAATATCTCCAACAAATTGTATTTAGTCTTAGTTAAAACCAGTTCACTATATCATAATAGGTACAGTCTGGCACAACTTAAACTTCTACTAGTTAAGAAAACTGTTAAACTCACAATAGGCATAAATAAATAAAATAAAAAGTAAATAAAAATACAGGAAACACATTAAAATTGCAACACCAAGCTGCATATTTTAAATATGTTTTTCTCAAATATATATTAAATATAAATATTTTATTAGTCTTTTCATTGGACTTTCTTTAGACATTTCCTTATTAGGTTTTCTTTTTCTAGCTGCAAAACTTTTTTAAAAACGACCAATTTGCTAAATTACCTAAAAGCTCTGTTAAATAGTAAGAATAAATAATAGAATAAGAAATAGAATAATAAATCGCACAGAAATTATGGCAGAAATGAGTTGCAATTTATTTGTCATGTAACACAAAACTTGTTCACAGCTCTAATATTCTGTGGCCATGTTCTAAACTACCGATCAAATTTGGTGTTCCCTTAAATATCTTAAGCCTTGAGATGAGCCAAGCGACTGGGAAACCACATAAACCATATTCCCCATCCCGCCCACACAGAAAACAATTAAAGGTCAACAAATAAAATGCCCAAAGACCAGGCATAATCTTTATTATGCAGTAGAAGGAACAACAGAAAGAAAAAAATTGATGAAAAGGAAAAGGATACCATGTGCGAAAATTACAAAATTAGCCCAACGACGACCTGCCCAAGAAAAGGCAACTGTTAGGAGTTGGGAAAGCACTCAACAATAAACTAACACAAAATGCTGAGCATTTTAATGCTTGGGTCATCAAAATGAACAGCCCAGCCCCATGTCCATGATTATGTTTGGGGCTGGGCCCAGTTTCGGGTGCTCTTTCTTCGCCTTGTTTAAGGGGTCAATGCTGCAGCTGTGCCATGCAAATTTTAAACTTAATCATGCAAAATTATATAACAGCCGCAGCAGTGGCAGAAGTCCCATACTCCTCTCCGCCACACCGCAAATGTTCATTTATCAAATTCGAAGCAACAACAGCTGTGCGGCAATAGTTTTGGACTGGATTCAAGGGAACTAGCAGCCAGCAAGCAGCAACCAGCGGCCAGCTCCGAATGCTGTTGCCTGTCAAACGAGATTAAAATAAGCTCTTTCGTCAATCGACTTCGAACTGACGTCGGTCACAGAATGCTACTCATAGGGATGGTTGCGTGACAAAAGAATGCTCACAAAACTAAATGAATGATTAATCCATTTCATTCAAAAGTGCTGAGAAAGAATGAAGAATATGCAAATGGAAAACCATGTTATAATGCTGTCTGAGAAAGAATTATTTTCTTTATTAATCTTATTTCTTATAAAACTCAAATATTTGTTCTTTATAAATTTGCACTATATTTTATTAAAAAAGTGTAGATTAAAGCGGAATACAACAATTGTCCATAGGATACATCTATAGGATTGCTTTTAAATCTATTAACTATTCAAAATACAAAAAATTTACATATTATCAAATTACTAAAGAATATAAAATATACTTAAAGTTTATGATGTAACCAAAGCATGGAGATTCTGTGGGGGATACTTTTTCAATCTTCTTTTTCTTGGTCTACAAAGCAGTTGCCTCCAAGGCGTTTCCCAAAATTCAATTCAACAAGGTCTTTCGAACTTTAAGTAAAGCAAGACTTTGAAAGGAAGGAAATGGTTCAGCCTCTCAAAAAATTACCATTTTTTTGCTACCAACAGATGAGATTTTTTGTGGATCATCACGCACACATCCCCGACTGCTGGCCCTTTTGTCAAACGCGCGCACACATACACACACACGCACGCACACACATACACACACATGACAATGGCCAAATATTGAAAGGCAGTGACTGTCGTTTGTGCTAGCAGCCATCTAATGGTCAAGCGAATTTATAGCAATTGTACACTAAAAGGGTTTTATCCACGCACAACAGCTTGACCAATAAAGCAACTAAGCGCATTTGTGCGCACTTCACTCACCCATACCCACAAGCAAGCAAACACACTCACCAACACACAAACACACACACAGTGATACACACAGATACACTCACTTGGTCAAAGGGTTGGCACTGAGAGAATATGGCATGCGAGTTTATTGCCAAATTGAGTTTTAAGTCACACAAATGTTGGAGGGTGCCACCCACAAAAGCTTTTGTTAGTTGTTGCCATAGTGTGTGTGTGTGTGTATGTGCGGGTGGGTGTACATGTGCTGTCAGCGCTGACAGCAAAATGTTGTCAACAACAGCTGCACAATTGAGATAAACTCCAATTTTCGTAAATTGTTTAGTTTATTGAAAAATGCTTCGACTTTGAGTACGTCGAACTGCTTTTGCTACAGCAGCGAGGGCTGGCCATCGCTTTTTGGCAACAAAAGCGCTGACAATGGCGCGCACACACACACACATACACGCACACATCCATTAAGTGCTTTGAATTTTAATTCTATTTGGCGTTTAGTTCAGTTTAGTTTGCAGTGCCAAGTAAATGACGCCTTTTTTCTCAGTTTTTTTCTATCTACTTGTATTGCCAAATTTATTAGCAAATTTCAGTTTTCGAATGTATTGGGCACACCCTGAAGCCAAATGCTTCAAGCGATTGAATGTCCAATATGTCCAAACGGGCACTTAAGTGCTTTTGTTTATGCCACTCGTTTTGAAACTGAACTCAGCTGGAAACTTTCCACACTGAGGTTTCCATCAATTGCCAGCTCGTTTCATTTACAGGCCGGTTTTAATAGCCTTTTATAGTCAAAGGGCAAAAGTGTATATTAGTTTAGAGTGAATTCAATACAATCAATTTAGTTATCCCTTTGGCTCTGACAGCTCTGATGTGATTTGATTAGATCAAGCATACTGAAAAAAATATTTGAAATATTTTAATCTCTACTTTTTTAAAGAATTATTGTAATTTTAAACTTTTACTTTTTCATTTTCTTTTTTATATTTGAATGAATACTTATTATTATTATTTTTGTATGTTTTTAAATTGACAGTTCTTTGTCATAAATAAATAAATAAATAAAAGGAAATGAATATGTTGTAGATATGTTAATATACATATTTGACATTAGACAAGCGGATAGTTAGACGTAGAAGTATTGTTTACATAAATTCAAGCCACTCTCATTCAATGCTAATTTTATATTTTCTGCAATGACCCATGAAATTTTCTGACCAATTCCAGCTACTACGCAGTCATGAGCTTCCCCCCGCTCCTTGACGAACAAAAATTAACAAATTCCGCAACATAAAACATATTTTGTCATAGTCAAGCAAAAGGTGGGTTGGCAGAGTGGCGGGAAGAGGCAACAGAAAGTGCTTAAACTTTTTATGCTGCAGCACAATTTATTTGCTAACATTTATTATAGTTACTTTGTTTTATTCCCAAAGTACTTTTGCTTGTTCCTCGTAATTCCCCGCCCAGTCGTATGCCTTATGTTGGCAATTTTTACTATGCTGCCTGCATTGTTTTATGGTCGCTGTAATGAAACGCCCTACAGACTTGATAAGGCAACCGCAAGTAAAAAGTGAGTAAAGAATGAAATGCAAAAGACTTTGCCGCTCGTTAGACGACTGATTCTCTCTCTATCCGTCCCTTTCTCTCTCTCTCTCTGTCTCTCTGTCGAAACAAATTAGTTTAAAGATAAGCAAGTTACAATTTTGTGTAGCATACAGTTTCGGGCATAACAAGCCAAGCACTTCTGTTTGAATAATGCGCCGAGCGCCGAGCGCCATGTGCTATGGCTTGATTAGCAATTGGTGCGCCCAAAAGACTCTCGACACGTGGCAGCTGGGGTAGATGTTGGTGTGGCAAGCGGGCGTCCAAAAGCAAACACAATCAAGCGGCAGACACGTGAAAATGGTTAACAGCTGTCGATAGAATGCATCGCAAATAAGCCAAGGCAAACTCACATGGGATTAGTGCAATACCAAATATACGAGTATACACGTAGAATGAGCGTAGATGCGATCAGAGAGCTCTACTATGTATATATGGTTTGTGGGTTGAAGGAGGGAGGAGTAGGAGGCCGCCTTGTGCATGTGTGTTTGTAATGCGCCTTCGCCTGAGTGCACTGTAAATACCAAAGCAATTTTATTGCAAAATTAACAAGCGCCAAACCGCAACAGACAACTTGCCACGCCAATGGCAAATGGCAACGTCTTCAAGCAGTTGTACATTGGAATAAATGGCTCGAACACAAGGCAAAAATCACAAATAGTAATTAATATATAAATGATGTTATGAATACATTGATGTTGCTTATGTATATGTACAATATTCGCACGTTTGATGGAAATTGTTGCTATTAATTTGACTTCCATTTGCAGGCGAGAACTGGACTTGATTGGTAAATCATCTAATAAATAACAGCACATCTCTCACAGTTTCAAACAGTTGAAACGGAGAAGAATTAGAGCTGCACAACCCCAATTATTACTGTTTTGTTGTTCTGTTCCCGGCTTTTAAGCATTCCTACAATAAATTATATATATTCTAAGCTAAACATTTATCGAAGCACTTTCTAAGGTTTCATGAGACAATATCTTCAGGCAGTCGAAGACCAAAGCAAACCATACTGCATTTTTATAGATTACATTTCCCGGCCTTGGAATAGTTGCATTTTTTTAATAAAATATTAATACCCTTTGGGGTTAACATTTATTAAACACCATCTATATTAAACAACAGAAACCGACAAACATTCCAGGCTGTCGAAGAATGAAGCAAACCGAGTCACAGCTATATCCAGGTTTAGGCTATATCTTAACAAAAATAGGTTTACTTCTAGGAAAAGGTTAGCCACATCTGCCAGGGGAATCAACTATTAAAATGCCCATGAATTCGTTTCACTAATTCTATTGACTAGTAACAAATGATTTTTAATGCAATTTTTGTTTTGTTATTAATTTTTTGCGTACTCTGCTCAGATTTAAACAGATAGCATCAATATTATTGATCGTTTATCGCTTTAAATGAACAAACATGATTTTAAAACGCTACAATATGCATTTTCTATTCATTTTCTAGTAACGCTTTTATTTTAGTCGATATTATCGATGAATTATCAACATTAAAGTAATACAAGGAAGCCTCGAAGTAAACCAATTGGACTAAAAGTAAATTTGTTGAAGTCTATGGCCCTTTGACGCTAGTCTAAAAATCAGAGAGAATTAGACTCATTAGACTGATTAGGAATTGTAACATGCTTAGGAATATTAAAGACAGAATTTCTGACGATTTACGTTGATAATGAATTGCATACCAGTGTACATTCTCTAAGTACGTGTTGCTGTGTGCGTGAGATGGTATCTGTAATTTCCAGAGTTAGTTACATGGCAAATGGCTGATGCTACTCCGATTCCACTTGGCCCTCGCACAGGAACAGGCACAGGCACGGTGTCAGAGGCGTAAAATACATAATGAATTTTCCTTCACATTTCGCTTGTTTATTTGCCTTTTTAGTCAGTTTTGTTGCATCGCCTGCTTGTCTAAGGCTCTTATGTAAGCTCGATACCCGTACGTATGTGCGCAAGTGTGAGTGTGTGTGCTGGTGTGTAAATCTGTGTGCTCACACATACGTGTACACACATATATATACGCAATTAAGCTGCTGGGCATTATGCAGTTGAACGGTTGCTTAAATATTTTGCGTTTGCCTTTTGCTGTAGATGCTATCTAGAAGGCAATGGCTGGCTTCACAGTGTCGTTGCATGTTTGTGTGTGTGTGTGTGTGTGTGTGTGTGTGTGTGTGTGTGTGTGTGTGTGTGTGTGTGTGTGTGTGTGTGTGTGTGTGTGTGTGTGTGTGTGTGTGTGTGTGTGTGTGTGTGTGTGTGTGTGTGTGTGTAGTGTATCGACACCATGTGCTTGTCCTACCGCTACAAAGACTTCAATCTTTGGCAAACACTTTTTTGCTAAAACCTTTCATTGACTTCTCTTATGCTTTGCAATGCGTTTTAGCTTTAAAGCAACTTTCACTTGGCCCTTCACTTCAACATTTTGTATTGCCAAGACAGACAAAAAGCTGGCAGTTTAATCAAAGTAAGACTCTGCAGATTTTAGACACAATTTCAATTTGGCAACAAAAATTTTTTAGACAGATCATGGTTTAATTTGAAAAACGAATAAGGAGTAGTAGTTGTAGAAAGTGGATGTTAAGAAAACGATTTTTAATTGTATAGCTAAGCTAAAATAAAGCTGTATTTTAAATATATCGACTTGGTTTTAACCTTGAACTACATAGATTACTACACCAGTCTGCCTGGATCTTCCCTAGATACCAACGATCTGGTATCTGGCCGTAATGTTCGGATAAGATGTTGTTCTTATAATAGAATTAATCAATAATTATAATTAACTAGCGTTTCCGCACCAAACAAATGAGCAGAAAAAAGACAGAAAACGATGGTTAATCGCTTTGAACAATCGCTATGAAACTTCACAGGTACGCCCACGGGACTATTTTCAATACTGGCACAAAATATGATTAAAATAGGTTAAGCGGTTTCAGAGTCTATAGCGAATATGCATGTAAACATACATACATTCTCCCATTTATATATATAGAAGATTTATTTATTATATTCTATTATATTTATATTTATTATTTCTTTACTTTTTTTAAATTTAAAAAACTTTAAGCTGTATCAGCTCCCTATATCTTAGTGCATGTTTTGGATAGGTTTCTACTCAGTCCAATTAGTTCTGTTCCATGTTTATTTGATTTTCCTGTAGGTGTTGAATAACGAGTTTTAACTATCATTATATTTTTCCATTCCTATTGATCGTACTAGTGCCGCTTCAAATACAGAGAAAAGATTGTCAAATATTTTGTAATTTTCAAACCCATTTCCTCTTCCAATGATGCTACAAAAAATATATTTTCTTTTCTTCAATATGTAGATATGTGTGCCTAAATAGTATTATTGACTTGAGCTGCCTTCTCCGGTTTATTGCTTCAACTGTGTGTCTGAGCCGAAGAATAAATATGCTTTACACTGTAAAGTTTACAGTAAAGGCTTACAAACATAAGCCAAATAGTAGCATAGACAACTTTTCTAGTGAAGCATTTGTCCAATATTTCAGAAAGTTTTAAGTTTATATCGATAGTTTGAACATTTTCAGCTATCTTTAGTACTTTGAGTTAACACCTCATTATAATTTGCTTCCTTCAAGGCTGCTTTATCTGGGCCAAGTGATTTGGATGGTAATGCTTTTAAATCATGGACGCGCTTTAAGTTGCATTGTCCTTACAAGCCCAAAAGTGAGTGCGAATAATCCCTCAATGCATTTTCCAACTGATTTGAAAATCCAAATGCTGCCATTAGCAAACCAAATACGCACAACTCATTGTGGCGACAAGAACGGGAACCAAAATGTGTATGGATGAGGACGAAGAAGGCGACAGCGCACTAAGCTTTGCTCCCAGGCACGTAGGATGCCTCAAAGCTTCGACTGCTGACTGACTTTACATTTGAAATTGGCAAAAGCCATGCCATGATATTGTACAACACGATTTCCACATTTCGTACATGACACCATTTGGTGCTGATATACTGAAGTTTTTTTTTTCTATACTCGCATACATACATATATGCTTATGGCGCCCAAGAGTGCTCGAATGCGCTGCCTACTTTGCATGTGTGTGTGTGTGTGTGTGTGTGTGTGTGCCTGTGCATGTGGGAAATTCACTTATGGAAATCGAAGAGTTTGTTTTGGTGTTGCGGCAGGCAAAAAAAAAGGAGTCGAATGAGTTGTCCTTGCCGGCACTGCCACGCCAAAAACTAAACTGATATGAAGTATCAACATTCAGTATTCAATGTAAATCCTTTAAGCTGAAAATGCGCTTGCGAGACACACTCACGCACACACACGCACACACGAGGCTTGCATGTGTGTGGGTATGTACTGCCGAGCTGAGAAGTACCAGTGGCTTTTGGCTGATTTCACAATTCCATTGGCATTGTTGAAAGTTTGTTGCTGCTGGTACGAGTAGACGTGTCAAATTCGATGTGATTCAAAGGAATTGGTTACTCTTATTCGATTTTGAAAGCTGCGCAAGTGAATTCGTCGATATCGATCAACTACAATGATACCTAGCGAAGTTTTGTTAAAAGCGCTTTGATGAAAAAGTTGAGACATGAATTAAAGTAATAACTAACTCAGCTCTAAAGTAGAAAACGACCTTTTCAAAATTAATTTTAAAGACTAAGTCAGTCCCCAGACCTTATTTCCATTGAAAACTTTTGGAACAACTTAAACAAGGCGCAGTTATTTTTATGTATTTAGTTATTTATTTATTTATTTGTGATATCCTTCCTAGCGTTACAAGTATTAGGTTACTTTTAAATTAATAGTCTTTAAAAAAATATTCAAAAAGTTTGGCTTAACGTTCCTGTAGAGACTTGTCTGCTAGAATCAAAAAAGTTATCAGGAATAATGGCGGATATTTAGGTTATTAAGTACGCCCTAATCCGTTCAGTAACATACCACAAAAAACAAAATTTCAATATTTAATACTAAGCTTGTTGGGCACATCTATTATTCTGACCAACCG
Source organism: Scaptodrosophila lebanonensis (assembly GCF_003285725.1). NCBI lineage: Eukaryota > Metazoa > Arthropoda > Insecta > Diptera > Drosophilidae > Scaptodrosophila > Scaptodrosophila lebanonensis. The sequence continues at coordinate 187,108 of NW_022060552.1, read as the reverse complement.
AAAACATTTGTATTTTATGAATTAACTTAAAGCTACGGTTTTTTTTTTGATAGTTAGTAAAGCTTTTTATTAATTGTTGTGACGATAAAGTATGGTTATGTCGAAAGCTAACTTGTTATTAGAGAACCATTCAAATATATATGAAAGCCAAACTTTTAGAAAAACAATGTACTTATTATTTTGTCCAGCTGTAATAAAAGATTGCTTGATGATTGAATTGAGTGTGTGGACATAAATCTTGAATCTTGTTGCCACATCTTTCCGTATAACTTCCTTTCATATATTAAAAATATTTCAATTCCAAAACTTGTGGCTACCGAGATTCCCAAGGGAATCGAACTAGTTGGGAGCCTTTTTTGATAAACAATATAACAATACAGTAAATAACTGTAGAACTCTAAGTTTTATTCCACAAGTATGTTTTATATAAAGCACGTACAGTATCTAAGAAAATCCTGAATTTCAATTGAAGCTCAACTTACTCAACGAATTTGAGAAACTCATTACCATTTTGTTGTCTGCATTTTTTCCAAACCTATTTAGTCATGGGGCATGGCTGATAAAGATAAAAACATACTAATGCTCGTCCACTAAAATTATTTCATTGCAGCTGTAAACCAACAAAAAAGCAACAAACTAGCAGAAGGCGAGCGAAAAAACATGCAAAATATGGGCAATAAAAAATAGCAGCAAAATAAAGTGCAAGTGGAAGCGAACAGGAAATGAATATGCAAAAGAAAGGATATGAAAAATGCAAATAACGAAAACGAGTTCAATGTGAAATTTTTGCTAGCCAAACATATTTGCCCAATTCCCCACATCTACATCTACATATGTACATATATGTTCGTATATCTGTTGGTGAGCGGAGTGTGGAATCAACTAATTGTGACTAGAAAACTCGAGCGAAGGATGAAATAAAAATCATTTCAAAAATGCATTAAATCTAACCACAAAATATTAAACGAAAGGAAATTGCGACGACAACAAAAAAAATAACTAGAAGAATTATTTCAATTGTGAAAATTGATTTTAGTGGGTTAACGAACGGATATAATTCTCCCAATCGCACGCGCTCTTATTACTCCTAACACGGCATTTTTTCATTGAATATTCAATTTATTGCTTAAATAAATGATTTGCTAACAATGTTGCGACTGTGCAGATTTTTAATAATCACAATCGGCTGCTTAACAACTTGGCCAGGTGAGTGGATTTACAACAAATTTGATCAGAATTACATTTTATTTTAAAAATTTGTATACGATCTTATTGCAATAACAAATCAGTAAGAATATAAATAAGTAATATACATACGTGTATATTCTAAAGCCTGTTGAAAAAATAGAAAGTATTATAAAATTTAATTCTTTATAAAGCCAATTGAACTATCAACTATTGCATTTGTATGTTTAACGCCCAAAAGGGCCGCGCTTATTTCAATTTCAAGCTACTACTCATACACTAGTATGCTTGAGTTCCACTCTGCAAGTGGAATTATTCTATGGTCGATGGTTTTAATTTCTCTTTTTTTCTGAAAAGCTGAAAATGAACAAAATGTGCAATTTTTTTATATACGTATACTGGCCATATCATGATGTATGAAAATGAATAATTTTGTTGCAACAAATATTTACAATATATATCTTGATACGCAATTAAATATCTTCAGGCAGCTTAGTTTTAATAGCACTATTCAACAACACTATTCCGAGTCTGCTCAGTGTGTTTGCAATTACTGAAATGATTTTGCTGAATATGGGGAAGTAGAACTATATTGTTAGGCTTCATGTTCTTCAATTACATATAGTACAGATGCTAATGGTTCTACAATTAATCGGACATAGCCTTCAACAACTCAAATTCGGTTTACAATCGAAATTTTTTAACTTAAATTGTAGACAAAGAAATATGAAAATGTATGCAGCTTCCTTGCTGAAAATCTCCATTCTAGAGCTTCAAAGTTTTCAGTGCATTACCTTGAATGACAAAAATAAACAGCCTGTGAGCCTCGATCCAGAACTGATTGTCAAAGTTTGAGTTTTTGTGGCACTGGCCAGTCCTGAATTAAATATTCAGCTGCCTTTCAGCTGTCACACGACATTTGAACGTTTTTTATGCTTGAAATCAACAGTAGCCCCACTATTTCCACTCACAGCCTTCAGCAACATTTTCATTATTTTCAGCAATTTTTAATATTTTCAGCCATTTTTGCCATTGCTGGTCATTGAAATTTGATGCTACGTGCGGCTGCTGTTTGTTCCACTCCCTACTACACCAGCTGCTTGGCCATCGCTTTGCCAGTGCAGTATGATTTTATTTCATTTCATTTCATTTTTTGTTGTCGCCTCGCCATTGCCATCGCCATCGCCTTTGTCGTCATCATCGTCGGAGCCGTCTGACACTTTAGGCAAAATGGCTGCAATGACTTGTCGCTTTGTCTGCATTTCCGGCAGCTTTAATTTCATTTCATATTTCCACTCGACACCGCCATCTTTTCATTCACGACATCTGCCTTATAAAGCTGTAAAAGAGGCGCACATAAATCCAATGTTTTTTGTGGTCTTTTTTTACATTTCTATATTAAAATTTGTGCAATTTTTTTTAGCTACACCTTCAACTTTGCGTTAAGTCGAAACTTGAAGTGGCAGCCAAGTACGGCAACTTATATAACATAGAATAGCATAATAGTTCAGTGCGAATGTACGTTATGCCAATAAGAAGGCGTGGCACAGCCTACAAAGTATATTATAGTATATTACTGATGGGTATGAAGCCGATATATTGCGAGAAATATATATAAAAAAAAAAGCAAATATAAAATATATAAAAATATATCCAAATTAAACTCTTGAGTTTCTTATAAAGAAAGATTTTCCTTCTTTTTTTTTTGGAGTTTAGAATCCTAGTTCATATCTCACTTAAAATTTTTCCAGAAGTGAAATGAACTCGTTCACTTATTTGGATCAACAGCACTACTTATATAGTCATCTATTTCAATATTCCTTCTTGACCTACCCAGTTTAATTTTGTTGAATTATTAGAGTCCAAAAATTCAGAAAAGACGCTTTTAATATTAGGAGTTTGGTTTTTTGATTTCAATTTTAAATGAACTTGAATTGCCTCACTTGGTATTCATATTTCTCTAAGCCATATTTTGGTTTGGCTGCTGGGTTTTTAGGAGTCAGGCCATTCGGCTCTTATATTCTATGCCCGTTTTGTGTACTTAAAGTGTGCTTCAGTTTGATCGTTACACGCCATGTTGGGCAATTCATCAAAGTAACTTCCGTTTCCGGCCGAGGTGCTGTCGCCCAAAACTGCATACAACACATGGCTTGATTTTCAGCTGGCATGAGGCCAAGTGACGTGCGGCAAGTTAGTCATATTTCAGACATCTACACACACGAACATGCACACACATCTATATAGTCATGTTTATATATACATATAGCCACATGAAATAGACGATTGTGCTTTGAAACAAAGGCCAGCCACGCCATTTCAAAAATTTCAATCACGTCGCACGTATCCTTCACTAGACACGCATTTCAATGGTTGACTGGCAGACATTGCGGGCGTAAGTGTCTACGTATGTATGTATGTACGTATGTCACACGTACTCACACACACATATACATATTTCACTTCTACGTAAGCAAAGACGAGATCTGTAACAGAACTACTTCGAATTCAATTTCAAAGAATTATAAAAGAGCCCATTTCCAGCAAACCACTTGAACCCGTTTACATTCCATAATTTGTAACTAGATTGCAACTATCTTAGATTTAAAAGAGACACCCTTATAGATAGCATATGAAAAAAGTAATACATACATATATACAAGTTTGGGATCAATTAAATAAATCTAATAAATTGTCTGCAGGTCAACAACTCGAGGTGCAAAAGTGAGTATTAAAAAAAATGATACTGCCAAATAATGTATTACAAGATATTTCTCCTTGACAACTAATATCATTTAATTTCTAAAACTAAATTAATAAACAAGTCAGATCAGATTAATTGGTTACCACCAACAAAATGATTTGGGATTCTTATTGATTTGCATTGCAATACAATTTTTTTAAGTCAAGCCAGACCAAATATACCTAAAGTCTACAGTTAGGTTGCATTATATTCATAGCAGACCTAAATGCAGACTAAAGTCCATAAAATCCATTGCTATACCTTTTAAAATATTTAAATTTAAAAAGCTTAAATAAATTACAGATTAAATTGTTTCAAAAGTGATTTGAAAACACAGAAACTAAAATTAAAATAATTATTGTTCTACATATAGTATTCTTTCTCAGATATATTTTGACTGCACTAATTTAAATATTGCAAATATGTCGTTTCCTTGCATTCATTTTAAAATTTATTATATATTTTAAAAATGGTTGATGTTTTCATAAATCGCACCACTTTTTCAAAGCTCGTCCACTGCTGCTTATTATTTTTTGATATTTTTATTTCGTTTTTTTTCTCAACTGAGGCCATGGTTTGAATTTTCAAAGCGAAACTTTTGCCACACAACACCATACTATATATAGTACATACTCGTACTTAGTATGTGTTTCCCACTTGTGGCACGCACGTCATGCTCGACGCGACCGCTGCGCGCCTGCCGGAAATGCCAAGCACAACGTCCAAAAACAACAGCAACAGCGACGAGCAGAGCAGAGCAGCAGCAGCAGCAGAAAAAAAAATAAAATCAACTGTTGGCATGTTGACGCTCACATTTTTGCCAGCGTAATCACGATTAAACTGTCAACGGCATACTAATTAGATTTTTATTTTTATTACGCCATGACAGCGCCGCGTGACGCCAACGTCGCATCCCACGCGTCACCCCTCCACCCGTCCCTTCTCGTCCTGTGGGCGGAGAGGAGGGCTACTTAGGCAGCGCCTCGCTCTTCACTCGTCTGAAATGCGCGCGTGCCTCGCATGTCCAAGTGAGCCGCGTCTGACACCACTTCGAGGCTTGCCGTTAGAGATGAGAGCATTACGTGACAGTTACAAGCTGTCTTTTTTCGTTGGCAAAAGAACAAGAACACAAATTTGACTTACGTCTTCAAGTTTAACTTGCTTGCGAAAAACAGCGAGAAATCATGAAGATATCAGTCATCAGCTACTCCTTCAAAAGGCACCAACAGTTGCAAGTTTTTCATTACAGCTAGACTGTTTTGAAATTCCACATTCAAGCGATCATCCAATTATAGTGTTATTTGAGAATTATTCTGCTTGTAACTCCTTTTTTTCGTATGTGAGACGTTTCTGGATGCCAGAATTTAAGTATCCTTATTCAAATATTAAGTAGCTCAGAAGTTTCCAACTGTTGCCGCACTCTTCTTACAAGTATATCTAGACTGCTCTGCAATTCCAAATTATATTTCCAGAGCACATCCCAAGTCCAGTGTTTTTCAAGCAATATGTTTCATATCTTACTTTTAATCTGTATCAAAATTTTGTAAATGCCAGAACTTTATTCAAATATTAAGTTATTAAGAAACTTGGTTAGACACATCAAATTGAGTCTCTTACTTATATCGACTGTGCTCATCTCTAATGCCTGTATCCAGGTCTTCGTCCCCACATTGTGATTTATGGAAAATTATTGTTATTGATGGCATTCAATATAAAGGACACCACAACAAACAGCAGCCAGGGCACAAAATATGTGCTTATGATTGATTGAAACATTTTGAGTGGGGCAAATGTGTAATTGATTTAAAAACTTGCGTGAGGGCATTTTTAAAAAAAAAAACTGCATTTGCAGAAAACATCAGTGTTTACTTTCGGGGCGAACACATTCTTAAACTTCCGTTGCCAGTTGATTAGCAGACTTTTGTATTCTAACAATTGAAAATAATGCATTTACAGCCACATTCTCTTTTGATTAATGGCCAATATTTCAATTAGAAGCATGTTCAGTTTTGAGGCTATCTCTTTTATTATTCTTATATATTTTCACTTCGAAATTGACAAAAAAAAAAAAAACTCAGTTATTAAAGCAAAACCTTTTTAAGATCAAAAGCAGAGTAAGAAAACTAGAAATTTGATGCTACGATGTCGTTTTTATTTGAATTTAAAATTCGTAGAAGCCTAACTATAAAATTAGTTTTGATACAATACTTTCAAAACTATACTTCTGAAACCATAATTTGAAAACATCTAAGCCTATTTCGCTCTTTTACTCTTTTTTCGCTGCTGAATTCTGTCCAAGCTACATGTAATTCGATAGTTCTTTGTCATGTTCCATTTAAAGGCATTTCATTTGAGCCGTTTGATGAAGTTTTGTAAAATAGCAATACCTAGGTGACATAAAAATCGGCTTTAGCTTCAATTTATTAAACATTGCCGATGTGTTTGAATTCAAAAGAAATTGATTCCTTCGTAACATTTAAACTACATCTGACTTAAAAGAAAGTCATACTGGCTAGAACGTGGGTAGAAAACTAAATTGTCATTTTCCCCGATTGATGCCAGCACAGCTTTAATAGACAGATACATTCAAGTCACAAATACTGCCAAACTATGAGACAAGTGTAAATTTATAAAGTCAACTTCGCTTTAGAATATTTACAACAAACGGCAACAAGCATTTCCCGTTTCCTCTCCTGCTTCTTGCTTACAAACACAGCCACCGCCATTGGGTTTTGTTGCAGGCACCCACACATACATAAAAAGGCTTGTATATGTGTATGTATTGTGTATGTTCATTACTTACGCGCTGTTGAATACGTCATCAACACAGGACACACCTGCGCCCAGTTACCTGTGCCCGTTGCCTGCGTTGTTTCGGTCCCGTTTTATTTTCATTAAGTCTGCAGCGCCCGCAGCCAAGCTCTTTATCATTAGGCGACGGCTCAGGAAGTGGAAAAGCTTTTGTTGTTGTTTTCCAAGTCAGGTGGTCGCTAGCTGGCAAGTGCTAATGCGCGTTTACAATAGACGAGTAGCCAAGCAAATGCTCGACATCTACATACCCTGAAAAAGTCAACAAGTGTATATTTTAATTTTAATTTCCTTTTAATTATTACTTTTCTACTGAAGGTTTTAATCTGTAAAGTTATAAATTAAAGGCTGAAGAGAGGCTTCTACAATCATTTTTATCCTTTGACTTTATGAGAAATTTGATTTTTCTTTAATAGAATTGCTTGCATATTCTAGTTGAAACAATCGAAATGTTTTTCCTGAAGAAAACTAATCCCACTGCAGTTTTCTGCAGTAATTAGACGTTCAATTGAATTCGAAAATCTAGACAATAAATGCATTCATATATTCGCATATTTTGATTTTCTTTTTATGTAGGTTAGCTTGAGATTGTATGGGCTAGCTGAATTGGCCCATTGTGTTGCCATATTTTTTAAGCAGTCTACCCGGTGGACTAAATGCATCTTAGAACGGACGTGAACTTTAGCTTGGATCTGCCAGATTTTGAATTTTCTTGTTGGCGTGTGCATTAATTAAAGCTTGCACTGGGAAATATAGATATAAGTTTTTTTAACTTTCTAAAATCATCACTATCAATTAGATATACGTGTGCTCATTTTCAACTAGCTTAAGCTGCCATATTGGTAGCAGAATACTGGTTTAATAAATTGTATATACGTATGAAAAATAAAAAAAATAACAACTATCAAACCAGAAATCGGGACAAGCAGATTTATCAACCGATTATACGAGTATTCTCAAATTTCACCTACAGTATTTAAAAAAAATTAAATAAAACATATTTATTTTGTATTAGAAAGTTTGAACTTATTTATGGCCGTTTTAATAATGCACTATCTATCTACTATATATCTATAAGTCTATGATTGCGCGAGGGTAATTTAGATTAACATGTAATGTACTGCAAATAAATGTTTAATATAGGAAAGTTTCGATGCCACAAAACTGTGAAATGGCCGTGTTCTCCACCGTAGCGAATTCTGTTGAAAGAAAATAACAAACAACTGGTTGTAATGTCGCTGTTAGAGTATACAAAAAATTATAGCATACATTTCAGGGCGCTTCAAAATTTTTTTTTTTTTTTTACATATATACAATTTATTAAACTAGTTTTCTACTACCAAGCTTCAAAATTAAAATAAAAATCTACATTGTCGATGTGTGTAGTGTGCGTTGTTGCTGCTGCCAATTACAAATGTGCAAATATTTTTGCTCGCAATTTAAAATAATTATTGTGTTCGTATCCTCAATGTAAGTTGTTGGTTGGCCATCGTCGTGGTCGTTAATGTTGTTGTTGCTGCCTATTATTTGCACTGTGCTGATGGCTGGGGCGTTCACATGTGTGGGTGCCTGTGCATGTGCATATTTGTGTGCTCTTGTACGCTCATGTAAACCAACATTTTGCGGTTTGCTTTTCAATTTGTTTATTGTTGATGTCGTTTTGTTTTCATTTCATATGCGGTGAGCTATATAAGTTCTAAAGTTTAATTAAGTTTTCAGTAAAAATAATGTCTTGTAAATTATTAGAAAATAGCAAAAATTCATTTTCGCACAGCAATATATCACAAGGAGATTTTAGCAAATAAATTAAATGTTTCCAGCTAAGTAATGGGTAGAAAAACAACGTTTAATCAGGTGGAGTTACCAAGGTTTAAAGTAAATGCAACTTTTCTTGCAGACAATGGACTTCAACTACCTGTTTTAAAAGTCAAAATCAATCATTTCATGCTAAGTAAATCAGACTATAAATAACATTCTCCGATCGCTTCGGGATTTAAAGAGATTTCTGATCGACATCTTATCAAAATACGCTAAATATTATTTCTTTTGTATACACATAAATGCAGAGGATGCACCTCTTTTAATATAAAAGAGTAACAAATAATGTTGGCCTCTGCGAGTTTAGAGTGATTGGTATTTGATGTCTATTATATATACTGTTAATTAGTTTTTAGGTCAACCTTTTTATTTTTGTTCCCACCTGGAAAAGTTTCTATCCCATCTTTACTTCACACAGCTCCTCATTAATCTAGGACTCAGAGAAAGATAGAGAGAAATAGATAAGAATAGCTACTTAACTATAAAATAGATAAACATTAATGAATGTGTCACAAAAACAGGAGAATATTATACTGGATCATATATATTAATCGGAAAGTGAAAATAGTTATGCACTTATTAAAACGCAATTTAGCTAATAAATATATTAAAATGCGTTTGATCAAATCTAAAAAGGATATTGCCATTATTATGGTTCGTATCATTATTTTAAGTAGGAACATTTATCAACATTGTTGTTTTTATTAATACGTAAATTAATTATGTAAGCCATTTTAAAATTATTTAATACCTGACTTGGAAGAGTTATCTAACAAATTGAAACCCAATTAATACAACATATATACGTTGATATTATTACTATTTCCTTTCTTCAAAAGAGCATGCAGATAAATGGCTACTTGAAACTTTTAAGTAGTGGTTTTTTTGTTTTTGTGTTATTCTGGCCGTGCAAAACCGAGATACACAAAATTCGATAAAAATACAAAGCAAAAACAAAATGATGCCGTGTAAGCACTTCCGCATATTACGACATAAAAAGGCAAAGCAGCAACCAAAATAAAGCAATAAAAATTAAATAAAAATAAAGCACGATATAAGCAAACAAAAAGCAAAAATACAAATCCACTTGTACCAAAAAAAAGAAGAGGAATAAACAAGAGGAAAGAAAGCGAAGTTCGTCAGGCAGCCCCAAAAATTATGATGAATATGCAGAAAATTATTGTATGTATATATATATATATATATATTGTTTGTATATATTGTATATATAAATATATATACATATTTAGTGGGTAGTTCTGCATGTGCGTCTCAAGTGGCCCCAGAAGGGCCGGAGAGAAGGGGTGTGGGCAAACTTTTGGCTGACGTGTAGTAAACGCTCCCGCTGGGATACCGATGCCTCCACTCAAGGCCTATCATCATCAGAGGACGACGAAGGGGGTGACGAAGTCGCCATCATCACGCACATCAACGGACTCCACGTGACGCATGAAAATTAATATATTGATGTATGAGTTTGCAGTTTGCGCGCCGGCTGTCGACTGTCGCTTGTTGGTTGTTGGTTGTAGATTGTAGGTCGAATTGAAGGTTGAGGGCTGACGCTTGCCGTGCGCTACATATGTGCCGGCCATTGCGTATTCATGGCTGTCGAGAAGTTGTGAATAATGCTAATTTAATTTATTGTATAGACAGACAAACACACAAAGCCACATGTGCATAATATTGCGTGAAGTCTGGCGTAACAGGGAGGCTAAATGACCCCGAGGTTGGTAATAACACAATAAGGTAAGGTTCTTGGAATATTCATTTGATGTGATTGAGGAAAAACTAATGAAAATAGTGAATCAATTAATTAAGTAATGTTAACGCTAGCGATGGTTAATTTAGGTGCAATGCTTCTGCTAGATTGCCATCTGAATTTGAAAAGGTGCTAGAAAATTGTGTAAGACTGACAGAGTTCGTTTGAAAATGTTTGTTTTCACGACATATAAATGCCAAGATTTTAAAATGAGGTAGCGTCACTGCACTCCATGATTGTCTAAGCATCCACAAAAGACAACTCTACAGCATGCCTGAATCAAAGTCAGCTCTTTCCCACAGGAACTTAACTTTCTTATTTTCTTCAAAACTACACCTTTTCTTAAATCTTGCAGTAGAAATGCCATTGTGCTATAATTTTAGTAAGAATATTGCAAATTGTTATTTATATTGCATTACGAAAAGTCGATTTGAAACATACTTAAGTAGCTAAAAGGGTATTAAGTGTATGTTTTCCGTTATAAACAAATGTGCTTTGGCTTGGGCTGTCAAAAACTTTTTCTAACCCCACTATCGTGCATAAAAATCACCCTGAAACTTTTCCAATATTTCAAAACCAGAAAAATGCGAAAATGTAAAAAGTCTTGCCACATTAAAATCACTTAAAAAATCGACGCCGCACACTTCTTGTACAACATTTCGTAGCACCACAAAATACTCCTTGCGATGCAAAATAAAAAATGGCTGACTCTTGTGCGAGTGTGTGTGTTTATTTGTGCCTGCTTTCTTTCTTTTCTTTGCGGTTTTTTGGTTTACTTGCTGCTTCTACCTTCCTTTTTTTCTTATTATATTGCACAATGAACGCACTTGGCGCACATTAAATAAACCCCAAGAAGCATTTATCAAATTTTTCTATATAAATATTGCCAGCCAAACGTTGACTAAGACTACATAGTAGTGTGCGTGTGTGTGTGTGTGTGTGGCAGAGAGGGAGAGCATTTTGAAACATTTATAAAACGGCAGGTGGGCATGCAACATAATGTGCGCTTAATGACAGCAATGAAGATGCCAAAATGATAAACAACAAACGCTGGGAAAGTGCCCACAGCAACAAAAACAAAATGGCCAAAGTGCGAGTAGTATACGAGTAGGTACAAGAAAGAAAGAAGAAACCAAAACAAAACAAAACGAACGGAGAAAATGTGTTGGTTGGCCATTTTGCGTTTACATTCTGGCCATTTGCAATAGTCTATAAAACGGTCAGTTGATGGTGTGGGGCATTTTAAAGTGGCATTGCCTGACCATTGTATGTGTGTGTATTTTTTTTCACATACCTTTATTCTCCACTAATAGCTTTTGAATGAAGAAAGGACTTAGAGCTTTTCGATTTTCGTATACATAGGTGTTTCTGCTTAACAAGAGAAAACGTTTTTGAAATGCGAAAAAATAATAACCACAAGCCAGACAGATTATTTTGAAACTCAATGCTGTTTTAGTAGCCACCATTATTTGTGAGCCACTTACATAATACACATGCTTTCCGGAATTCATTTTTGTTACATCAACATGCCCCATTGTTGCCAAACATTCATTTCATCAAGAATTGCCTCACATAGAATTCAAATGATATATGTTTATTTCTTGACTTGTTTTCAAGCATTCCCATTTACATTTCTCGCTTATTGTTTCTTTGTCTGCCTCTACAATTGTTGTTGCCAATGCTGCTGCTGCTTTAGTGGGTGGCTGCTCTGATTTTTCTCCTCGTCATCGTCTGTTTAATGAGCAGCACGCTTGCCAGGCCACTCATAGAAAACTGCCTTATTGATAACAATAAAAATAGCAGCAAAATAGCAACAACAAAATGGCATACCATTTAACTGGAGTTTTCCGCCAATTGTTCGTCCCGCTCGCAGCAGGGGGCCCTTTGTTGTCAGCAAGGCACGATGAAAGTCAACAGCAAGTGGCAGGCTACTCTTTGTCATCATTTGTTTAACAGTTCGGCATGTGCTTAAAGAACTTTCAGTTAGACATTTGTTGGCCATACTTTAATAAGTATTTGGTGTGTAAGGATAAAACCCCTGTTTTCTGATTCATGGGTATTCTTTAAAGAATGGTTATACCAATTGGGCGCATGTCAATTAAACATATGAGTAAACACTGATTTTGTTTGTTATCTTATTTGTTTTTTAAAACTATTCACTAAATTGGAGCCCTAATCAGCTAATATATGTAGGGTGGTTGAGCCCCAAGATAGTAAAGCGAGGCTTGAGCAGTCTTTGTTCCCAGATGCTTCACTTATAAATACTTTGTTTAATTAAAATTAGGTTAGTTTACTTTTTGAACGGTTTTTTTTTCTGTTATGTATGATTTCGTCAACAACTGAGACATGACTCCCCAGTGGTTCAATTCTTTACTCATTATTCGGTTTACTTTGCGCTCTCTCTCCCTCTTTTTCTTTTTTTACTTGCAACTGTCATTTCATAAAATATGGATCAGCTTCCAATAAGTTTTGAAAAATCACAATAAATTATTGAAGAGAATTGTTCAGTTGGACACAATTTTATTCGGGAAAAAAACGTAGTACCTGTTTGTTGGAGTTTTTATTATTTTCCTTGGTCTACTTCATAATTTATCTATTAAGTCTTAATGCGCTTGTGGATTACAAATAAAACTCGTGATCGGATTCTGAATGCACATATTTATGGAAGCTTAAATACTATACTTGCTAAAATGTGGCCCAATGAGATTGAAATTTTGACTTGTTTATTGCAATGTAATTATGCATGTAGCTTAATTATGTTTAATTCTATATAATGGCAATGGCATCAAAATTTTGTTTAACGGAGTGTTCATTTTCAATGTTTAGAATAGAATATCAAAAGCTTATATTAACTATAAAATAAATAATTTAAAATGTAGCCTATATTCAAGTTTTTTATTTTAGGTATTCTATTCTATAACTCCTTTTTAATTGCATTGATGACTAAGTAGCAGGTTTTTAGCATATTTTTAGAAAATATTTTGTAATTCTCAAAGAAACCTGTAAAGTGAAATTCAATAGATTGGGTTGTTTCTAATAACAATTGTTAATAATTTCCCCTCATTTCTGCTTTCTTGTGATCATGCAACATTAAAATTTTTAGAAAAATATCTTTCCAGACACAGTTTACATGTCAATGAATTGTTAGATGTTATGGGGGACGACTATTGAAAAATGTGTAGCACAAATACCGCAAAAAGTGCACAAGCTGGGCAAGAACTTGCCCATATTTGACTTTTTTTGTTTTTGATGTGGCTATTATTGTACATTTCTTTGTTTGCAATGTCAAAATAATAATAATTTATAACTATCAATGTCATAAGTTCATGACATGCTCATCAATCAATGTATTAGACAACTCAACGCTGTCAAGAGTGGGGCGGCAAGTTTGAGCAATAGAATTTTGTGGGCGTTCCCTCGTTGTTAGGTCGTTGGTGGCTTTGATGGCACTGTACGAGTATGCAATGTGTGGTGGGGGTGTGGGGGAGTGTGAGGGACTGGGAGTGGGGCTTGGCAGTGCAGCCACAACAGCAGTTCAGTCAAAAACTTTAGCCAAGACCTTGTTGTCAGACTGACTGGCCAGCATGGCAGTTGTATGTAGAAATAGTTGTCCTTGTTGTTGTTGTTGTTTTTGTTCTTCCTCCTGCTGCAGCTGCTGTGGTGCTTGCTGCTCTTCACTCGTTCAATAAATAAAACTTTTCGAATTGCTCATAATTTTATGTTGCATACTTTGCTGCGCACGAACATTTCTACGCTACAATTGACAGCAATTGCCTTTGCGTCGTCGATGTAGTACACTCGTACATACTTAGTATGTGAGTTTGGGGGTGTGTTTCTGATGTTGTCGAAATGCTTCCGAAACTTAAATTGTACACAACAGAAAAACTTTATCCATGAGCATGTGGGTGTGTGAAGTGTGTTCATGTGTGTGTCAAGCAAGCCGACAGTTGATTGAGTTTTATTATAATTCGATTTTGATGCCGCTTCGTTGGAATTGATGTTAAAGTCTGTAATATTCAACAGTAATATGAAATTTTATTACATTTTAGTTCGATTAATTAAAGCTTCTTATTACTACATTCATAAACTTGGTAAACTAAACCAAAACAATGAGATTTTTAATCTTTTTTCCCAACAACTGATACTTTTCTCATCACAAAAACGTAATCGTCCTAATAAGCAATACTTTAACAGACCACAGAATACTCCCTGAACGCCTCAATTGTGAATATTAATTGTGAAACCCAAAATTGTTTATAGTTTGTTTATACATATATCTTTGGATCGAGATATTAAAACTCCTTTCTTTAAATAAATTCATCAGCTATTATAACAATGCATGTACATTTTTTTTAAAAACGAATTCATTTGCCTTAACCTGTCCTTTGATTAGAGCACTGTTTAGAAATCGTATCAAAACTGCAATCAAATATCACGTAGCCAAATAAATGGATTTATGCATGGCGTGAATTTAAAACAATTACCACAAACCTACAAAAATCTACGTAGATAAAAAGATAAATCCATCCAGGTATGGGTGCAGTAAATTTCTTTTTCACTTTAACTCAACTTCCTTTCAATTTTCCTTTTATTTCGCTTTCTTTATTATTATTTCGTCGTTGTTGTCGTTGTCACCGTCGTATGTTGCCTTTACCACTCACTCGCTCCTCTCATCTCCCCCAGCCATCCGCCCCTGCCCATAGTTTATTCAAATTGACTCAATTTTTGTTAAATTTCCGTTGGCATGCACTTCGCTTACACAGTGCGCCATATATTTATACGCCCAGACATGCTTATGCATATACCAATGTATTGGAGTATGGGGATACACTTGCAAAAATACAAATAAGCTTCAAAGTACAATATGTATCTGCATAGAATAATAAAAAATGCGAATAAATAAGCATAGACTCGGTGCATAAATCGTTCAAGAATACGTAAAAAGATTAGTAGGGTTTTTATTTACATTAACAAGAAGTCAAGTCATTTAGTTGCTCCAAAATATTTGCAGTGCATGTATTTGTGTTCACATGTATGGATGTCTGCATATTCCAGGCAACAACATGCTAGGCCCGACTGATGGGTAGGGTAGGGAAGGTTTACTGTTTGCTTAAAGCATTACGTGCATACCTCAGCAGCATATTGACATAGTGGTGTGGGGGGCGGCCAAGGGCGTGGTGCTGCCGCTTAAGCTCGGCCCGCGTGGAATGTGTTGCCATGAAAGCCAATTTAAAAATGCCAACAATGATTTATAAGCTCGCTTCTGTGCCACGTAACTGCAATAATTCAAGTGTTGAGCATCGAGCTCAAAGCTTAACCCCTCAGTTCACCCTCCTCCAACGACCGACCCATCTGTACACAATGCCTTGGCAGGCGCGCTTTAATTTTAACAATTAAGCCCAAATGCTTAACCCTTAATTGCAAGCAGCCAACAAGTCTCCATGGTGTAACTAATAAAACTAAATGACTTAATGCCGGGCACTGAGGTCTCCCCGATACCACCAGCATTGTTGAGTTGAGTTGCGTGTTGGCCAATGCGTTGCCACAAAAGTGCCAGAAGTCGCATCATAATTAAAACAATAGCAACAACCACCACTAAAACTACTGCATATTACATACTAACATCTCCATTTATACAAAATGCCACACTCTGGGCGCCAAGTCAATGACTTCCTGTACCATGAACAATTTGGGGCGGAAATTTAAGAACAACTTTGAAAAAATTAACTGCATTTGAGAAACTAGCAGAATTTTGTGGACTTTTTCCGCTCTCCTATTTATTTCTATAATTATTGTGTGCATACATTTCCTATCGATTAAGTAGAATACATTTTTATACTGATCGATTACTTTAGACATTCGTATGCATTCAAGGGGAAAAAATATACCAAAAATTATTTAGTTTAACAAAACCTTGATTGGCATTATAATTGGTGCTAAAGTTGATTTTGGGTAATTGTTCGTTTTCAAGATAGTTGCAAAAAACTGAGGCATTCACACACATACCACAAAAACAGAAGTCGCTTTCAAGGCGAACAATTTTCACATTTTTTTATAAATAAATAAATAAATAAAATTTTGTTCCATCATACTTTTTATGTTTATTTTATTACTTTTTACGATAAATGATGATATGAATATAAATGATATTTACTATGTTCACTTTATTTTTATTATCACAACAAAAATGATAACCTAAACAAAATACCAGTCCTAGCTTCTTCTACCTTTTGGCCATCGCAACAAAACGAATGTAACTGCCTAAAACCTAAAACCTTTCCCACTTCATTCCATTTTTATGTGTCACGCTTTTCTTTTTCATTCGTCTATATTTTTATGGCCGCCACTGTTGGTCTATGAATGTGTGAGTGTTAAAAAAATAACGTGTGGTAACAACATTTGCACCAAAGGCGCAATTAAAGTACACGACAGGCGCACAGCAGCGACGCGACGGCAGCAACAACAGCAAAAACAACAGCACAAATGACAATGACAACAACAACAGCAACAACAACTACAGCTAAAACAAGAGCAACAATAACGGCCTCAGTTGGTTACTCGAGCATCGTTGGCAGTTACGAAACGCCATTATAAACATATGTGCGGCCGGTTGGTTGGCAACTTCCGGTTTCGCCTTTTGCCATACGACTACACGCTTTGAAGTGTAGTTGCCTGTGAATGTGTGTCGGCCATTATACACGTACATGTGCGTATGTGTGTGTGTGTGTGTGTGTGTGTGTGTGTGTGGAAATGTTAAGGAAATGTGTGTAATATTACTGGTAATAGTGTTGCCATTGCCCGACTGCCTGTAAATGTGCCTTGATAAGCGTTAAAACTGCCAGCCAGTTTTTGTCTGTGTGTGTTTTGTGTATCTGTGTGTGTGTGTGTGTGTGTGTGTGTGTGTGTGTGTGTGTGTATATCTGTATGTACATGTGTATGTAAATGCATAAGAATCCCATCGAAATTAGTCTTTGGTATTTAATGCACAAACAAATTAGTGATAAAAGAGCAGTCTATTAAGTTTAATTTCACTTTAAATTTCGTTCCACTTTGTTATATTTTGTACAATTTTATTGCACTTCATTACTCATTGAATTCATTGGAATATCCTATGCACAACTGCGGTAATTAAAAATAGGTTTTTTATAATTCTTTAAGTATTCACTCGAAAATAATTCAATTTTAAATGCTAGCCAAGCACTACCAATAATTCAGAAAAAAATCTACTCCATATCCTTTAATAATATTACAAAGTACTAACTAGAAGGATATGCAGCTTTAAAATCAACGCAGCTCAAGGTCCTGTGCATGTACATGAGGGCAACTGTAGCTCATAAATATTTATGAATTGTTAGCTTTTTATAAAATTTTATGAGTCCGCCATAAAGAAATGGGTGGAAAATAAAGTAAACAAAATAAATGACCACAGCGACGCGTTACCCCAAAACGAAATCACAATAAACCGTAAAAAGTCAAGTACACAGCACAATATCCACATATAAAAATATACTCGTGTATAAAATTAAATGTAGAACAATGTGAGCAAAATATTTGTTTAAAATCGCACAAATTTTGATGGTCAAAGGCGGCGACAAATAACAAAGACTCATTTAAATTTAATTTGCCGCCAACAACGTTTGATGCCCGACTGTATGAGAAAATGAATACATGAGTATTTGTGTGTTCATATATGAGTTGAAAATGGAAAATAAACTGAAAAAAGCTTGCTACAGATTGTGAGTATAGATAGACGTTTGATTGGGTCGCCAAAACCTTTAACGGTGCCAGCCAGACAGCCAGCAAACAAATCAAAATGACGACAGCCGTCATGACATGGCCTTTTGGGGTCTTATTTTTTTTTTTGCCTTTTTAAGGTTATTTATTTTTGTTTTTTAGGCAGCACTTTGTTATTTTTGATATGTTCATTGGCAATGCGGCGTTGGGAAAATGAAATGAAAATACCAAACAATTAAATTGAAGGGTCATTGGTGACTCATTCTCATCCTCGTTCGGCGCTTTGTCAACGGCTTTCTATTGGTGCTTTGTTATACGCTACACCCAAAGCACGGAAAAGTATGCTGGACTGTTGGCGTTTTATGTTACACTCAGAATTCAACGGAAAAGAGTCTTCAAAGGCTTTGATCAGTTTGTTGAGAACAGATGACATAGCAATGCCCACACACTTCGGCATGTATCCATTCCCCTACAATTCTTCTGAATATATATACATACAAATGACGTCCTCCACCAAACCATGATTTTTTTTTCCTAAGGTATTGAATGTACGGTGATGCTCCGCTATAACCATATCGGGGTGGCAGCGCTTCATTGTTTTTAGTTTTACAGCCGTGTTTGCGACAAAATGGTTTTGTTTATGTACCGTTGGCATTTTTCTGCGCCAGCATTATTTTTATTTTTTTTTAAAGGTATCTGTACGCGCCATCCAGATACATTGCAAATTGTCCGGTCTTGCACACTGTGATGAAATTCAAATAACGTTATACAGAAAGACGGAAGACATCCTATACAGCTCTACAAATAATAGAAAGTTAACACATTTTTTACAACCAATCATTCAATATTTATTTATCATTCATTGGAAGTTGTCTTACATTAAAGCTTATACAGCCAAATATTTTCTTCGCTTTCCTAAAACATATAGATATGTATACTCGAATATGTTTATTGTTCATTTAAATTAATTAAATATTTTGTTTAAGACCCGTTTATTTTAATAACAGCTACAATATATGATTATCCGATTTCTCGAAATTCAAATATGTGTTTTAGCATATGAAATCTGGTTAGGATGTCCTGAAAACAAAGAAGTTAAAGCCAATATTGATATCCTTTTAAAAGACTAAAATTACACAACACTGACAGACATACATACATTGCGATATCGATTCATCTCCTTGTGCTGATTCTTTATGCAAAGGAAGCTAAAGTATCAATAATTTGAATCGTCTTTTCATTATTTATTTCAAGCATATGCACATTTTGTGGAAAATTTTATAAAATGTTACTAAGGCATTGCTAACTAAATGTTTCACACTGTGCACTGCGCCTGGACATAAACAATGTTTTGGGCGTTTTTGTTTATTTGTTTATTTAGGTGCCAGCAGCATGATTACAAATAATTTGCTTACACTTTTCAATTTCACTGCAAGTGTTTTTTTTTAAATTGTAAATTGTGTCACAAACAAATATTCCCAAAAAATTGTCCAACCTGCAAAGAGCAAAAATCATGAGTCCTTTAAATTCAATTATTTCAATGTGTGTTCACTTATTTCTCTTATTCAGTGCTGTAATAAGAGTATTTATAAAAGAAAAGCAGATAAATTAAGTTCACAATCTGTAATTCAAAATCTGGCATATACAAGCATATGGGAAAATCTGTACAACCCCTTTTAAAACTAAGGCAACATTAATTTTAATACCTTTACCACCCAAACCTGTTTTTATCTATATATGACTTCCTATATTCCCTGTACTATATACATGAGGTTCTTTCAAAGCGAATATGGAGCAATAAATATCTGCCTCGGGCACTTTAGCTTTGTGTTTTGCAGAAAATATAATTGGCAAGTTCATGCAATCATTTCGTGTAATTAAACCAGGCGCCATTGTAAATCCCCTGCTTAAGCAGCTCTGTTCCATCCGGCTCGCACATTAGATGAAGAAATTAATTACACATAATTAATAAATTTAAGACTACTTAAGACAGTTGACGTTACAGCGTTGAAGCGCGCAGCGAGAGGAGTCTACTTGCCAAATAAATCTCTTGAAAATCACTTGGAAAGGCATATCAAAATTTTGTCAGACACGCGCACGCATAAAGCGTCAATTATAATTACAATTTCGCAGCTAATCACATAATTTGCACTAGAAAGCGTGGCAAGCGAAAGGCTTTAAGTCCCGTTAGTGCTGACAGCAACAGAGGCAGCAACCATTAGAGCAGCAACAACAGGAACAACAACAATGTCAACAGCAGTACCAGAAAGCAAAGGCGTTATAAATCTTGCTGATGAGCGACAGGAGCCAAGGAGCTGAGGAGCAGGCAGTCAGACCAGAAAAGGCTCATTTATGTATTTATTGTCGTACATAAATCTAATTATGTATATCGGTCTTCCCGACGCAATTTATCAACTCAATCTATGCAAAGTATTTTAGGAAAAAAGTAAATAGTTTCATGATATATTTTGGCATTAAGATATTGATGAGCTTATCGAAAAGGTAAAACTAAAGTAGATTAACCGTAGAACCTATTTATAAATGGTAATGCTTTTAACACTAGTGACTGATCCCATAAATTACATACGAGTATATTCTTCATCATGGTATCCGTCTGATATGTTTTCATTGAACACATGTCGATAATTACGTCATGTCGTTCTGAATTCAAATAAAGTGTGTAGCGTGCACCCTATGTGGCTATGCAGCGGATCGTCCAGATCTATTTTCAACGCTCAGATGTTAATAATCATGAATTTTGTTGAACGAAACGAACTACATATATTGTCCAAAGGTTCGGGGCGTGCACCTCTAGCTATGCTCTAACTAGCTCGCCTGATTGTCGGGGTTCTTCCTACACTTTAGACACATACACTCTCGCACAATATTTTAGGTGCACTAAACGGTAAAAAGCAATATCAATAAAACCAACTAAAACCTACTGTACTACCCGACAGAATAGATCGCCTAATCAGATCAATTACTTGTTGTTTGGGAACCAAGGTGTTGTCTGTTCCCTTTCTTTACCCACCCAACCAATGCAATTCAATCATGTATATATATCGATTGTGAATTGACCCTAATACAACTAAAAGCTTTCTTGTCTAGTAGAGCTTCATCATGCTTCAGTAAGGACACTTCAAAGGGTTTAAGTCATCATTTCTTATTTAACTTCATTTATTAAACATTTTCATAGTATTTGGCCAAGCCACTAAAAGAAAATTATTTCGAATGTTCCAAAGGAGGCAAAGAAAATAATTAAAATTACGTATACAGAATGGAGATTACTTAGAATAGAAATAAACAGATCTAATGGTCGTTTCTAATTGGCCAAAAATTCGCTATTTAATATGATAATCTCCTGTTCATTTAAAATTAATATTAGTATCACCTTAATTTGTATACCAACTTCGGTACTTGCACTTTTGTATGGCTATATATATATATTTAATACTTATGATCTAGCATATATAATCAACGTGCTGCGTCTTCATTGAGCTCAACGAACACCACGCCGCAGTGAGTATGTCATGAAAACTAATACCGAAGTGCATTTATATTTTCTATAATTTTTATATTGAAATTAATTATTTAATATTGGGTTGTTACTTTGGATACAACACTGAACAGAAGATTATTATATTAAATAGCGAATTTTTGGCCAATTAGAAACGACCATTAGATCTGTTTATTTCTATTCTAAGTAATCTCCATTCTGTATACGTAATTTTAATTATTTTCTTTGCCTCCTTTGGAACATTCGAAATAATTTTCTTTTAGTGGCTTGGCCAAATACTATGAAAATGTTTAATAAATGAAGTTAAATAAGAAATGATGACTTAAACCCTTTGAAGTGTCCTTACTGAAGCATGATGAAGCTCTACTAGACAAGAAAGCTTTTAGTTGTATTAGGGTCAATTCACAATCGATATATATACATGATTGAATTGCATTGGTTGGGTGGGTAAAGAAAGGGAACAGACAACACCTTGGTTCCCAAACAACAAGTAATTGATCTGATTAGGCGATCTATTCTGTCGGGTAGTACAGTAGGTTTTAGTTGGTTTTATTGATATTGCTTTTTACCGTTTAGTGCACCTAAAATATTGTGCGAGAGTGTATGTGTCTAAAGTGTAGGAAGAACCCCGACAATCAGGCGAGCTAGTTAGAGCATAGCTAGAGGTGCACGCCCCGAACCTTTGGACAATATATGTAGTTCGTTTCGTTCAACAAAATTCATGATTATTAACATCTGAGCGTTGAAAATAGATCTGGACGATCCGCTGCATAGCCACATAGGGTGCACGCTACACAATTGGCGCCCAACGTGGGGCCTCGACATTAAAACCAGAACACCAAAAAGTTATGCATAAGATCACCCTATGCATGTTCCTCCACGTAAGCTCTGGCTTTATTCCATCCAAATAGCGAAATAGTAATATTCCTAGTGAATGACTTTGGATGTTAGTGTCGGTTATTGATGTTATTTGCGGAATTTGCGATATTATTCACAAACGTTGGATATGTCGACCGGAATATATTCAGTAAAGCCGATAATGATATCTGGATATGAATTCTATTAGGAATACTTCCCAAATCAAATTATTAGTATTTTCTTCAATTCAGTTTGGCCAGTTGCAATGGTTATTTCTGGAATAAGCGGATGATAATCGAGGATTTCTTGGTTTGCCGACCGAAATATAAATCGCATACTTGGTTTAACCAGATTTTTGGGGATTTGCTTTTAATTATCAATTTAGATGAGAATTAGTTCAGGTTTCGGAACTACAATCATCTAGATAATTTCATTTGGTGGTTGTCCAAATTTGATTTTTTTTTCTCTAGCTAAATTGCAATAGAATGGTAATTCATATTGTGCTTAACAGATCAAAATATTCTTGTTGTTAGATGTTTAGTAGACGGATTCATGCTTCAAAAGGACAAACGTAATTATAATTTTGAAAACAAATTCTGTGACAATGGCTGTACGGCGAAGTACAGAAGATATCTCTCTTGCAATTAACACACAAGATCCCTTTTGTGCTGTTTGTCATGAAGTTATGCGAAAAGACCAATTAATAGCAACCACACCTTGCCAGCACAAATTCCATAGTCAATGCGCGTGTGACGCTTTACAAGCCTCTCCAAATTGTCCTATTTGTAAGACAGCTTGTAATACTGGACAGCTAACGTTCACAAACAACACTTTAGCAGCCGAAATTAGAGCGGCTTGTGATGTTCCGGTAGATGAATTGCATTGGTTGGGTGGGTAAAGAAAGGGAACAGACAACACCTTGGTTCCCAAACAACAAGTAATTGATCTGATTAGGCGATCTATTCTGTCGGGTAGTACAGTAGGTTTTAGTTGGTTTTATTGATATTGCTTTTTACCGTTTAGTGCACCTAAAATATTGTGCGAGAGTGTATGTGTCTAAAGTGTAGGAAGAACCCCGACAATCCGGCGAGCTAGTTAGAGCATAGCTAGAGGTGCACACCCCGAACCTTTGGACAATATATGTAGTTCGTTTCGTTCAACAAAATTCATGATTATTAACATCTGAGCGTTGAAAATAGATCTGGACGATCCGCTGCATAGCCACATAGGCTGCACGCTACAAGTGGCAGCCATAAATGTAATCTCTGTCCATGCCCTGCAGGCAACTGATTTCGTTTAAGTCCCTACTAAATACTATATATACTCCCAGAAAAATGTATGCATATTAACAGCTGTTATAAATTACTAATTAAAAAATGTTATTTACAAAACGCTCATATATGTTTGGTTGAAAGTGGCTGCAAGAATCGGGCCGCCATTAATTTGGCATTCAATTCTGGTTTCCTACTTTTGAAATAATTAAAAGTCGGTAGAGGACTCTTATTAAAAAATATCATCCACTTGCCAGTCATTATCAATTACATTTTACTTTTTCTCTTTGCTCTCGTTTTAGGTAATTGATTGCAAAATGAAATTAACTTGTATCTATGTGAGTAAGTACATTCAATATATCACACACAGTTGGTCAGACGATGGCGACTCCGAAAAACAACTACTAAATAATTGTTAATGTATTACGAATAATTTATGGCATTATTTCATAAAAAGCAATAATTTTTCAATATCAAACGAAGCGGCAAAGCAAGCAAAAGGGGTGACAGCGTTCGCAC
This sequence comes from Scaptodrosophila lebanonensis, assembly GCF_003285725.1. NCBI lineage: Eukaryota > Metazoa > Arthropoda > Insecta > Diptera > Drosophilidae > Scaptodrosophila > Scaptodrosophila lebanonensis. Next base: position 162,899 of record NW_022060552.1, on the reverse strand, counting down.
AGTTGCAGTTGAAGGCTGTTGACTGTTGAACAGTGGGACATTTTGGCACTTTAGTTGCATAAAAGTATATACCTTAGTTCTATTAATTTTTTACTACATGATGCGTGAAGCACTCTACCATTTTACGATATTTATATTTGTAATTTGGGTGGCAATTTTTGCCCAGCTATCCAACATCTGGATGGAGCTGGCTGAGCTAAGCTCTCCTAGTCTTTATCTCCTGCATTCTTTGTTATTCTGTACAGAGTTTCAAAGCTACATATATTATCAAAAACTTTAATTAATTACTTAACCTAAAGCGAAAGTTATTGCAGTGAGTAAGAGAGGGGAACAAGCTAAGACGTTCAGCTGTTTAATAAAATTTAGATTTTACTAAAAAGTAGTTGCTTAAAAAGCATTTAATATATTCTAATTAAAAAACAAACACTTTCAGAAACAATTCCTTAAACGTTTTCAAACTTAACCTTCCAAATATAACTGCATTTTACAGTTATTTTTTTAGTTATGTTGAAAAAATTGGCATTTCGATCAAGAATTCGCAAAAGTCTCAACTTCTGACTTTAATAATAAGTCGGATTTTCAGTTTTTTTTATATTTGCTTCTAAAAATGGGCATTTCGATCAAGAATTCGCAAAATTCTTAACATCTGACTTTAAAAATAGGTCGAAATTTTCAGTTTCTTTTTTATTTTGCTTCAAAAAAACAGGCATTTTTATCAAAAATTCGCAAAATTCTTTACTTCTGCCATTAAAAATAAGTCGAAATTTTATATCCAGCCATGAGCAAAACGTGCCACTGTACTTTTGGTGGCTGCTACTTCAGCTTCTACAACTACTACTACTCCTGCTGCTGGTCCTGCTGCTTTTGTAATAAGCTTGATAAATAATAAAAGAGTGCAAGTAAGTAAAGTTGCGCTGGAAAGCAAGCGCAGAGCGTTGGGTTACTACGGCTACAAAGTGAAATTTATCATTTTTCATAGCTGCAAGCTGCACTTTCTGAAACATTTTACTCAGCAGCAGGCAATGTTGGGCAAATGGGTGGCAGGTGGGAGGAGGGAGGTGGAAAATGGCGCACCACGAGTTGAGCAACATCATATTTTTGGCTGCTTAGACATTCTGATATTTTGTTAGGTTTGGTGGCGTGGTGGCCTGTTGGAACTGGCAAATGTTTACGGAGAAAAGATTAATTGATTCCACTTGGCTGCACGGAGTGTCCCTGGGGATATATGTGCTTCGGTTAGAGGTAGGAAATGGCAAAAAAATATATGTATGTATATATAAAATTGCTGTGTAATCTACAAGTTGGTCCTAAGCTCTCGCACTAATAGAAAGCGCCAATGGAATACGAAAAAAAATGCAGTTTTATAAAAATATTAAAAAAAAAAAAAAAAGCTGCAAATGCATATATACAGTTGCCTTTCATTAAATTTCACTAAGCGCTCATTTGTGTGATCTGTCACGCAGAGGGCTAAGTATGTGGAGCATAAGTACTTTCGAACAAAATTGGTTGAACATTTTACCATTTGGCTGCAGAAGGCTAAAAAAAATGTAGCATGCAATTGACGAATGAATTGAATGGTTTACAGAAGAACACAGATTATAATAGAAGTATTTTTTGATTTGGAAATTTATTTATTTATCTGGTTAATAGAGTACATGAGGAAGATGGCTAATTAATTTGCGTCAATTGTTTAAACTACTCTCTCTTTTGTTCTTAACTCTGCTGTCGGCTTTCAACAGCTTTCCGGTCAAGTTCCACAACTAGAAGGATTTTTCATCATGCGCCCAAGAGTATGCTACAAAATATTTAATAAATGGCGCATACGCAGGCTTGACACAATCTGCTAGAAGCTTTTATACATGGGTTTCTGCGAGCAGCTATTGACTTCATTCAAATTCACAGAATCGTGTTTGCTTGTTAAGATTTTAGAAATATGTATGTATTAGCATATTTTAATTGTATTACGAATGAACTTATAAATTTTAATCGGAGTATTGCCGCAGCTGTAACGAGCCCGTCAGCTATTTCGCCCAGCTAGTATAACGACAAAAGTATTCTTGTTGCACTTAACAAGTCTTCAACAACAGTTGCACACTTTGCTCCCAATGAGAAACTTTTGACAGCAACCTTACCGCAACTGGCAGCCAAGTTTATGCTGAGGGTGTTTTGCATTTAATAAGAGGGCGCAAAGAGTTGTTAAGAAGTAGAGGCAAGGCCAACAGTTAAAACATGCCACACAGCTTAAGGTTTGACAGCCAAAACCAGTAATGCTCACTTGCAGTTCCAGTTGCAATTGTCTGTGGCTAGGGGGAAGCCACGCTCCAATAGCAACACGTACACACACACACACACTCGCACACATGGCGACATTTTCTGCGGTTTTTACAGTTTTTGACAACTTTGCTTGTCTGCCATTTTGAAATGTGAACTTTTGTAATTGTTTGAAAAAGTTTTCGTGCATTATTTTAATTTGCTCTTCCAAATCGTCCGATTTATTATGGATGCATTGGTGCGAACAAATTTTAAATCAAGACGCAACCCAGTAAGGTGAAATGAAATTATGCGAGAGCTGTTTTAGACAACAACAATGTTCAATATTTATTTTGAAAGGTGAATTTTCTTGAACCAGAAACTGGTTACACCTTTTTTCTAATTAATTTTCTACCTAATTTAATAGAACCAGCATTGCTTGCTTTCTTTAACTCAATCCCATAGCCAACACCTTGCATCGCTCCATATATATACTCTACTGAGTATGTACACAGTAGAAATGTAAGTGGAATGCTCCTTAAAAATACAACAGTCTGCAACATAATTTCAGCGGCATTAACATTTTAATAGCCACCGGGACGCGTCTTCGGAGGCAGCAGCAACACTGGCCGCTGTGGTCGCGGCAACCACATGCACGATAAAAGTGATTAAAATTTAATTTCATTCGCTTTTGGCTGAAAGTGTTTGGTAGAGGGGTGGAGGGGCAGAAAATACTGAAATGCTGCAAGTGCGGTCCAAAAATGGGCATGCATTTTCCCATAATTTCTCACTCGCTTATTCGTCTTCTTGTGCTTCATTTTCTTTAATTTGTTATTTTATTTTTGCAGCGCGCACAAGTTTTCATTAAGTTGCATTGTTATTATGCTTTATTACTCAAATTTCTCATTAAGTGCTGCAGCATTATTGTTTTTTTTATTCACATTCTACTCTTGGAAAATTACAAGTGTGAACGAATTCGTGTTACTGTTAAAAGGTCATTATTCGTATCGTCAAGCAAATTATTTAATAAAAATTTTTGACAAAAACATAATTCGGCAAGGGCTCGAATGTTAAATTCGGGCACTCCTTTCAACATATTTTCTTATTCTTGCAAAGGACTGTTGCAGCTCGGCTGGCGTAGCAGACTAATTGTTATAAGCACACCATTATATCTCAATTGTAATTAATGTGAAAACAATTACGTTTGAGTGTGTCTTAGGGTAGAGAGAGCATTAAAAACAAGCAAATAAACTTGCCTTCATCCGTACTGAATCCGTGAATCCAACACTTACACATTTGGAAAACCTTTACCCACACAGACAGCCAGGCAGATGGTCAGGCAGAAGGTAAATGACTTGTCACATGAAGCAGATCAATATTAGAGTTATTCTATGGGTGTAGGGACACTTCCATTTGCCTATTGCATACTTTTAAAAGAACCCTTTATTTCGTGGTACTGTTTGAAAATCGGAAAAAAACCATCCATCTCATATATGCGCCTCCTTATGACTAACTGACTAATGAACAGCCAGAATCTACTAAGCCATTAAACGGGACAGTTTGTGATCCGTCTTTGTGGCTTTCGCAATTTATGTTTTTCCTAATTTCCGTATTTCTACTCTCTTTTATGGTTTACTTCTGTACTACACACAATGTGGGATAATACATCCAGACATGGCTATATCCATGCTAACTTATAAAAAATATATTTCGTGGGGTCAGCCACACTCCTCGCAGTAACTATTTTCAATTTTTTGGGTACAAAGTTCTAATTTTAAAGAAAATAAAATGGAAGATACGCCCTGAATTCTCGTTAAGAACATTTAGAAGAATATAGGAACAATAGCTACACAAAAAATACGCATAATTGCTAACTCATGAGAAAAAGCCAGCTAATACTTATTAATATTAATATTAAAGGTGCACAAAAATGTTATACATTTTTTTCCACTTACGCGTAATTCCTGTAGAGGACCTTTAACTTGCTGACATAGAGTTTAATTGCTTCAAGCCGCAATTATACAAATTAATCACAGCACTTAAATGCGCATCACAAATCGTAAATTCTCTTTTCGTATGTACAATACAAGCAATGAGGAAAAAATGGGAAAAACACAACTCAAAACAAATATTAAATGTGTGTAGAATGAAAATATAACAAGCATTTTTATGACGACGCTAAAAGTTGTTTCGTGTCAGCCGCAGAACGAGCGAGCTTTTTTGCTTGCCTTTTATGGCAGAATATTTGCGAGCTTTCATTATGTATTTTTTAGCATTTGATGGATAAATTGGGAATTATGACTTTACACAACATTAATGCTAATAATAAACGCATAAATACGCGGGCGAAAAAACAAAAACATAAATTCGTTATAAATGCATTTTTTATGTTAAATAATAATGTTCAAATTTGAATTCCAATTCAATTGAATTCAATTGAATCATAAAAAGGCATTATGAACTGTTTATTGGCCAATTGAAATATCAGTTTGACCCGCAAAAAAAAAAAAAACCAAATGATTATGTATACTTGTATATAGTATACGAGTGTAAACATTAAGTCTTTGAAGTTTGCTGTTGAACCAAACAAAGGGAAAGTTTCATTCAATTCAATAGTCCGCAAATGTCATGGATGTGTGTGGGCGGGTGTTTATGGGATTACCTAGATGTCTGTATCCGGATAGCACGTGCTTGCCTTTTGCTGTTTGTCAACACTAATCTGGCTGCCGTGTACCCCGCACTTAAGGCAAAGGACACACGACTCCGATGACAACGACTATGACTACAACAAGGACAATGGCAATGACAACGGGAACGACAACGACAACGCAATCAATGTGGATACACGACGCCGCCCTCGTTCGAGTATTCGAGCCGGAAATCAAAATAAACAACAGCAAATCAGTCAAACAAACAAACAAACACACAAACAAGCTGGCTAAAAGCAATAAGGTTCAAATGCGACCCACATTTGTCCAAGTGCTAAGACCAAAAGGCAATTTTTGTGCGTGTGGCTCAATAAAGAGCCTAATGAAGAACCGTAGACATCAAGGACAGGTAGCGATAGATACTCGAACATAAACACAAAAGTAGTGCTAATACAAGGGTCGAAAAATATACTGCATACGAGTGGACTAGCAGACGGGCAGACAGCCAAGACAAATATGCAAAATACATGTGTACATAAAAGCTAAAAAACAGGCACTAATAGTGTTTTGATTGAGATGCTGCTGCTTAAGGTTCGAACAAGGGCCGAGACTTTAAGCTAGATGCAATTTTTTGAGCTCACATTTTATACAGAAATCAAATGTTCACATTCGAATATGGCTCTTAAGATTTCGAAATAGTGACATATCTATACATTATGTAAGCTGTATTTATCACCTTTGAAACTGACAGGCATTTTCCAAACGAATTTATTCTTTCTGCGTATTGGAACGTAGCCGTAATCTTTACACGGATTTAAAAAACTCTTCCAGTTCCACGCAAGAGTTCTTTTAACCCAATTAGGTGCTTAAATGTATATGTTTTTGAAAAGACACATGTTTCTAATATTTAGCAATTAACTCAATTTTTATTTTATGTAAAAAGAGTTCTTTTAACCCAATTAGGTGCTTAAATGTATATGTTTTTGAAAAGACACATGTTTCTAATATTTAGCAATTAAATAAATTTTTATTTTATAAAAAATTTTTTTTAACCCAATTAGGTGCTTAAATGTATATGTTTTTGAAAAGACACATGTTTCTAATATTTAGCAATTAACTAAACTTTTATTTTATATAAAAAGAGTGTTTTTAACCCAATTAGGTGCTTAAATGTATATGTTTTTGAAAAGACACATTTTTCTAATATTTAGCAATTAACTCTTATTCGAATACTACTTTCACGATTTCTAAACAACATTTTCTTGACAAACCCCATCACTTCTAAAACTGACATCATTTTCCAACCGAATTCATTCTTGGCACATTTAAAAGATTATCATTTCTATGAGCCGTAGCGTGTTGGAAAGAATACCCAAGGCTTAAAAAAGCTAAGCAAGAGTTTGTTTATCCTAATTAAGAGCTAAAATATACATACTTTTACATATACATATGTATTTGAAAACACACTTTTCTAATATTAGCAATCACCTAAATTTTCTTCGATTGTATTATTGCACTTTGGTTCATTATAGTTCAGTTGAGAAACCAAATAATTATTACAATTTGTAGCTTAACTTACAGAACAGAGCCTAACTGAGATTTCTTTAATCTGTTCCTCTCGTTCCAAAATTATACTTTAGTTGCAAAGGAAGCCTGAAAATGCGTTTTAAATTAAACTCATTGCTCAGCTTAAGCCGAAATTGTCTTAGCTGCGCATCAGCAGCCACAAAATTCGAGTAACAGGAGTGGAAGAAAAGAGGAAAACACTGACCCAGTAACAGTTTGAACGCATTACAATTTTATTTCGATTCAATTTGCCGGCAACATCAAACAGCAGCGGACCACGGCAAACACTCGACCACTTGTAATACAATTTATAAGTACCGCCAAGACATAGCCACACACCCACTCGCCCACACAATCGGATCGCAGTTCTTTTTTATGAAAATTACATTTTTACATAATTTAACAAGATGAGGAAAGAGCAAAACGGTTCCGGGACTGGGAGTGGGCCTGGGACTGGGACTGGGACTTGGAAGGCTAGAAGCGTTCGTCACGGCGCGCTTAGCTCGGTCAGTGAGCCGTCTGCAATTTTCTTCATGGGGCTACTTCATGGGCTTTTTGCTGTTCCTATTGCTGTTGCCGTTGTTGCTGTAGTTGTAGTTGTTGTTATTGCATTGACCACTAAAGTTGCCATAAAACGGCATAAGATGCTGCCACTCTATGACGTCGTCTGCTGCTTTATGAAGAAAAAAAAAAAGATGGAAAATAAAGAAAAACCCAAAGAAAAAAGTGGCACTTGAGTGGCGGCACTTTGAATGGGTTTTTGTGGCACGGTCGCGATCCGACCAGGCAGGCAAAATGTTTAAGCGTAAATGATGTTGTAAATACAATTTTTAGCAAGAAAAATGTCTTCATCATCAAGTGGCTTTGGCTTCGGCTTCGGCTTTAGCCATGGCTATGGTTATGCTATGCTCCAACGGTAACTGTAACGCTAACGGTAACGTTATATACGGTGCAAATGGCGTAAAAGCTTGACGCTTGTTTGTGCTGCCAAAAGGTTTTTCTAAGTGAAAATGGGCGAGACTATGTGGGTGAGCGCTTAAGTGTTGTTTATGCGAGGGTTGATGTCAGGTTGGAACAGCATCCTTGAATGTGCTGTTGGGCTTAAGTTGCCAGCCTGCGCCAGAAAGCAAAGTTGTTTATAGGTAAAGTTTTTTGGAAGGGCTCTAAACCGGCTGACTACACACTGTAACATGATTTTTCCCCTTCTGTTTTCTTTAGGGACGAATCCATAATATTTTCAAAATTATCAACGACCACACAATTTATTAGAAATGTGCGAATAGTTTCAGCACAAATGCTGGGTAGTTTACTAATCTTTGATCTAATCGAACTAATTATATGTGTAGAGTCAATAAATAGGTTTTATTCAAATTCTATTGTTTTTAAAATTATCAACCAGCTCACAATTTTTTAGAAATGTTCCAATAGTTTAAATAATCTTTTATCTAATCGAACGAATTATAATTGTATGTAGAGTCCCTAAATATGTTTTATTCAACACTTTGCCTTTCTACTTCTACTTCCCGTTCTATTTCCTTAAGGGACAAATCCAAATTATTTAAAAAATTATTAACGACCACACAATTTATTATTCTGTATAGCGAACTAATCCATAATCTAATCGAACTAATTGTAATTGTCGAATTTTAGAACAATAATTTCAATTTCAGGAATTAAGGCAGTTATGAAAAATTACTTTTACAAGGGCATCTGGGAAATTTATCAGAATAAACCATAAACTAGTCCTTTTTCAGATTTATCTGTATACCAAGTTGGGTTATTCTAGCTGTTATGGTTTCTGAAATCCTTGCGTTCATACAGACAGATGTTTGAACGGACGGACACATGGACATTTCTACATAGTCGCGTTTTATTTCTATGCTGATTAGGAACATGTCTGTATACTTTGTGGGGTTCTACATGTTTAATGAACGTAAAAGTATAGCTTTTTACCCATTGGTTACAGGGTATTCAAATTAGAGTTCATGGAGTGGGGGTTTTATTTAATTTGTGATATTTTTGGCGTTGTTCTTACATCCGAAATCTAATGTAGCAAATAAAATTGATCATTATGAGAAAGATAATCTGTTATTAAATAAAATAGAGAATAGTAGAGGTTGGCCTTACAATAAATTCGAACTAAGAAGCTCTCTTCTTGGAACTATTTTAAGCAAATTTATCTGGTATGTTTGTGGAAATCAAAATGGCGTTAACAAGCAGAGCATTGCTTACCCTGGTCTGAATGCTCCACAATTACACAGTTTACAATGAATTTGTGAGATGGCCATTGCAATATGATGACTATTTTTAATTTGAATTGCTGTGGTATTAATTAATAATTTTGTACTTTTAATTGGGCCTCAACTAAAATACAAGCAGGCTGTCTGTAAAATTCGTTGTCAGTTTATTTTGTGAGCAATTATAATGAAATTCAAGTATCAGAAACAAATCAAGCCATTCAAATCAATTAGGCGTGTCCTCCAGCTCATATCCAGTGGTGAGTGGGCCAAGGTGGCATTTCGCTCAATAGCAATTATTACGTTTACTCCAACACACAGCCATCGGCAAGAGCTTCGCATATTTGGGCAGTCCAGCAGCTTGTCCGCTACATCGGACACACACCATTGACGGCTTCAATCCCCACTATATAGGCTACTGTTCTCACTGCAATCTGTGCGACTTCTGTCGTCTGGCCACATTATCTTCACTTGCGTCGCCATGTTCGGCAGCACTCTGTACTTTGTGTTCTGGCGTTTCTACCGATTTATATGCCCAGTGCGCCTCTTTCGCATATTCGGGTCGGAGCCGGAGCAAATGAGGCAGATAGAGGAGCGGCGTAATCTTTGGCAAGAGATTTGACATGGCAACTAATTGATTGATGGTTCCATTGCAGCTTGCAATAAAGAACATTCTCGATATTGGCCTAAGACTACGGGGCTTTTGTGGGTGGTTATCGGTTGCCAGGCAACAAATAGCAGTAAACAACACAGAACAGAGCTGCTTTCTCGCTCAATTGTCACATAATTTTCGCATAAATTATCAAATAATTTAAAACCATACCCCCTCCCCAGCTCTCCAGCTCCCCAGCTACTGGCTTCCTGCTACTAGGCAACCGTGCAACGACTGGCTTCGCATTTCAAATGCTGGCACAACAAAATCAAGGTAACCAAGCAGCTCAAAATGAGCATCGTCAAATGAAATTTATTGCCTTGGCTTAGGAGCCCTGTGCGTGGCTTGTGTTGATGGGGACAGGCTCAAGGAGTGGGAAGGGGGGGAGGCACTCCTGACTATCAGACAATTGAGTGGCGCTGAAATGCTTGTAATTGCGACTTAAAATTAGACACGAGGGAGCATTTGTTAAATGAAATGTAACAATGTCTGTAAGCTAATTAGGTTCCTGTATAAATACAAAATAATGGCTAAAGAACTGAACGTTGCTATTTTGATAAACAGCAATCGGTGTCTGACAGTTGACGTTGACGATGTAGATTATAAAGATGATGATGGCGATGGCAATGGCGATGGCAGTGGCAGTGGTGGTAGTGATGCTGATTCTGATGTTGATGAGGCCTTCATTTTCCACGTGATAAGTATAATAAGCAATTAATGTCACAATACTCTGGGCAGAACGGGGCCTTCTGCCTATTTTTTTGAAGTGCGTGTATACAAAACAAAAGCTTTAATTTTTCTGTTGATGAGAAGAGTCTACACCTTCTTTTAAAGTATGCAGACCACTTTTGTAAAGGCATCTTAATTTTTTCCAAAACCTCTGCTCTGTTAATGAACTGCTATAGCGAACAAAAACAACGATATTTCTTCTGAAATGCTTATTGCTGGAATCACTTTGTTCGCTCGGATGCAAGTTTTTAAAAGGCTTTCTTCGCGATAGTTTTTTCTCGGTTCTCCCAAAATTTCTGGCAAACAAATGCTTGAGTACCAATCAGAATTAACCAACCTGCGATATTACAAGTTTTTCCAAACAAACAGAAACTCTTTTGTCTCAAATTGATTGTTGGCTCTTCATGGAAGACATAGTGTTTTAAGATGTAGATGTAGATTAGTTCTTGATGTGATCAATGGTGTCTCAATCTCAATGTAGAAATAACAAATTATGCACAGCATTAGTTGATTATTAAGAAATAAAGAGCACATGATTTCGAAAAAACTTCCTTAACCACTCAATAATTCTAATCTGGTTGAGTGTCCGCTGTCTTTAGGAAAACCTAATTTTTCCCTTCTTCCTGCAGCTGGTTAGTAGCAACGCAACATTACTCTACAAAAGGATTATAAAGGAAGTTTCAAAATGCTAAAAAGCTTAAAGTGTATGCCTTCAACTGTAACTTAAATATTCGGCATTTTTTGACAAGAAATGGTTCTCTACCTTCTCACACCTAAGAGCTAGCCCAATACCGCAGTTAATTATCTCTTCAATAAATCAGAGCAAACCAAATATCCAGCAAAACACTCAAATTCAGGAAATGGAAATGATATACCAAAGCAAATACGAGTAGCAACATGACACAAATTGCTGTCACATTTAACTGAAATTAGAACGTGATTAGATTTCGTTTAAGCATTAAAATCAACTGGCAGGCAGGCAGGCAGGCGGGCGGGCGGACAGTCTGACAGATGAAGTGTTGTGTTGTCGCCATGGACTAAAGGAATATTGGAGGTGGGAGAGCAAACTAATATTTGCAGCAAGCAAATTTATTGGCGATTTGCTGAGCATGCCCATCGAGACCAACGGCATTAATTATAACGTGCATAATTAACAAATCTCTCGGTCTCAGTTTCGCATTGCCTTTAACTCAAATGGATGCGACGCGATACCACACCACACGATTCAAACTCAACATTATAATCGTTTAATCAGCGCCAAGGCCCTGTGCATTGGTGTGCACACTAATCAAGCCATAACCGAGTCGAGCCAGTCCGAGCCGAGCACCGTATCCATGGAACTAGAAGTTATTAGCTGGCAAACATAGTTCGCTAATTTGCGGTATTAATGGCCAGCTACCGAGTAGCATGAAATCGGCTCATAATTGGCAGGCGATGAGGCGCACGATAGGTTGAGGCAGCATCAACGGCACGTTCCTGCAACACCACTAGTATTTGTGCGGGTCAAGGACAGAGGTGTCAAATAAAACGCCTCTCGGAGGCAAAACGATCAACGCCAAGCCAAGACGGGAATTGAACAGAAAAAATGGCACTGAATTTTATTATCATTGAGGAAATAGTTGAAAATTTACTTTTTTAATGTCCAGGCAGCTTAATTTTTGTGAGCAGGCTTCATATTTGAAAAACGTTAGTCATACAATTATATTGGCAGATATATATAAAGAGGGATTTGTAGAAAGAGACTGAATTTAGAATACCTTATTCAGACGTTGTTCCTAAAGTTAAAAACCATAGTTTAAATATTACATTTTTAATGTCCAGGGAGCTTAATTTTTGTGAGCAGGCTTCATATTTGAAAAACGGTAGTCTTACAAGTAAATTGACAAATAAAGATAAAGAGAGATATATAGAAAATAAGACAAAAATTTGAATACTTTACTCCAAAGCTATTCTTTAGGTTAGAAGTTAGTTAAAAGAAGAATTGTTTATTAAACACTTTACTAAAAATGGATTGTATTGGGCTGATAAAAAATTAATTATTCATTACAGGAGATTAGAAAACCACCCAAGCTTTTGGCAATTTTTTTGACTAAGAAACCATACTCCTTCCAGAGCGCATTTCGAAATGCTGGTCAAATCTTTGACAAGCTACAATATGTTCAAATGTTTTGCTTATTGCTGGCCATATTGCTTGCTTTACTTTTTGAACTACACCCTCCAAGCAAAAGTAAACAAAGGCGGCACACAAACAGAAATGAAATGCTAGAACATCAGGAGCTTGTCAGCTGCTGAATTGAAACCCACATCACCTGGCCGAAGGTCGCCCTATTCCCAATAAGGGCAAACAACAAGTTTCGGGGGTGAAGGTAGCTGCCCCGGCCATGTTCTGCGACAGTCATAGAGCGTGTGTGGAAATGTTGCTCAGCACACACGCCTCCAAGTTAATCGTTACAAAGTTAAACAAACACAAATAGATTAGTGCAAAGTTCATTGATGTACGATGTCAAAAGTCGAATTGTGTCAACTGCTTGCAGAAAAAGAAACGAAAGGAGTGCGAGTATGCCATGAATATAGATACATATACTATATGCGTTGGCAAAAAGCGTGAAATCTGTGGGCGGACACGTCGTAGGCAGACGACAAGCAAAGTAAATTGCTTTGCTCCTCAACTTGCCAGTGTGTTCAATGATTAAGCTTTGGTCGGACGTTCTAATTGAAGCGAAAAAACAAGCTATGTGGAAAAGTCATGGAACCAAAGTCCCCTAGAGAGTTGTTGTTATAGAAAACCTTAAAATTTTAGTATCAAAATCAGAATACGTATGCCATTTGATACATTTCTGATTAAACTTTTTACCGTTTCTGAACACAACTTAAATAAACATTACAAGATCATTATTGAATAACAAATAATAGTGTTATACCAAAGAGATCCAAATATAAGTTTTCAAAACATTAAGCCAAGTAACTTTCCAAAATAAAACATGTCTCTTTGCTATATTAATTATGTTTCTTGGTAAAAATCAAGCAAGTTTCCTGCTCAAATCTGACGAATCTAGTAGAAATAAAACAAGATTTTTTGCTATATTAATATAATATTATTCTTTTTTTTCTTGATAAAAATCAAGCAAGTTTTCTCCACAAATCTAGCAATAGATATACTTAATCATCCCATCAAGTTTTATTTATACGCAATTGATTTTCTAGCTCCTGAGGCAACATGAAGATAAGGACCACCGCTTTCCCTGCAGTATTGACCTTGGCTAGTAGCATTTTAAATCTGCTTCTTCTTTAAAAACCTACTTTAAAATTTGCGTCTGCTTCTTCCCACAATTCCATATCTTCTTTCGTTTCATATTTAAGCTTTAGTCCTGCATAATAAGTTTCTAAGAATCGCACTCTCACGCTCGTTAAAGCGGCTCCAACAGGCAGTGCCGAAAGGTCCTTTAATGCTTTCAACGAGAAATCATTACCAGAAATGTCCTGCAGCGTCAATTTGTAAAAGCCGTTGGCGTTCTGCCCTTGCGACAAAAACCAAAAAACCAAAGCCAACAGTAGGGGAAACCGAAGAAACAAACGTGGCCTGGCCAAACACTTAAGGCTAATGGTTTTGTCAGCCACGCCCATCGCCTTCCTTTGGTAGCTGCTTGTCCTACCTCCTCCTGCTATCGCACATCCTCATGCCTGTGCATAGCAGAGCACGCATACAAATTGACAATTTTATTAGCACATAAATTAGTAAAAATAATCAATAAGCAATGTACCAAAAAGCAGTCGAGGGGATGGGGTAAGGACTTGTACGATAAATTTCGTTTATTGGCCATATTTATGTACCATACTGTGCAGCCATTTGCAATTATCATGCCAAAGACCTTGTCGATGATACGAGTTTTCGTATCAATTAGCCCTGGCACACAAATTACGCAATTTTGATGCGAATCATGCGACGGTATTTGGCTTTAAATCGCACAAAATTTTCTCCCAATTTCAAGTCAACAACTACAACACCCTTAACAAATAGGACAGCAACGAAAGCGTAGTAGAATGCAATTATTAGAGATGGTCGTTTGAGTTGATTGAAAGGGTCATAAGGATATGCAGTTTCACTCAAATAGTTTTATTGTTATTACAGAGTCCCTTCCCTTCCTAGCAGAATCCCTTCTTAAAACAAATCTTTCATTTTTAAACAATATGATGTACCGGCATCTGTCAAAAAGAAGCATTGGTGGAAAGTTTTGATGTGATATTGAGACTGAAATAAGAATTGAAACAAGCAAACGGTTCGACCAACAGACATTGCCATTTCGATTCAATTGTTATGCTGATCATATACTTCATTTAACCATAACAACAACCTACAACTAATGATATATTCAAACTTTCAATTATTCATTTGGTTGCTTATTAAAGAATCAAATATAAATACTATAAAAAAAGGACATATTAATACTTAGAAATATTTTCAAATCGATATGTTTTTAAATACGTTTTTCGGTTTAATATATTGCAATTTATATTTCTTTCTAAATATCTTTCATCAAATATGTGAATGATTATTGCAAAGAAGGGAGCACTTCAAAAAGCAGGGATTTCTTATCAGCCTGCCCTTTGTTTTTCGTCCTGTTTCAGTTTTTAATTTTTTAATTTAACCTCTAAGACTTGGTAAAGAAAATAAGGCTTTCTGAAAGACCCTAAATATTGTCATACGGGATTGTTTCCATTTGAGCGTTGATTTGATTACTTTTTGCAATTTAAGTATACACTTATTTTCAAAAATTGATGGAATTTTCATTGCACATTTTAAACAAAGACAGCAATGTAATCGGAAAATCCATAAATATTTTAGCTTGTTCTTCTACTGACAGTCAAGCATCATTTGTTATGGTTATATGTAGATATTCCCCAACGGCTCAGCTCTATAATTTGTTCATCCATCTCATCTCTACTATTAGCCCACTACCATTCCGATATACATACATAGCTTGTTAATTACTTGATTCATGGAAATGTTTGGCAGGGCTTTTGGATTTCAGCGAAATGTGTTACATACCTTCAGGGCGCATACTTTTAGTTAGAATTGTCAGTTGACTGCTGGGCGTTGGGCGGCATGTTTGCAATGTAGTTTTCAACTATTTTCACTGTTCGCTAAAAGTTTGCGCTTTCCATAACTGTTGTTGCCGTCGGTGTTCACTGCTTGCACTAATTAACTCGATTTTTGGGAAAACGTTGCTAATTTGAAAATGGAATAGTTTCTCAACCCCTCGCGAATTTTGTTAGATATAGTTTGGAGTAGTATAAGCACCTGGCAGCAACAAAATTTTACACAGTAATTTAAGCTCGATAGAAAATTAATGAGCTGCATGCCACAGTTGAATGGGAAACGAGGTATTACAAATTTATGCCAGCAACCAAATGCAGACTCCAATGCACTTAAATTTAAGAAATGTAAAATAAATCAGTGCTTGTCACGGTTTCATACTATATATTCTGTATATAGCTCCCTAACTTTCATAATTTTTAATTTAATTTGGTGAAAATTTTGAAATTACATCCAACTGCGAGCTTCTTACCACAATGCCTCAACCTTATACGAAAATTTTGTGGCTTCTTTAAAAAAAGCTGATTTATTTATATATATGTAAAAAAATATTGTTAAAATAATTTAATTTGTATGCTGTCAGTGTTGTTTTAATTTCAATTTCCCAAACCAATCGAAATTGTTGTAAAATACTTGAATTTACAAGTAAAACAAAAATTAAGACCTTTGTAACTGCCACATTATGCATATTTCACACATTATAGTACAAGCTTGTCATAAAACACTTTGAACCAATTTTTGGTCAACAACAATCAAATTTTGTAGAGAAATAAATACATTTCTGCTTGAAATATAAATAAATTCCTGCCATGGATGCACCATTTGTAATTACAAATTTGTAATTACAAATTACCCACACATCGCACCTACTAAGCTTACAACAATCAGCTTAAGCCAAATCCCGTGAACAATGAGTCAAACATCAAATTGGAAAGGCAAACAAATAAGACAATGGATACCCAATGTTCATAATACGATCTAAGAGTAGGCGTAGATTGTTTTGCTATTTTTAGAGAAATAGAAATAGCGTGAGAGATATTTTCTAATGGCTTTTTTTATATTTATTTATAGTGTGTATCTAGGGTAGTTTCATATATAACTTTAAGATTTATGCCAGACAGTCAATGCACATTAGCTTTCAACAAAGGCACTTACCGTTCACTACTGCCTTAATGCAGTATTTATTTATATCGCTGTTTAAAAAATGCGTAGCATACTTTTAGGCCGGTGCATAAATTGCCGCTCATCGCGATAACAAATACATTTAAAATGTAATCAATCAAGCGAACTCAACACAGCAAACAAAAACGCGTGGAAGCGCAAAATCGAAATTAATTATTGCGCTTAAAAATTATTCTTGTTTTATGAATGCACATACACTATACATATGTACATGCATATATGTAGATGCACACAATATTTTAATAAATATTTTAGCGTAATTTTTTTTCGTATTCAATTCTTGTTTTTCATTTTGTTTTTATCTTTTTTTATGCGCACATTTCGCGCCTGTTTTCGATTAATTGAATATTAATTTGCTTTTGGCGGGTTTATTTAAGTAAAAGGCACAACAGAAACAACAAAAGCCATTTCAATGCATTAAAAGTGAAACAATGGCAATGCCAGCAGCACAAATTCGTGGCTTGATTAATTGCAAAAAGTATATACACGTAATGGCTATAAATAAACGCACGTTCTCTTGTGCGGAAAATGCCTGTGATTGAGATTTAATTACGGGGCCACAACAAAAAAAGAACTCGTTTGAAAATGTATTGATCAAAGTTTAATGACTTGTATGGATTTTAATTAGCATGTTTTAAATACAATGTCGCTGAATGTCAGGGAATTTTATAGCATCTTTCTGTCTGAGAATCATCTGCTAAATTAATAAGCAATTGCAATACAAATCCATACTTCAGAATGCTATCCCTATATGCCCGTTAAAAGTATAGTAAGTATGTGTGACAGCGAGTCTAGTGAATATAAGTATAGTATGTTTCGTGATCTTTTTATCTTGATATGTTGGTTTCTTTGGTATATGTAAAAAGTTTATATATAACATGAGCTGCCTACAACAGATTTTACTTAAAATTAACCCTTAGCTGCCATCAACCGCTTCATCATTACCATCACCAGTTACGGACATGCAAGCAAGCAGTCGACCGATGAACGGCCAACCAGCCACACATTTTAACAATTATTGCCAGCCACATACTGGGACATCAGGACATGTGCATGCATTTGGACAGGGATACATTTCTCCATCCACCATCCTCCATCTCCACATCTCGCACATGTAATGTTCTCAATTTTTCGCATTTTGCACAGCCAGCGGGCGGAACAGACAGGAAGACGGCAAGACAGAAAGACAGCAAGTGTGTTTGCCAGCTATCCAGTCACCTGCCAGCCATAATAATATTAAACAATATATATAAATCACTCAGCTGTCTCCATTCGGGCAACTGCTGCTTCAGCCTCCGGCATTGGGTTGGACAAGCGAAGGTTTCATAAAAATTTACAGCCATAATGCTTATTTTAAAAGTCAATATGTTCGAGGGGCTGTTATTTTAACACCCATGTGTCAGGCAGGTGCCAACGCCAACGCCAACGCCATGTGCCCCGTTAGCTGCCATCGTCGTCACCGTCGCCGTCACCATTACCTTTAACGTTACCGTTTCTGTCGTCATCGTCGACATCGTTGCCGTTGTCGTGGTCCTTGTTGGTCATATCCTTTTCGCAAGTGCGAGACAGGCGACAGCGTAACATGTCAGTGGCCAATGTCACAGCCCACAACATACAACATAAACATGAAGTGGAAAGTTAAAAAAAAATAATAATAAAAGCAACAGCAACAAAAATGCAAAAGGGAAACAAGCACAGTCAGCAATGCCCCAAGTCATCTAAAGTCAAGCGTCACACGTCGTCGCCCGACCGAGCCGGCAATTGTTCCGACTCCGAGGCTCCTTTGCCCTGCACAACCGCTTCTCAACAAACTGTCTAACGAGTTTACCAGTACATGTATATAGTATAGGACCCCTTCAGATGTCACTGTTTTTCTTTTTCAGATACTATAATGAAGAATAAAGGGTGGTTTCAAATACAAAAATGTTAGAAAGACAAATATTTTTAGGAATCTACGGATTAGGAAGAAGTTGTAGGTGATGTATAAAAACCAGGCATTCCAATAGTCTATATTTTATAATTATTTATACATAAGTTAACAAAATATCAGCCTGGATTAAAATACGCATGCCAAGTGCTTTTTTGGGCATTTCTGTTTGGCTTTTGGAACTATCTGGCCATATCTTAATCAGATAACTAATCGCTATTCATATGTAGCATTATATTCTACTAAACACTTTTCAAATGATATATTAATTAATACTTAATTAATGTAATTCTAACAGCAGGTCTCGAAAAGTTGACTTTTAAATATTAAATATGATTACATTATCTTATTTGAATATTGTATTGAATATACAAGTAAGTATTATAATAATTATGAAATATATTAAGGGGAACTCATTTTGTTTATTCACAGAAGAGTTGTTGAAAAATCTCTCCCATTTTGTTTTAAATACTTTCTTAAAGACATTTAAAATTACTTTGCTTCTCTGTGTGCAGTAGCATGATAGCCATTTATTCTTATTTGTACTTAACAGTGTACGATTGAAGAGTATTATATCTTCAGCAGAGAATTACAACCGCTTTCCTTGCTGCTGTTGACATCCTGTCCTGTCGTCCTTTCATATGACATGATTATGTGTAAAAGTGCAACAAGCAGCCAGCGACAATCCCAATGCTCCTGCCCCTACCCTCCATGTGTGTTTGTGTGTGTGTGTGATTGTGCACAGTGCCGTGAAGTAGCCCTTTAGCAATGGATGCTGAGGAGGAGCGCGAAGCAGCTGCAGCATCAACTCACCTTTGCTGACAGTTGGCAGCTGAGCTCACATGTGATTTTTTATTTCCGCTCTGTCCTTTGCCCCTTCCCTAGTCTGTTGGCCACTTTTTTTTAAGTTTATTGTTGCGCCATCAAGGCTTCTCTTTTGTAGTGGCTAATGATAGTTAATAAGCCTTGCCTAAGAGACAAGGACTTTTTTCAGATTAGTGGCTGTGATAGATCGGCCGGTTAGCGACCAGCCAGCAACATTGTGCGAGGATTTAGTTTGTTGCTTTTTATAGCCTGTACATAAAGGGTGATAAGAGTATATTGAGGTCGTGTAAAGGCAGAAAGAAGCTTCTGTTTATATTGTTAATCAGCAAGGTGGGACAAATCGGACAGCAATCAGACATGTCCGCTTGTTTAAACGCCTAGCTTACTTGGTATCTACTTCTTCTACTTCCTAGGCAGAATGAGCTTACTTCATTTTATTTTCAAGTTTCCTTACTTTCTTTGCTTGGTTTTCTTAATAACACAATTAAATGGAGTCAGAATTATAGCATCAACAATAATATATATTGAATATTGAGAAATTACAAAACATTGACAATTAAAGAATGGACTTGTTTCTATTGGCGTTATCAATTAGGGTTGTCCATCGAAAAATGGGCATGTTTTTTTTGGACGTATCATCATGCTAAGCGTTTTTAAAGAGTAGTATGAACCATGCCAGTGATGCCAATACACGCCTTTCGCCTTCATACCGCTTTCACTCGAATAATTGCCGTTTAAATACAGTCCATTGAGATTGCTGGCAACACAGAAGAAATCAATAAACAATGAGATCTAAGAGGAATTAATTGCACACATACGTCTGCATACACTTCTTGAACCAGCCGGCCCCCATAAATTTAATCGCACAACTCTCGGTGTAGTCATCGTTGTCCTTATCGTATGTGGAGAACTTTGCAGTCCTGGAATATACCAAGGAGTCGCCAGCATTGCCCGAATAATGTCCCAACTTTTTTAAAGCATAAAATTCCCCTTCGTTGCCAATCTCAAAATCATCATAAAGCGCATATCGCCAACCCCCTTCGAAATCCTCCATGTATACGAAGAGCTCATGTTGTTGCAACAAAGTGATGGAATGCAACTTTTTCAATCCAATAAAGAACTCGTGGGATATATTGCCAAAGCCCAAGGTATACTCTGTCCAATTTCGAAAGAAATTCAAATTTCCATCAATGCGTTTTTGGATCACCATCCAGCCGGCACCAAACAAATTGGAGCCACAAAGCACCTCGAATGGCTCCAAGTCGGACACTTTAATGGTACGAACTCCATCTGCCCCCGAAAAATTTGGACAAGTCGGTGGAAATCTTTTCAATACTCCTGTGACATTGGTGTCTATGATTTTGGAAAGTATTTCCGCAATGCTTATATTTTCTACCGCTTTGCCGAACTTGTTTATCGAAATATAACTGATTGCCATTGAACTTAATTCCTCCAGCTCCTTCCTCAATCTGACAAATAGAAAGTGGCATACAACGAACAAATGACACATAAATACGTACCTGGCGGATGCCGCCTCGACACCTTTGTCTGAAGAATTAGTGCCGCTCTGTATAAAACAAATGAATGTCTTTAAATGTGTCCAATAATGAGCTATATCATTACTTCAGTACCTGTAATAACTTAATTTTAGTTGGATTACTGCTTTATTAATACGCCGTTTTCCTAATTACCTTTGTTTTAGTCTGAGGGGAACTTTTCTTAGCTAGGCAGCAATAACAATTCACACCGATCAGTACAAAACAAACCCAAAGAACCTTCATGTCAACGCAATGGCTAAGACTGGCTGTTTTCTCTGTTCTGAGCATTAGAAGAAAACACTCTCCGCTTCGAATTGATCTGTTTCGGTAATTAATAATTCATGGTCGAATTTAGCTCTCCATTATAAAAACTATCGATTACTCGATATTCGCAAGGCAAGAGCAAAAGAAAAGGAGGGAATATTTGAGGGGAAACAGACAATATTATGATTATTACAAACGAAAGAATTTAACTGATTTGTAAAATGGGCTGTACGTTTGCCAATAAGCACTATAGACGGCGCTGGTGTACATATGTATGTTTGCCAATTGTAGTTAAATTGAATTTCCAGATATTTGTAAATAACTGGCCAGCCTTTGTTAGAGATCACTTTTCCTATTTGTATAATCCATAATCGGTTCACAGGCTTCAGGAAACTAACTAATACAGATATCTATCTACCTGTTTCTCTGTATAAGCGAAAAAACAAATAAATCGGAAAGTGGAAATTATGTGTGTCCAAAACTGAAGATATAAATACAGTCTCTACTATTTTTTTTTTTTGCGCTGTGGAAAAAGAGATATGGAGAGTTACAGGGTGTGAAAGAATCCGGCTTTAATACTGATTTTACACGCTTTAAGTACGTTTATAAAAATTTTAATTGACACTTTATTCACACATATGTATGTAGTATAGTATGTATTATTATTTATTTTATTTATTTTTTCGACAAACAAAGCTTTAAAAAAATTAAAACAATAGAGAACTTGAACTAAATATAACTAAAGAATAAAAAAGCCTTTAGAAATTACAAAAATATCCAATAACAAATCCCACTCGCTGGCGGGGATTTTTTGCCAATACTAAATCACCTCACATATTAAGTATGTATGTTCATTAGATCTATGTATGTACGCTTAATTCTGTTTTTCCACAAAAAACCGTGCAAAAAAAGACATTGATCAATTTGACCCTTTTTTGAAATCGTGGCACGGAAAAATCACACAACTCAACTTAAAAATACAAATTAATAATTGAACGTTGCTGTTCGTATTAAAACTGCGACACATTTATAAAAAGGAATACCTAAGGAAGAAATAAGTGGTGATTAGGTACCGTTAGATCAACTGTAGTTATTTTGAGAGTCGAAAAATCCCTCCAATTCCAGTCGTTGTTAATTAGTTGTTACCAGCTGTAATATATTGAATCGTTCTAAATGGAAAAAGTCGTGCATCCATATACAAAATGTTTAATTTTCAAACCGTGTTAAATCAAGAACGTGTAAAAAAGATCGTGTAAACACAGAATTAGGGGTATATGAATTTAAATATGCATTTGTTTAGTTGGTAAATAACCAACATACTGAGGATGTACTGTAATCAAAGGTATGTGCGCTGCATAAACACACACGAACGTTCGCTTATTGTATATACATAGTACATACATACATGCGTACGTTTGTACATGGTATGTACATATATATTTATACACTCTATATATGTATGTATGTACATACATACATATGCATCCACTGCTGTGTGCTTGACCCACTTAATGCCTCAAACAATCATGCGTACGCATGAACGCCGCGCGATCTTACGCGACGGCAGCACCAACACAACAATAACAACAACAACAATACAACATTTTGACGATCGGCGTCAATAGCGCTTATCAGTGAGCGTTTTCAGCGACGCGTAGCTTTTGCCGAAAAACGTTGTTGTTGTTGTTGCTGCTGATTTTGGTGTGTTGTATTTTTATCGCTGTCCAAGCTTGGGCAAGCGTCCAAAACTTGAACGGCCAGAGCAGTTGTTGGAGAAGCTGAGCGCCTGTTCAATTAGCAAACTATTTAAAATGTTTTAAACTTTTTTACGCTTCGTGTTGTTAAATTTATAAACAAAATAAAAATACGTACTACATGCTTACTCATATACACTCTTACATATCTGCCAAGCAAGTATACGTACATATGTATGTATGTGTGTATGCATGTGTGAATGTTTTTATTGTGCTGACGAGCGAGCGAGCGGGCAAGTGTTGCCATACAAAAACAGTTGCTTGTTGTCTGCTTCACTCTCCCACCTCCACCCACCCCCATCCAACAATAAAATAAACACAAACAACACACCTTCTCTCAAGTGCTCGCTCACGGACTGCTGATATTTTGATGGAATGTGTGGCACTCGCCCTACTCCGCAGCATTTACGCGTATACCGATGGTGTTGTTGCTTTTATTTTGTGCACCGCACCGCTACGGCGTAACGGTAAATCCGTAAAACTCTAGGAAATACGGTATTATTTTGTACTAATTCGAATAGGCGGACAGCTTTGAAGAGAAGGCGTCGCATTCACTTCGATATTTCTGGTGAGACCTTGACGTCAGTTGCTGGCATTGATAAGTCGCTGGTTGTTGCTTTTGCTTTTATACATACATACACTCATATGTATCTACATATACTCGTATGTATGTATGTGTGATATTGAAAGGGTCATCGGCTAATTTGCCTCTGCGCTTTCATACTTACTTACATACATATGTATATTGAAATGCTCGCAAAGCTCACGCGACATTTGTTTGAGCATTAAAAAATAAATACACTGCAAAACCTGCATTTTCTTAATTAAATATTAAATATTATTGAATAAAGATCTAGTCAGATCTTGCATGAGCCAACTTCAATAGTATTTTAGTGGCCCATTAAGTATATTGTAGCAGAAACAATATTTTTTATTTTCAAATAATTATTTTTTAATTAAACTGACTTCTGAAATTCATTTGAAAAATCAAAGCCGAGTCAAAAAGTGATCAGTTGGCTTTCAAAAGTTTGGATAATATAACATAATAATATTACAGCTATAACTTTTTGACAATATTGTTAATCCCTGCCCTACCAATTAATAGAAATCCCACCGTTCACCATTCATTAAATTAGCAGTAAACATTTATTTATTTTTTTATTTATTAATTTCTGATAGAGAACTGTCAATTTGAAGACATGAAAACATACAAAAATAATAATTATTCATTCAAATTTAAAAAACAATGAAAAAATGTTTAAATTATTTACAATAATTCTTTAAAATGTAGTAGTGATTAAAATATTTCAAATATTTTATTCTTAATCTAATTTCTACTTGATCTTAATTCTACTCCAAACAAAAGCAATTGTTTTGAACGGATTCAATGCGAACTTTATGTATTGCATATTGCGAAGTCATTTGTTTTTTACAAGTGTATGGGCACAATTTATCCAAAACTCGATAGCAGAGCAACGGATAATAAACACATCCACGTAGCTACTGCACGCCTGTGATTTTGGATAAATGTTTAACATCGTGAGTTGCCATAAATTTCAACGAAAGCAAGAGTGTTTGTTTGAGTTATTTTTCACGATTTCAAGTTCAAGTGTGATCTGCTATACACATATGTACATATATGTATGTACATACAATTGTACATGAATACATACATACATATATACAAAGATTGCATTTATTTATTAATGATTTAAACTAATTATAATACATACACACTATATATGTGTGTACATTCATATATACCTAGACACAAACTAAACACAGCTGCTAAATAAGTTTAATAGTTATTGTCTGATTCATAACTATTTATAGCAGTATGTATAGTACGAGTATTATGTACCTTGTATTGTAGAAAAGCTCCACCCACTTTTCGTGTGACGTCAGCGTCAACGCTAGCGCAGCTTATCTATTCAGCAGCACGCAGCGACTGCGATCGTCGGCAGCTCGCTGCTCGGCGGTCGGCGCTCGACGCTCGTCACGTGTAAAGTGCACACGACAAACGACTTTCAAACGATTGCTGGGCGCTTGTTACAAAAAGTTTATAATTTTGTATTAAACAAAAAAATTAATGTTTTATAGCGAGCATCAAAGAAAAGTTTATTTAACTGGATGGCATTTTGTGTTTTGGTGTCGCTATAAGGCCCCTTGTACATACATATTAGCAAGTATGTATGTATGTACATATATATAATTGTATTATTTCTTGTCTACGTGCGAGATAAAATAGTATTTACGTGCATGCAAACATAAATACATACTGTATATATGTATATACACGTATGTATGTACATACACAACAACAGCCCACTCGCTTACGGCTACGGAGCACGCTGCCGACATTCGATCTGCTGCTGCTGTTGTTGTTGTTGCTGTTGTGGCGCTGACGTCAGCACACGAGCGCCTATCAGAGTTTCTCTTTTGTGCTGCCGTTTCGTTCACTCGCACGCTTCGCTGCGATCGGTCAACGATCCCCGAAAAATGGTAAGGCGAACAAAGTTCATTGAACCACCAAAAAATGAAACAACCGAGACTGAGAAGCGCACGTTGAGCCGACTGTGGAATACACTGAGCCGACTCGAAAATAATAATATTAGTATGACATATTATTTGCTTAAGATAAAACCAAACAGAGACTGTCATGTAGGAATACTGGTTTGGGCCAGACATGAGTTTTAGCTAAATATTCCAAAAAAAAAAAGAGGTGCTCTTCAATATTCTGATTTTGGGAATATTCGATTTTTGTTGCTAAATACATACTATACATATGCTTTTAATGTGGATTATTTTAAAAGTTGTGTATTTGTAAAAACATTTTGTACATCTAGATTATATTTAAAACTTGTAGGTTATCCCACTAAAAGTACTTATTATAAAGTCAAATGCACATTATTTTTATTATGAAGAAATATGTACTTAGATGGGTAGGTAAAGAAATCGAAAAATAATTAAATATACGAAATAACGATTATTTGTATGCATTTATAAATCATCGAATATCGGACCTATGCATGTATTTGTATAAGTAGAATGCTTTTTCTATCATAACAAAGTTGTAAAATTGTTTGCCTTTGCATGTAGCATGTAGCATCAGAAGTTCAATATGCTTCCCGTTTTTTCCGATGAAAGGGTATCAACACTCAACCGCAGCAGTCACCAGTTTTGTTAAAAATTCGCTGCTTATTTTCTCTGCGCGCCTGTTACGAACAACAGGAATCTGATTTTTCTTTCAATCAATGTGCGATCGCATGGCTGGGTCATGGGCGGGTCCGTGGACATGACATGGTTGGCGGCCATTCAACTGCACAAGGGCGCATTGAACCTGGCGCGGGGTCATTGGTAGAGTCTTGGGTATCTGGGTCAAGTTGATGACAGGCCCACAACGAGCGAGATTCGAGCGTACGGAGCGTGACAGAGAGGCCGCCATGTGGCGTGGTGTGACAGTCACTTTCGTTTTTTATGTAGAAATCGATTGCTTTGCTTAAGTAACAGGAATGCAGACACACAAGCAAATACCGTTCGTTGAAAGCTTCAAATTTTTAACAACTTGAAGGGCAGTTGCATGTTGAATGTACGTTTTTATAACTATCCATGGACGTATGCCGGATTCAGGTAAAGGGGACAAAGCGATAAATGGATTTTACAGCTTACAATCAAATATTTTTGCACTAGAAAAGTTAAATCTAAATATTTGTGCGACTGTACTTGTTTATCTATTAAGTACATGTATGTACATGTTCATTTCCCTTATGGCTGTCGGGATGTTTATAATGACATTTGAAAATATTTATACCCCATACAGCAAGTAACTTAATTATAAGCCTCTGCCTTATTATTTTATACAGCAGCCATACAAATTATCGACATAGATAATCGACTCACTATACATATCTCACAACTGATTCACTCTTAGTACTAAAAACATTTCTGTTTTTATCGAAAATTTGATGGTTCTGAAACTATGTGTTATGTTTCGAAAATTTCAGAACAGAATTTTCTTTAAATTTCATTCAAAACAACGGTCTTTCCGATTATTCTTTCCAAACAATTGCAATCAACACAAGAGAGGACGTTTCTTAGCACTACATTGTTCTTAAATTATTAAAAGTACGCTACATTAGGAATATTTTATTATATTTGTTATTTTATTAATATTTGTTATTTCGAGTTCTTGAAATAATGTGAATTTCTTTAAATTAGGGGCAGTTGTATTTGGGGCGTATCATCATGCGTGCAGATTTATAGGAATAATAGTTGCCCCGCCAGCCCATCCAGTACATGCCCTTTCTGTCAAACTCTTTTGAATATTCATAGTTGCCATTTAGGTAGAGTCCGTTCAGATTGCTAAAAATACAAAATAGAGTAACACACACGATAAGGATTATTTGCATTTGCATACCCATTCGAACAATCGTCGTACCACCAGGCACCATTTTCACTCAATGCACAATTCTCGTAGCTATCATCGTTGTCCAGATCGTAGGTTGAAAACTTCATGTGCTTTGAATACCTCAGTGAGTCTCCAGCATTGCCCGAATAATTGCCCAACTTTTTTAAGGAGAAGAATTCGGCTTCGCTGCCAATCTGGAACTCATCATATAGCGCATATCGCCATTGCCCATCAAAGTCCTCCAGCTGCACATAAAGCTCATGTGGCTGCGAAACGGTCGTCGCATACAAATTGTCCAGGCCAATGAAGAACTCACTGTACGGACTTCCAAAACCTTTTTTGTACTCAGACCAGTTTCGGAAAAAGTTCAGATGACCGTCAATACGTTGATGGATCACCATCCAGCCGTCACATCCCGTATTGGGTGATATGGGGAGTGCAGGACTGATTTGAAAATATATACACACTAGTGCACAAACGATCCAAAGAGTTCTCATGGTAAGCTAATAGTTAGTACTGTTGATTTGATACGACCAATATTAGGGTTTTTATAGCCACTCTTATCAAGTTTTTTAAAGTGTCCAGTTTACAAAAAAAAAAAAAAAAACCCACCGAGAGTAAGATGTTCTGACGATAGAGTTCTAAGAAACTGTGCTGGTGAAATTAATTTAAAGTTGTTCTTTTTGG
Organism: Scaptodrosophila lebanonensis; assembly: GCF_003285725.1. NCBI lineage: Eukaryota > Metazoa > Arthropoda > Insecta > Diptera > Drosophilidae > Scaptodrosophila > Scaptodrosophila lebanonensis. The sequence continues at coordinate 135,137 of NW_022060552.1, read as the reverse complement.
TTAACTTTGATTTACTATTTCCCGCACCCATACATAACGCTAATATGGGTAGCTCAATTGATAAAATCAAAGGTTTGTGCAAAGTGAAAAATATAACTGGCAGAAGGTGGCGTGACAGACCCCACATGAACACTTGAATATCAGAGACGTTAAGAGCTAGATACACCAAATTTGCTTACTTACAATCAAATAAGTATATTTAAACTATGTACTTACATATACGTGGTAAAATTTATATATACAACCAATTCTGCTTTTACACGGTTTTCATCTAAAATGGTTTGAGTTTTAAAAGTTTTATACTTGATTTGATTTGATTATTTATTCCATTTAGCACGATTCATTTTGCATATGTTCAATATCTTCTTTTAAAAGGTTTTTTTACACGACATTTTTAGTAATCACAGAATTAAAAACAGAATTAGGTGTATATGTACATAGTATAGGGGTATTTACATAGTTTGAGAGCGTAACATATATTCATTCCACTTCCTATGGTTTCAAATAACATTTGAAACTAATTATTTTTATACCTTTTGTCCGAAGAGTACAGAGATCGTACACCAAAAGCAAGCACTCATACAATTTTTCAACATCAAAAAGTCGAAAAATCTCTCTTAGTGCTAAGAACAATTATTTTTTCATCGATATTATAAACAAATTTGTTTTTTCTGGGACTTTTCGTTTTACCCTTCTTTTTTCTCATCCTTTTCGCGCTTTATAATTATATATATGTTTCCACAATTGCTAAAATGCATTTTCTTTATATTTAATTCATCGCAACGGTTTCGTTTTTCCCTTTTCTCGGAATTTTTTAAATTTTATCCCTATGTCAAGTTTCAACTTGATAGGCCAATTTTGAAAAAAGTTATAGTCATAAGTGTAAAAGCAGAATCTCTGCCAAATCTCTGTCCGTAGCTGCTGTTTTTGTTGTTGTTGTTGCTGTGGCTTAACTCTCTACTACATATGTACAATTCCGTTGTAAATGTGCAGACATACATATACCCTTTAAAACAATGTATAATCAATCAACAACAATGTGTTTTATTAAAATTTCGTTTGTTTTTTCTTCCAATATTGTTTATTTTTTTTAATTTTTTCATTTTTCCCGCATAGTTTTAAAGCCAATATTAAATCATTCATATTTTATTTTTTATCAATGTAAAACTTTATTGTACTGCTGGTATTTACAATAACTTACATTAAACTTATAGAAAAATACAAATACAGCTAAACTAGGAGTTTCGTTTTATTTAATTATTTATACTTTACTTTATTTATACTTGTATATAAATCTTTATATCATTCATAAGATGAATAGCACGTGTGTTCTTTGTTGTTGTCTAGAAAAGTGATAAGGACGGGCCTTTTTCGAAATCTATTTCCGTTTTTAAATTTAAAGAAATATCAAGCACTCTCGACCTTTAATCGATGAGAACATATGTATCAGAGAACACATATATCAAGAGTCTTATCACAAATCACAAATCTACGCATAGCCCCTTTCGCAGGTGGTGCTTAGACAAAAATATTCGACTTTGAGACGCGATGTGGTAAAAAAATGTAGGAGCACTACAAGTATGTCCAGTTAAAATTTGCTCAAACTTCTTCATTGCATTATTAATACGCACACATGTTTATTTCTCATATACTTGTACATATTTATGAACTTTTTTAATTAAAATTGTTACCTCCACGTACATATGTATGTATGTATGTATGTATGTATGTACGAGTATAGTATAGTATAGTATAGTATACGAGACATACCAATGTTTGTATGTTTTTGTATTTATTGCGAATGCTTCGTTATTTTTTGTTTCGGTTTTTATTTTTGTTTTTGTACAGTTGAAGGTTTTCCAAGGTTTTCACGTTTTATTGTACATTATCAGCCAGTTGTGCGTTGCGTCGGCAACAATTTCAAGGTTCGCTTGAAACAAAAACAGCAACAAAAATAAGTATATGATATCAACTGTATGCGTCTTCTGTTGGCCTGGCCAAAATAGAACGAAAACGGTTTCTAAATCATTTCTGTACCTGGACGGCAGAGTCGTGGGGATTCGTTGCCTCAACGTGTTGCTCTTGGCCTCTTGCCGGCAACCAATTTTTTAGTATTCGGCAAAACAAATAGTTTCTGTTTACGCAAATTTTTGGTCTGCTAGACTCGCCGGCAACTGCGCGTGCTTAGTTTTTTCGTACTATTTTGAACCGGCGCACAGCTTCGAGGAGGCGTGTGAGGTGTGCCTGCGGTAGCATGAAATTTTTATGTTGATATGAAAACAACAGCAATGAACAATGCTACATTGCTACAATGCTATATCAACAGAAATACACTCGCATGCCGGGGCATGAGCAGGGGTAGGGGCGGGGGCCGAAGCCTCGTGCATACGTGAAACAACAATTAGCATTCAAGGTTAACCAGAAATAATCGTAAAACGAGCGACGCGCGACGCACGACGCGTTGACAACAGAGGCTCGCCATACAGCCAAGATACAGATACAGATACCGAGCAATTGTTTTACCTTCTGGCCATAGCTTCTCACTAACCAAAGCAGCAACAACCGGTTGATCGTGCACTAAGCATATCGAGCAAAAGCATAAACTTATTTAGTGAAGCGGCCAAGTAAATATTCAACTGGCTGACTGACAGAGCTCCAAAGTTTTATCCAAAATAACTTTTAGTTTTCTTATTTCTTTAAAATCCATTGTGGAAGCGACGTTCACGAATATGAGCGGAATTTGTTGTAAAATTTTTCACGATTCTACGTTCTATATGCTAAAGTGGTGTCCATAAGTGATAGTAGATGTAAAATATAAACTGTATCACAGTTAATTACTATATTATTACTATATTACTACATACATATATTACTATATTACTACATACATATATTACTATATTACTATATTACTACATATATTACTATATTACTTTATTAGAAAGTATTCATAATAGAGAACAAATTCTGCAATTCTTTCAATACTCTCTACCGAAAGGATGACTCATCGAAACGTGTGTTTCTCTCTTATTTTAAATATTAACTCTCCGAAAGTTGTTTATAAATATTTTCGCATGAGTAATGGCGCGACTCATGGTTCACATACCCATCTCATTAAAAGCTATGAAACGCATTTCTCAACGGGCATGGATATGTCGTCTAATGGACTCTACAATACATTACAAATATCTTAAAAAGTTTTCTCATTTTTAAAACATACTGCTTATATCCTGTACGCAAAGGGTAAAGGGGTATACTAGTTTTCTGTTTAAACATTGCAGAATTTAAACAAAGTTTGTGCTAAAAAGATCTATAGTTCGTTTAATTGATGTTGTGGGCTTGACGTCATATCTGTGTTTAATCAACTGGTCCACAGCCTGCAACACTATTAATATGTTAATGTTGTTTCTCATTTATATACATACATATGTACAAGTATACATAACTATATTCTCTATTTACACTGGAGAGCTGATACACATTAATATATTAAATGTAATTTTTATTTTTATTAACAGCAGTTTCACAAAAAAAGCAAAAACACGCATAAGAGTTTCTTCACTTTGTGGCTAAAGCTTAATCTACTCCCTAATTACTTACTTCCTCATATAATAATAGTTTTTTTTTGTTTTTAATGATATGTTGTTTTTTGTTTTCTGTTTCGCGTTCTTCCTGCTTTTCTTTGTATTCATGTTGAATGGCACCAAGAAGTTCAACGAACCCGGACCAACGCTCTTGCCAGCTAGAAATATGAGGAACAAGTTGTTCTCCAGACACTGCTGGGCCCCTGTGCCCTTGCCACAACATGATTTCCTAGCTACTATGTGCTGGCTGTTATGAGTTATGGCTTAAGTGTCTGGCCAGTCAGGCCCTCACAAAAGTCACTTTCGATTTTTAAATGTACTAGGAAGTTTTTATAATTTCGAACAGGCGTACAGCGATCCGCAGCAAAGGGCCCCACTCAAAAGAGCTCCAACATACACACTTCATATACATATATTTATGTACATAAGTATAAGTATAATTTTCAACCGACGCCACCGATCTTTCCAGGGCTACTGTTGTCTCTTTCATTCGCTTGTGTGTGTGTGTGTGTGTGTGTGTGTGTAACGATCTCGCATTTAACAGTTTCTCTGGGTTTTTTTGAACTTGCGCTGCCTTTCATGGTCGCAGCAAAGCTGTGACCTCGTTTTTATTTTTTGGTACAAATTTCTCTTTGCTGCGTCTGTTTACAAAATACATACAAACATATATCGTGCTGAGTACAGTGATACTTCTTATAATGCTGCTTCCGAAATAACAGCCAAAGATAATAAACAATTGATTCTTGACTCTTTCCAACGACTTTGCAAATCAAAAAACAAATCCATTTCAGTCTATCGAGAGTATTTACCTTTTTAGTACCAAAAAGTTAATACGAAGTATTTTTTTTTTTAACGGCTATCCGCTTGGGCTTTACATCCTGCATTTGGAATAAACTGCCCTCCTTCGAATGGTAATAGGCGAAGGCGACGGCCCAGTAGGAATGTAATTAAGCTTTCTGATCTAATAAGTATAGCGAGTATAGTTCAAAATCTATGTTTTCCAAACTTCGCTTCCATTTCATACGACAATGTGATGCATTTAAATGGGCGATTTGTATAGTTAGTACAATAGTATGTTATTATTTCCTTAAATTATAATTAAATTCATTACATAAATTTGTTTGTCACCATTCTCGATTTGTTGAAAAATGAATTTGCATTTGACCAAAATTGCCATTGAAGTGAACTTAACGACTCCTTCGACAAGAGACTAACTTTTTAAAGAACAATGATATTATGAATCAATGAAGATTAAGGTTTTTTAATTATACATACGACGATGATTGTTAAATCGCATAACAAATGTGGCATCAAGGCAAGGTAACGAGCATATCGAATGCTGGGGAGAAAGGAGCAGAAAGGTGGCTCAAAACTCTACTAAAAATTTTTATTTAAGCTTAATTTAGAAATAATTAAGCTTCCAGCATAATTAGGTTTCTAGCTTGATCTTGAAACAGGGGGCGGTAGAAAGCAGACTTAAAGGCTATCATATTAAACCTTTAATTTATAAATAAATTGACCAAAATAGACGTGTAGTAAGCAGCAGCACTTAACATACATATGAAGTATAGTATTCCTATTTGACGACCTTTCTCTATCAAAATGTTGAACTTCAAATCTATAGTATACACGTATTATGTATGTAACATTTTATGGATGTATATTTAAATTTCCATTTATTCACATTTCTTAAAAAACATTATGAATTAACAAGTGAGGTAAGGATATCTTAATGTTAAGAGTACAGACAGCTTAGCCTTTATACTAAATTGTACAAAATTGAGAAATGAAAATGGTTAACAACAATCGACAGTGTAAAGCGGGAAAACTTAAACAAAAAAAGTTTATAGTTTAACAATATTAACAATTTCTCCTTTTACACTGCGGGCTTAATATCTATTTTTATTCGTGTTGGATAGCATGCGCAAATGCAGCTTTTAGTTTGTATTTAAAATGTTTAACCTCCATACAAATTAAACCTATAATCGTTAATCTCGTGTCTGCCATAACTAGCTTTTGTCTGGAGTTGGGAAATCGAGTGTAAGCGCCATTGTCATAATTAAAACGCAATAACGCGTCAGTTTTAAGCCCAGAAGCGACATTCGCTTTTACTTACGAGGTATAAGTACCTTGCTCCCATGTAGCTTAACTTAGCTACATACTTATGTACATATATATCTCATCGCTGTCTCTCTCTCTCTCTCTGTCTCTCTCTTTTTCTCATTGTCTTTCTCTGCCCCCGAACACGCCTTCTTTACAGAGCTCGCTGTGGCTTTGCGAAATGTCAACGTGCGCATTCCATCGGCTGTGAAACGTGGCGATAATGCGCTCTTAATCTGCAATTATGACATCGAGAACGATACGCTCTATGCGGTGAAGTGGTATCGGGGACGCCGGGAGTTCTACAGGTATACGCCCAAGGAGAATCCGGCCTGGAAAATATTTACGAAAACCAATGAAATCGACGTCGAGGTGAGTGCTCGCATAATGTTCATGAATATTGTTTAATGTTGCTATGATGAGGCGCATGTTGTTTTTGTTGCTGTTGCTGTTGTTGTTGTTGTTGTTGTTGGTGGCATTAACGGCAGTAACAGCAACAACAATTACCGCAAACACAAGTGTAAACCACTCGTCGCATATCATACGAGTATGCGAGTGCGTGTGTGTTGGTGTTGGGGTTGTGGGTGTGGGTGTGCGTGTTTGTATCAATGTTTATTTTATGCATGTTAAAAAGTTTTAATTAACAATTTTGACTTTTCACTTGGGCCGCCTACTGCTGCTGTTGCTGCTGTTGCTGCTGCTGCTGCTTTCACTGCACTTCCAGTGGCTGTCGCGCATTCGATGTTGACTTTTGCTGACATTATGCATAAATAAAAAATAAAAAACGACACACTTCGTTTCAGCTGCAATGCAAAATTTGTTTAACTTTTTGCCTGGCAGGCCGCAGTTTAATTTTCTCAATTTTACTTGACATTCACGCAATCATGCATTGATAATGCACACAAATACGAGAGTGTAAGCACATACGAACATGTATGTACATAGTATACTTATATACAAGCAGCATGTTTGTATACAGTCATACACGATATATTGTATGCCTACATATGGGTCTTATGTACATAAGTGTCTGTTAAGCGCTATATCGTATATGCGCGCTGAAAATTAATGCCGCGTAATTATTAAGAACAATGCGTTTGATGATGGACATTGTTAATGTTAATGGATTGCGGTGCAAGTTCGCGCTCGCTGAGCAACACTGAACCGAAAACCAGAAACATTTCAAAAAGTTCGAAATGCAAAACAAATATTAATGCAATTACCTTTGCTGCAACAGCAACAATTAAAGCCGAGTGCGAAGTCAAATTTAAAATGAAGGTAGAAAAGTCAGCTTTCTTTACATTCACATTCTTTAAATTACTCACATCTTAAAAAAAAGGCTTATTAATTAAATGTTCATTTATTCAGCCAAACCAATAGAGTGAAAGATCTAAGACATAGTCTTCTACTCAGAGTAACAGAAATGCATAGGCCTTTCAAAAAATATGGGCTTCTCAATTAAATATTCAATTATGAGGGACATAAAACAATGACATACGCTTTTTTTGAAGTAAAGGACTGAGTCTAAGACTGATTTTTTAATAATGTGCGTGAATAGTGATCTTAACTTGTAAAATAAAGAAATAGAAATGCAGACTTAAAATTGTAAAATAGCTAGTAAATGTCAAAATAATGTTATTCAGATCTTTCAAAAAATATGGGCCTTTAAATTAAATGTTTATTTATCCATCCAGAGAGGGGACCTAGGACAAGGACATACGCTTCTTTTGTAATGAAGGACCTAGTTTAATACAGATTTTGAAAGAATGTGTCCGAATTGCGATCTTAACTGGTAAAATAAAGAAATAGAAATGCAGGCTTAAAATCTTAAAATAGCTAGTAAATGTCAACATTATACAACTATTATTCACATCTTTCAAAAATAATCGGCTATTTAATTAAATGTTCATTTATTCATCCAAACTAATAGAGTGAGAGATCTAGAGAAGGACTTAATGTAATATTGATATTTAAAGAATGTGTGTGAATTGCGATCTGAATTTGTAAAATAAAGAAAACAGCTAGTAAATGTGGAAACTATATTATTCAGATCTCTCAAAAATTATCGTCTTTTTAATTAAATGTTCATTTATTCATTCAAGTCGATAGAGTAAGGGAGCTAAGATAATGAAGGACTTAGTTGAATACAGATTTTTAACGAATGTTTGCGAATGGCGATCTAAGCTTGTATAATAAAGAAGTAGAAAAGCAGACTTAAAAGCTCAAAACTGCAGCTAAATGCCAAAGTATGTACGTATTGTTAAACAAACACAATTTGTAACTACCAGCATCTTATAATGAATTGAAAAACGAGCACACAAGGCACAATACTATATATTTAATTCTGCTGTTTGAATATATTAGTCATTTACCAAAAAATAGCTCAACTGCTACATCTTTAATGCATGAATTTTGAATGTTTTAATGACAAAGAAGTAGAAAGTCAAGCCTTCAAGGAGAGTCAACTTTTGTTTGCAGCTCGAAATCAAGCTTTTGGGTTCAAATCAAAAATTTCTTTTCGTTGCTATCGTGCTGGCATAAGCACAGCAATTGATATGATGCAGGGAGATAATGTGTTTCTAGGCAGTCCTGTGCTTCAAATTAAAATTGTTCAGTTCTTTAACCGGAAGAGTTATGTATAGTTAATGCCACAGCTAGAAATGTGTGTCATGCTCTAAAACTATGGTGTTTCAATTGAAGCTGCTTGCAAATAAGTGGTGTATACTTTTAGGCTGCACTTAATACTAACACGAAATGTGCTTACGTTTTTGGCATTCACTTGCAGACCACTAAATCGAATGCCAGCCACGTGCTGCTGCGAAACGTTCCCACCTCAATATCTGGTAAATTCGCCTGTGAAGTGTCCGCTGACGCCCCCACATTTGACACATCGATTGTGGCTGCCGATATGGAAGTTGTGGGTGAGTAACGAATGCCGCCGCCGACGCCGCCGTGGCATGCAAATAGTGACTGACATCGCATTTCATTCGAATAGAGCTGCCCACTCAACGTCCAATCATAACGGGCATTCATTCGCGTTATCGCCTCGGCGATGTTATTAATGGCAACTGCTCATCGGACTATTCAAAACCGGCCGCCAATCTAACCTGGTGGATCAATGACATACAGGTAAGGGTATGTCAATATGGAATAATTCCGAAACTCACCTGGCTGAAGTTTTTAAGAGATTGTATTCCTTTTTACTATAATTTGTTGATCACTTTATCCATATATAATTGCTTAATAATAATTTTGTTGCAGTTCTTTTAGAAACCGTTTTCAAGTATATGTTTATATTTCATTTGTTGTCAGGTACCTCCAAACTTTTTGCGCGTCTATGACATACAACGCCACGTTGCTGAACACCTCGAGTCGTCTGTCTTGGAACTGAACTTTGTTGTAACTCTGCACCATTTCATCAAGGGGCGTTTAAAGGTAAATATATGCTGATTCGCCACCCAGATGCATTTGGAAGCCTTAACTTCATTGCATTGCAGCTGAAATGTTCTGCACGCATACACGATATTTATGCGCAGGAGAGCGAGAAGCTAATTGAAGAGGATCGTCCACGCATTCTGGCTTCGGGTCGCTCGCCCGATATGAATATGTATCCATTCGATCAGCCTGGGGATGCTGATGAGCATAACGAGCTCTTCTTGACGCATAAAAGTGAGTATTAAAAAGGCCTAATGATTATTTAATTGTTGACATTAATGAGCTGGAAAAAATTTCAAAATTAATGAATCTGCAGATATATTTTTAGATTAGTGCTAAAGAGACAAATATTTCAGAAAATCTCCTCCCAGTGAGTTTTTACATACAAGTATAGAAGGCTTTAATCGCATTTAGGCCAATGCTAAACGGGCAGCTCGTAACGATGGCAAAATGCTGATTCAATGCGGTACTCCAATGTGCCTCTGCTTCGAACAAAGTGTGTTATTTTCTTGTCTTTTTCTAATGACACCTTTGCTGGAGCGCCCTGCTAAATGGGGAATGTTGTTGAGGCCGTACAATCGACACCATTACAATGATAAATTAAAGAGCATTGAATTAAGCTTAGGGAAACAAACTGATTGCTGTGATTCGTCTTTGCCAAATTCAAGTCATTGCTCGTTTGCTTATTTGGATGAGTTTGTTTCAGGCAGACAGGGCCGAGAGATAAACTATTCCATTAAAGTATAGGAAAAGGGACCTGGCCAGTTTATTTGCGGGATTTCTTCTTGTAATTCATGCGGTTCATATGAAAATAAAATAAATGAAAATCATCATTAAATTGTGTCTAAAAATAATTGTAATTCAAAATAATTTAAAGAAGATGATTTTTAAATTACAATTCAAGTAATTATTTTTGAAATATGATAATGACTTCAATTATTCGGAAAGCGTTGTTTAATTAGGAAGCAAGAAATTGTTTTAGAATTTAAATTGGAGTGATTGGTTATTCTCTGTATGAGAAAAATTTGATTGAATAGTCTAATAATTATATAGAAAATATATTTCATCCGAAAACATAAAGAAATCTCGTTATTAGGCAATCAGAAGGACCCACTGTGCGCTAATACTGATAAGAACAAAGATTATTAGCTGCCCAGCCAAACTGCACATGGGTTGGGCAACGATTTATTAATGCTGTGAGCGCCAGGTTACAAGCAATTAATTCAAAGATTAATTTGACCAGCGGGGGCTCTCTGAGTAAACCCAACACCTTCTCAGCCCCACACTCACTTTCTCACATATGCTTTCTCTCTATTGTACTCGCGCCACTGCAGACGCTGATTCCTCGGCCCCCAGCATACTGTCGATAGCGAAGTTGAATTCGATATTGGCCCTACATCTGTGCACCTTTCTTATTGTGCTAAGGTTAATGGGACCGGATGGCCGGGTAAATGCTTCACAGCGCCATTGTGTGAGAACTAAGCGTCTTAAGGGTGTGCACAGCAAAGAGCTGAGGAGTCTGTGGCCGAGCACCCCACGAAGTAACTGCTTCTGTAAGGATTATGATGAAGGACAATCTGTGAGTGTACGGTGATGAGCTGATTGGGACGGGACGCGAGATTCAGACTTCATTGGCAATGGAAAGAGATGAGCTCATTATAATAATTATTACAGCAACTATAAAGGCATATACAAGCATATATACATACTATATATATAGTGAAAATCAATTAGGAAATTGTCATAATGAATGTTTGTTAAGTGTCATAGACAGCCATCTCCCTTGCCCGTACGTATATGGCTTTGTGAAATAGGCATGCCGACACATGAGCACCAAATACATATATGTATATACATACATATACAAGTATATATGGTACTTTGATGATATACCAACGAACGAATATGGAGTCTTTCTTGTTTCGTCTATTTTTTGGTAAGCCACTGTATTCATTGAGCCGACTAATAATGAAGTGTTCAGTTTCTTAATAGTGTTGAGAGAAAAGATAATGTTATCAGAAACAATATTTAACAATAGTTATAAAATTAGTTGAATTCCAGGCAGATAATTGTGGAGCCAAAAAGGTCAGAGTACCTCATGCATTCCAAATATTTCCATGTATATACAAAGTTATACATTTATGTGGATCATTTTGCTTATAGCTCTATATCTCTCGCTTACTCAATATTATGATAATATTCCAAAAAAAAAAAATATATATATATGCTAGTTTACAAAGGCACATGTTTTTAACATTCAAATCAATTGCTAAGTTTTAAGTTTCTAAACGAGAACTCACAAAGAAGCCTTAAAACTTTAGGAACATCTACAAAACAGGGTCTGCATACAAATCAGAGCAATCTATTTACGCATAGATTCTAATATCCAAAACAAAAAGTTCAAAAAAATATACACATATATTCACAAATTGGAATGTCATGTTGGGAAAAGTGTGTTTTATCTGCACATTACTATTTCACAAAGCTATATACATATATACTAGTATCACAAAGTACATACCTACCTAATTGTATGCTAAGAACTGTAAAGACGAAATTACTTGACCGTAACCGTAACTGTAATTGCATCTGAATCTGTATCTGTATCTATGTATTAGCAGCAACATAACATATTTGTAACTACATAAGTCGAATGTAAATAAACATTAAGCATCTACTAAACGTAAGCTAAGCATCACTCGTACATACATATACTATACATTTATATATAAATTGAAATTGGCGTACGATTCAGAACCTTTTTAAGTCCCTGTTACTCTTTGAGTGTAAAACTTTTCTGTTTCAATTTCAGTTCTCAACTCTCACATTTTTAATGGAAAGTGTCTGTAATTTGTGCAAGCCAAATAAAAGTTGTTTTATTTGAACCGAAAACTGATCTTTGTTCTTTTATATAACGGAAATAGTGATATATATAAGTTTAAAGAGTGTATGAGTAGGCATTTAAAGGTATTTGTTTTTTATTTGAAATACTGCAACTGTTATACAAATTGAATATTGAATTGAACAGAATAGAGAGTTTGCAGAACAAAATTATAATATAATATATTTTGAAGGTTAATTATCCTCCAGCAGGGTGTGGTAAGCCATCCGGAATTACAGCCGCTGCAAATGTCCTTCAAGATGATTTGCACCTCAAAATCAAACTAGAATATAATGGCGGAGGACTTCATGGTCTATAGGAACCATCCACCCGGCGTGACGGACCCCAGCGAACTGTGATCCTTAAATTGGAGATTTTGAAAATACTAAAAGCTTCTCTGGAATTTCTGTAACATTGGCGTTTGTATAAAACAGTTCATAATTTTAAAAAAACTCTATAAATATTTAAAAAAGCGGTTCAATTTTTGTTGAAGTAATTGTTCAATATAAACGATACTTGTAATAAAATATATTCTTATATTTACTTGTTTACATATTTCAAATTGTATATTACAGCCTGTCCTGCAAGCCATGCCCCGATTGACAGCCGTGTGTGGTCGCGGCTCCGGAGATAACTCAAAAGAGTATGATATTTCGTCGCCAAGGACGAATCCTGCGATTAGCCAACGGCAGAATCAATCATCCGAGCCGAAGTCGGCTTGATTAGAATGGTAAAACGAAGGAATTGCTTATATTATAATAAAAGTAAAATTAATTATAATAATAATAATAATAATAATAATAAAATGTATATGTATGTATTTATTTATATGTATATGTATTCATGATAATGGATGTCCTTTTGAAGTTCCGCCCGCACGCCAAATGAGAAAAGTGAAAATGGCAAACGAAAGTTTAAGCCTTCGTGGCTTAAACGAAAAAATTGATTATAAGTATTATAATAATAATAAAATGTATAATAATAATATATTGATGTCCTTTTTGTCCTTTTTTGTGTATATTTTATTTCCTATCTTTAATTTGTTCTATGTGTGTATTAAATTTACATTAATAATAATTGCCGATTTCTTAAATTTGTAAATAAAAGGAAAGAGAATGAATTTTTAATGAATTTGTTATTATTGCAGTTGGTTAGGGGGGGTGAAGAGGGTGGTTATACGAAGTACCCACATGGCCGACTCATAGGTAAACAAAATTCAGTTTGACCGATGGCCAAATTGGCCTGCGTTTGCTAACAGCCAAAATCTGAAGTACCAGGCGAACAGAAAGCAGCAGCAAGATGAATTCTTTTTTAAAGTTAAAAATTAAATTCGACCGCCTAGAAGATGCCACACTTTTCTTAATGTTAGCCGATCTTCGCACCTTTTAGCAGCTGGGACTCAAACCCGGTTGCCAAATAGGTTTGAGCCCCAGCTGCTAAATGGTTTGAAGCCTGGCTCACATTTATTTTACATTTTTTAAAGAATCGTCTTGCTGCTGCATTATGTTCGCCTAGTACGTAGCAAAGATGCCAGTTTGCAAACTAAGTTCTGGGCGGCTGCGACTTTCCTAAAATTTATAAAATCGCCTGCAAAAGCTAAAATCCAAAATCTGAAGTACCAGGCGAACATAAACCAGCAGCAAGATGATTTTTTTTTTAAATTCTAAATTAAATTCGGTCGCCTAAAAGATGATGCACTCTTCCTAATGTTAGCCAATCTTCACACCTTTTAGCAGCTGGGGCTCAAACCTATTTGGCAACCGGGTTTGAGCCCCAGCTGCTAAATGGTTTGAAGCCTGGCTCACATTTATTTTACATTTTTTAAAGAATCGTCTTGCTGCTGCATTATGTTCGCCTAGTACGTAGCAAAGATGCCAGTTTGCAAACTAAGTTCTGGGCGGCTGCGACTTTCCTAAAATTTATAAAATCGCCTGCAAAAGCTAAAATCCAAAATCTGAAGTACCAGGCAAACATAAACCAGCAGGAAGATGATTTTTTTTTATATTTAAAATTAAACTCGGACGCCTAAAAGATGCTACACTAGCCGATCTTAACACCTTTTAGCAACTGGGGCTCAAACCAATTCGGCCAATTTAACCAGGTTTCAAACCATTTTGCAGCCGGTCTTCAAACCAATTTTTAAATTAATAATTTAATTGTGCCCCTGTATGATATGCTACACTATTTTAACGGCAGCAGGTTTCAAACCGGGTTCCAAGCCAATTAATTATTAAATAAATAAATAAGTTGCAGCGGTACAACTAGATACAAATGCAAATAAAAAAGGACACTTTTTAGGACTTGCTGCTGATTTATGTTTGCCTGAAGTTGAAGGATTTCTAAAGGATTAGGTTCTGCTTCCTGCAGCAAATGAGAAACGTTGTTAGATTTTAAAAGGTGTTTTATTTTAAATTAATAAAACAGTATAAATTATTTTACCTATGGTAAGTGACAATTTTAAGGATAAAGGATAAACACAGCTCCTTTTACAAGAAGACGAACAGGAACACTAGCATGTTATTATAATAATATCAATAAATTTCTTATTTGTTTACAATTTAAAATAACAATTAATTTTGTAGTTACGTATTTTATAATAAAAGTAATAATTAATTTCTTATTACTTAAAACTTATTTAATTAAATAATTAATTAATTATTTATATACATCAATAAACTTCTTATTTGTATACAAACTAAAATAACAATTAATTAGACATTTACATATAACTTAAAACTTATTTAATTATTTATTTAATTAATAGAAATTTATTTTTGGAGCATCATTGCAAGACACTTAGTGTGTAGCTGATAAACAAGGATAAGAACAGCATAGCAGTTATCCTTGAGGTGCGCGCAGCTGCGTAAGTGCTCCTATCTCGTTCCCTTCTGAAACTGCGACCCATTCTCTATACCCTCTTCACTTACGATACGCCCAGTGGCTCTACGATCCCCATTGAAGATACAAAGGCCGTGCTCATCTCAACATACGCAGATGACAAGGACATCGTGGCCAGAAACAAGTGCTTATAGAAATGCACAGATTTAGAGCGGGAGTGCCTGCAGGGCTTCGAAATGCGGGCAAAGCGCTAGCACATTGGCATTAATCCAATAAATGCTTCAACGCGACGCATTGTGTATGAAACTATGTCCTTAGATTTGTATGCACTATAAGTATATAAAATTAATCAGTTAATTTCATAAGCTTATTTTTAAATAGAAGCTGTACAATTAATTAATAATAAAATGGTTCTTAAAAAAATACTATATTCCACTATTGCTTTTAATTTGTATAGCTCTAGGAGTTTTGTATTTAAGTGTACCCTGTATTACCCTGTATATTAGGTTTGTGCAAAGTATAGTATGTAACAAGCAGAAGGAAACACCTAAGACCCAATAAAGTATATTTATTCTTAAGCAGCATTATGCGTCTCATCATCGATCTAGACATGTCATTCCGTCTGCATCCATTATCCAAAGCTGAATTGGAAATCTTTGTTGTTCAATATTTCATTGATTTCGCTCTGATATTTAAAATGCATGGAAAATTATTAGCTGCCATTGTTCTAATCGAAGACTTCATTAATTTATTTTATTTTATTTATTTATTTATGTCAACAAACATTGACTGTCCACATAGGAGAAAAATATATATAAATTATAGAAGGCGTCTTTTAAGCTAGAAAAGTCTAAGAAGGAGAAATCTAATCAATTAACAATAATATCTAATTAATGTTTTGACAAACTGCCAAATATTGTCAGTGCTCTTTTATGTATCGAAAGGACTACTTGTTGATTTATTAAAAAAATAAGTAAATAAATAAGTAAATAAATTATTGGTATCTGTTACCACATACTTGTATAATCTGTATTGGAAGCTTGCAGAGTGGTCGTCAATTTGTAAAGTCTTTCAGAATTCTGACGGTGCGTTTAGTTTAGAATAAACAGCGAATATTTATTTGTATATTATTTTTATATACTTATATTGCAGCTTACGTTGGTAAAGCAAAATAAAAACACAGATAGATGCGCACACACAGACAGGCTCCGGCACTGACATTCCGATGTACTCGCACCCACACATTCGAGAATTACACGAAAAACAGCATAAATGTGAATGCTGCTGTCGGCAGGGCAACAAATAGCAAGCCCTTTTTTCTGTTCTGCCCTGTCCTGTCCTGCCCTGCCCTGCCGTGTCCTGTTCGGCCCATTCCAAACAAATCCCCTTTTCATATAAGGCAACATTTGCAGGGCTGCTGCAACGCTTTCCATTTCCATTGCATACTTTTTAGCGCGGCTCTGTTTGCAATTTCGCAGTTGAATGCATTTCTATGACTATCGCTGTCGCTGTGTGCGTGCGTGCTTGTGTGTGTGTGTGTGTGTGGAAGCATGTGGGAGTGTATGTGCACTTCTTGCTAAGCAGCTGCACCATGGGCGTGGCCATGCACTGTTGTAAATTTATGCCACAATTGTGTGGCAATGTGTGTGAGTGGCAAGAGGCAATTGCTTGAAAATGACTTTTGGCAAGCAGCGCGTGCAAAAAGCAACGACAGCAGACGCCCAGACTCCGGGACTCCTGGACTCCCGGACCCTCTGACTCCCGGACTCACGAGGTTGCCACCATGCCCGCCTAATGGACAATCGAAAACGCATTCAACTGGCAATTTGGCTTCACCCATTGGCGCCGACATCTCCACATCCTGCGCGTGCTCCTCCCTAGTATGTGGCAAATTGATTCCCCGACCCTCCCCGCATCAGGTGTCATCGTCATTAAGACGCAACTTGAACGCCTCTGCCTGAAAATATGTCAAAAACATGCAAATGTGCTGTTCTGCTGTTCTTCTGTCGCTATTTTTTTTTCTTTTGCTTTTGGTGTTTCCTCTGTTCTTCTCCTCTTTGTTTTTCTTGCTTTTTCCCCCTTTTTGAGTTGCATAAAAACATTTGTTAATTACTTTTCGCCGCACATTCTCAACTGTGTGCGTGTGCCTGCCAACGTAGCCGCAAAATTTTGTCTTGATTTTTTTTTTTGTTATTTAACATTTTTTGTGTTGCTGCCAAGTCAAGTGCACGAGTTGGGGCTCCATTTTTGGGGGCACATGGACGGCAGGCATTGTCAGGGCGTTGAAATTGAAATTAAGCAATTTAACTTTGACAATTACGATATAAAAACATCGGCGCTGAACATGAAAAGCAGACAAGCCAGCTCGATGGGTGACCGACCAAAAGCTCCTGCCGCTATTATTCCTCTTATTTCTCATTTATTCTGTTATGCTGTGCCCAAACGATTTTTGTTTTCCTTCTGAGTTCGTAATTGTCTACAACTTGCGTTAAGCGTCAGTTAAGTTATTGTGGTTTAATTCGTTACATGTTCACTATTTGTTGTTGAAAAAGGATGGAATGATGGAGTCGACAAATTAACAGAAAACAACTAAAATATTTGCTTAATGCATATATGTCTGTGCTCAGCTAAAAGCTGCTGTTTATTGTTTGCTTAGAGTCTGAACTGTACAAATAAGCGCGGATGCACACCTGATAAGGCGATAATCCAATTGAAAACATTCAACTACTATAAATGTCAAGAATGAGTTGAGGGAGAGTCGTTTTAAGTTCTTATAAATTTTGCTTGATTATTAAATAACTTCAAACTTAACACACTACAGAGATGCATGCAATTAAAGAACCCAACATTTACTATATTTATATTTTATATAGTTTAATTACTTGCCCATTAATCTTTACTCAATTGAGCATCTGTATATGTCCTTAATCCAAGCGGTTTAGTGCGAACGTATGTAACACCCAAAAAGGAATGTAATGTGCAATTCAAGTTATATGTTTCCTTGATCAAAATAAGCCGATATAGCCATGGCGTCCTGTCTGTACGATTGCTCCATAATCTGTAGAAAAGCAAGAGTTTCAGGAATTAAAATAGAATCACTATGCACTATGGGACCTAAAGAATTTATATATATTTGAGACGCAGGTATTGTATGTTTCTTAAATATAACAAATTGTTGTTTCATACTCTACGAATTACCGAACATTCGAAAAGAACTAAGAAAATAAAACTTGATATCCAGTATGATTATATCTATACACAAAACCATGTTTATCTATTTTGTATAAATATATATTTTTTTAGTTTATATATTTGTCATATCACTGAATTATAAACTTTTGAAAGGTGTATTGAAATGGGGCTCCTTTAGTACACGGCTGGTGCAACAAAGTAAAGGTAAATGGTTAGTGGGTTTAAAAAATTCTCGACATTAAGACTATACCAATTATTTTTTAATTTACTTAGACAAATGCTACCAAATATAATTCGGGATCTATGGGATCAACAGATATATGTAGAAGTATGTAACAACATATATATTAATATATACATCTATATAGCATGTATGCTACAATTTCCAATTGTTTTACTAACATAAGTTGAATCTAAGTTTGTATTTATTTATACAAATTTACATTCATTTAATTATTGTTATTTGTATACATGTGTAGAAAGTAGAAAGTTGGTGGGTCGCACGAATCTAACATTCTTGTTTGTAAAGTTCTATTTTCTTAAGTTTTAGTTAATTTTATTAATTTTTACAAATTTTTATTATTTAATTATTGTTATTTGTAACAGATTTGTAGAAACTTGGTACGACACAAGTATCCAACATTGTTTTTTTGTAAAGTATTATTATATTAAGAAATGTTTCTTTAAAATATTATTTATTTTTTTATTTATTTATTTTTACAAATTGACTTTTATTTAATTATTGTTTACACTTGTGTAGAAAATTTGTGGGACGCACGAATTCTACATTATTTTTTTAAGTTTTGCCATTGTTTGTTTTATTGGCGTTGAGATTTAAACATTTTAAGTCAATTGCGATGCCTTGAGTTCACTGTAAAATAAACACGTGCTTTGTGTGACGTCATGGCGTGTGTATATATTCATAAGAAGTGTGCGCTGCTTTGGAAAATGCTGTAAACACAATTGGAATTTTGCTTGTATATACTTGTATGTAGTACTCGTGTACACTACATACGTGTATTTATGTGCAAACCACCGGCAAAATGATCGAAAACAGAAGTATTTTAGAATTGTGGGCATATGCAAAAAATGCTCTACATACTTGTATGTAGACAAGATTAAGAATGAAGAATGAAGACATTGTTTAATCTTAAGGCATAAAACAATAATACTTTTAAAACTCAATTGAATCTTAAACAAATTTTGATAAACAATTTTTTTTTTAAATAACATAACGTTTTAAAATATTTTAGTCACAGATACTAGAAAACTTAATTTGAGTGAATTAGACACTTTCTAAAATTCTAAGAAGTCACAATAAAAGTAAATAGCAAAGAAACAACAAAGTATTATGCAAAAATTAATTTAAAATCAAATACACACATGTTGAACTATCTAAACCAATAGTCGTAGCGCACTCTGCATTCGGATTTGCGCAAGATAATGGCTGGTGAAGCTTTTCAAAAACTTTTTAAAAACTCTTCCAATTGTATACAAATTGTTTTCCATTTATAAATAGCAGCATTGAAAGCTGCCCGCGAATTCAGTGCGCATTTGTTAGCGGCAAAGAAACCAACTACTCGTATATTGCTTAAGACTTAGCTAATACGAAAAGTGGGCGTGGCAATGGAAATCAATTTTCACGGCATTGGATTAAGCTGTTTCCTGCTTCTGCTGCAGTTCCTCAATCGGATGGAAGGTAATTCAGGACTGAAGTATTTCAAAAATGCATTGTTAATATTATTGTTAATATTATAATCAATATTAATGCGATAAATCGTAGTAGCTTTTATTTATATCGAAAATCAATGGCAAATTAACAAACACTAATCGAAGAAGTTTAAAGATGTGCTTCTATATATTCATGCACAATCGACTGTGGTTTCAAATAAATACTATTAATTGATCTATTTGATTGATACAGCTGTTTTAGATTAGGATTTACCCATGTGTGTGCAGATATTAGTTTTGAAAATCAAATACTTCAGCGAATTGCTTTATATATAAAAGTATATAGAGCGCTGCTATATGGAGGATGCATGCATCAGTGTCTAATTTTTGTTTGGGCGCCAGAAATCATCCAAAACGGGTTCAATTGAGAACAATAATTGATAATAACTAGATATTCCAAATACAATTTCTAGCCGATGTATACAACAGCAGCATTTTAATCCTTCAACTTTAAGATGAAGTATTTTATTTGTATTTCAGCCACACATTTTAAAATCATCTGCAAAATATGAAATCAATATCGTCTATTGAGTTCATAAAAAAACTATCTAGTTGACATCACAAAGATTAAATGGATATTACGAGTATTTATATGCAAAGTTTTAAAGTAGTTTCTTGAATATTCTAGTTTTTGTAAGACTCTTCCTTCCCCCGCTGTTAACATGCAAGTTTTTGATCATCAACAGCTCGTCGTGGCTTGGGACCTGGGGAACAGGACTGGGGCTATGTGGAGGTACGCAAAGGCTCCCAGATGTTCTATTGGCTGCACTATACTACGGCCAATGTGAGTGCGTTTGCGGAGCGGCCGCTGGTGATCTGGCTGCAGGGCGGACCTGGGATTGCTTCGACGGGGACCGGTTGCTTTGAGCAGTTGGGCGCCATAGACATTGACGGGAAGAGTCGCGAGAGCAATTGGGTGCAGCATGTGAATGTGCTCTTCATTGACAGTCCTGTGGGCACAGGCTACAGTTATGTGGAGCCACATGGCCGCTATGTGGAGAATAATACGCAAATAGCTTTGGATCTGGTCACGTTTATGAAATCGTTTCTAATCCGCCACAAGAAGTTCGAGAGCGTACCATTGCACATATTCTCCGAGAGTTATGGTGGGAAAATGGCGCCCGAGTTCGCTCTGGAACTGCATTATGCGAAGGAGCGACACGAGCTCAGGTGCAATCTGCGCTCCGTGGTCGTTGGCAATCCCTGGACCTCGCCACTCGATACGACACTGGCCTATGCGCCCTATCTGCTGCAGCTGGGCATTGTGGATCAGGATGGTTATGCCAGCATAGCGGCTGTGGCAGCCGAGCTGGCTGCCTCCATCTATGCCGGCAAATGGCTGCATGCCATGGAACAAAGCTCAAAGATGCAGGAAGTCATTGCCACATATACTGGAGGCGTTTTCCTGTACAACACACAGCGGCCCGTGCGCCTCGACGACGACTATCGTTATGGCGAGGATCCTCAGTTGCGCGACTTTATGCTCAGCAATGTGACAGAGGCCCTGGGCTTGACGCATATGCCCGTTTGGATGGCTCAGAATGCCACGGTCTTCATCAAACTGGGCAGGGAAATACTGAAGCCAGCAGTCCACATAAGTAAGTTATGACTTAGAATTTAATTCGTTGCTCCTTGCAATTGCGAAGTGTGAAAATATAGCTCATGAATATTGCATTCTTAGACCATAAACTATTTTCAACTGTCTTTAAATAGATCAAAGAATTCTCTTTGTCGAAAACTTTCAACTAAAAGATTAGCTTAGAATGCAAAGATAAGTGATCTCAGCCAAGAACAAAGTTCTAGACAAATAATACAATTCCAATCTCCAATACGCAAGGCAGTATTTTGTGTGGAAAATATTGAAGCAATAGGAAAATTAAGCAAATTATGCATTATTTAAAAATGCTTTAAATAATGTGAAATTTCATTTCACAGTTCAAAGCAAAAGCCGCTCTATATCAGGCAAACACGTATGTAGACATAATCTGAACATAATGTCCAGCAAAGCGTATTTGAATTGAAGAGCTATGCAATAACCTTAACGTTCTAAATAAGATAGAATTATAGTTACATATATGATTAGTCGAGTCGAGTCGAAATCACGATTTCTTCGGTTTTCTGTCAATTCCCACACCTCTCACAGTTTTGGAGCTACTTTGCACCAAAACGATACGATTTTAAAAGGGGCTTTCTAAGGACAGCTTTTATGTTCATGAAAGAGAAAGGATTTTGGCTTCAAATTAGATATTGGAAAAGTTACTTGTAAGATGAAAGTGCTGACTAAATTGAGTAAAAAAGCAATTAAGTAAAAAAAATATGCACTCTAAAAAACTTTAGATAATCAATCAAGCAATCAAGTTCTAGTGAATTATCGTGGATGAAGAATGTGATTCCGGATAGGAATATATGAAACTTATTATATCTAACTCAACTGTTATTCTATTGCTTGCAGTCACAAAATTGCTCGACGAGACACAACTGCGTGTGGGCGTCTATTCGGGAATTTTGGACTTACTTTGCGCCACTCCCGGCACCGTGAACTGGATCAATCGCATGCAGTGGCGAAATAAGCACAAATATATGACAGCTCCTCGGCTGCCCTTTCGCATTAATGACGTGCTCGAGGGTTATCAGAAGGAGGGCGGCCGCTTCAGCATGTTCTGGGTCTATCGAGCAGGACATCTGGTGCAGCAGGACAACCCGGCAGCTATGGCCCATATTTTGCGCACAATTACCAACTTTGGCTGAGCTTTATCTGTTAACTGAGAGTTTTGAAAAACACACTTGACACTTAAATGCAGCTTTAAAAATATTCGCCAAAAAGTTGTGTTGGCTTGGGAATTAATTGAATATCGAATTCACTGAATTATTTGATTTTATAAATAATATCAGCAATTACAGTCATTATTTCTTGGTTTATTTTTACCAAATTCTTGGCACGCCATATAGATTATGGATTTTATTTTGTTCAGGAAGGCTAATTTCCATTGAATTTATGTTAGCAAACATATCCAAACATACATTATCGAAAGCTTATTCATGGTGTTTATCAATCGGAATAGTTATAGCATTTTTTAAGCGGAACTCTTGATAGAAACTTACTATGAAAAAACAGCATTCCGAGCAGAAACTAAAGTCCACAACTTCTTAAGTAAAACTAATTACAACATCAGAGTTTTTACAAAAGTCTTTTGCAAATTATTGGAATAGAAAATGGGGCACCAATTTATTATTTATTATTTTTTAACATAGCCCTGTTATTAGCTGTCATTCATTATTTTTTTCAAATTAAGACCCGCTTTATCTCTGGGCGGCAATGAATATAAAAATGTTACATGTAGTTGAAGCAATATTGTGGATGCATTTCAAATTAGCTTCAAATTCAAACTCTCATTAAAAACAACAGTACACTCATAGATAAATAGATGGTTCTACTTATATTTCTAAATATGAATATAATTTCATACATTTTGTTGCTTCAGGGCAAGAATTTCCTCCCTTTTTTGGCTTCATTTTATTTACTTCTTTTTCTTTTCTCTCGTATGAGAGAAAACTAATTTCCATTTTATTCTTGAACTAAGTCTTCCTTCACTTGCTTAATTTAAGTTCGGTATTATATTCTTTAGTCGAAAATAAGTGATTTATTTTCATTATATATTTTCCGTGCGCCTTTATCATCGTGAATTATTGATTATACTTGTATGAGGGTCAACCAGACAGCATTTTAAGCGATTTGCGTGCAGCGGCATTTTAAATATTTAATACGCAAACAGACAAACTGTTTTATAAATCTTAAAATGCTTCCGCTTCACAATAAATGGAGCAGAGCCATTCACACCAAAAATTGCCGAAACATGCTTACACATCACTATCTCCTTCAAGGTCACACACACACACACACACACACACACACACACACACACACACACACACACGCACACGGAGTCTTTAACCAGACAATTTTCTAACAATTTACCCAAAATTAACTGAAATTTTCGTTGGCAGTAGTTCGGTTGGTTAGCATGCGGTTCGCCCCAAAACACACACACATTTAGACACTCAGACACATACTCCGGCACTGCCCCCTCACCCGAACCGTGCCCATACATTTAAGGTCTGTTTGTGCTGCAGGCAGGTTGAAAATTTTACAGGTGCACCACATCAATTTATTTTTCACACAAAAGCCTATTAAAACCCATTAAGCCTATTAAAACCGCGCATCGGGAAGGCGTCGTGGTGGCGGTGGTAGAGGGGCGGGGAATGTTTGCCAAATGAAACCACTTAACCTTATTTTTGTGGTCAAAGAAAAATGAGCAGAGCCCAGGCGGAAAAGATGGTGATCGAAGCGGGCCGCAGCAAAACAAATTAATTAAAAACTTAAAAGTTTGCCTCAAGTAAAGAGCGTCGTCTCTCTAAGAATGACCAGGACGGATTGTCCAAGAACAGGAAATGCTGAAAATGCTGAAAATGCTGTGTTTGAGTTTTTGTGAAGCCTGCTTCTTGGAGTTGCAGAGCTGATTGTCAATTGATTTGGGTGGAGTTTCAGAAAGTGTTTAAACATTTGTGGGCAGTTACTTATTTAGGTCAAAGCGTATTCAGCATATTGAGAAAAACATTAATCATTATTGGTTTAACATTAATGCAAGATCAACTTTTTCGCTACCTTAATCAATGCACATAATATTAGTTGTCGAATAAAATTATTTGTGACGCATAGCTGTATACATATGAGTTGGAAAAAATTAATATCCACAAAGGAAATATAAATTTCAACACATACACTATACAAATATACTTCTGCTATAATTTCAACGATTGCCTGGGAAACTCGAAATATTGAATTGTTTTTCTTTCAACTTAGTCGAAAAAAAATTGCTTATCACACACGACTTATATATTTTTCTTCTCAGCAATTAAAAAATTAAAGGATCCACAGAATCTTTATTTGTTTATTTATCTGTGATCTAAAGACAAAGCAGCACAAATTAACTGAGAGATCTTGAAGGGTTTATAATGAGAGCATATCTGTAATCTATTGTCTCGCAAATGATTGAAAAATAAATAAATAAATAATTATTTTGCTAAAATGAAACTGAACCTTGCAGTGGATTTGAAAACCTAATAAACAGATATTTTTGTTGACTATACTTTATTCTTTTTCATTATTTATCTCCTTGGCTTTGAACAGCATAACAACGTAACAACAAAAAGACAGTTTAATAATGAATTTTCTTTTTTCACGTAATTTCCTGTGAGTTTCGGAGAATAAAGGAGCAGCCTGATAGCCAGCTAGAAGTAATTATTAATTAATTTACTTTAATTGACATAAGAGACGAATGGAAGAATAGTTCGGAACAAAAAGTTCATTTCTTTCAAAAATATTTGCAACTTTGTTGTTCAATTGATTCTAGACTGAAAATTATATTTCGTTTTACGATCTGGCTATGAATTTAATTATAAAAGATACGACAAACACCTTGAAAACGCACTTTACAATTTTAGTTTCCTCTGCGATGATCACAAATGCAAATTTTTTACTTTTTGCGAAAAGAGAAGAAATGGTTTTCATCAAGCTTCGCACTTTGTACACTCTTCGAGATCGATTTGGTAGAAAATATGAGAAAAGTGAATTAGGCCTATTTTAATGGCCAAGTTCAAATGGAAAGCTAATAACAATATTGTTATATTATTTGAAATTAAATTCTGATTAACTTTTATTCCAATATAGTAGATATTAATAGGAAATTAGACAAGCTGCTTGCTGCTGCTTTAGTAAAAAATATGAGAAAACTGAATGAAGCCTATTCCAACACTCAAGTTCAAATGGAAAATTAATAACTAAAATAATTTGAAATTAAATTCTGATTAACTTTTATACTTCTAGAGTAGATATTAATAGAGAGTTAGACAAGCTGATTGAAAGCTTTGATTGGCCATAGCTATATTCAGAAATTGTACGGTAGAATTAATCAGACTCAAAGCGTATTCAAATTTGTATTTTTCAATTTAATCCAAATGTACTTATGTTGAAGAGCTTGAAGTGCATCACAATTCTCTAAAAATACATGGCACAGAAATACAAGTATAAAAATTCTTATAGAAAGTCTTAGGGCCCCGCACCAGACGGACAGTATAAAACAAAACGCGGCGATGAGAGCTCTTTGGATCGTTTGTGTGCTAGTGGGTCTTAGTTTTCACTGCTGTCTGGGGAAGAAGACGCCTAAGTTTGAGCGAAGGGTAATGAAGACAAGGCCTTGACTTGGAAGCGCAAATACCAAAATAAATATCACATTTGCAGAACACTAAACAGCTGCAGGGCGCCCATAATGATCCGACAATATCTAGGTATGCATTGCAAATCTTTTCCCTGCTTTTATCGCCATCTATTTGTTTGAAAGGCTGAAAGAGGAGCTGGCAGCATTGAATTCTGTGGCGATTGACTATATTGTCGAGAAGAAATTTGGTGAGAGACTGCAGGATATCAACATTGCTGACGTCATTTCCACTCTAATCGAAACTAATGCCACCGGTTTGCTGAAGAGCTTCCCCGCCTCGTGTCCCCGATTTGCCGGTGCGGATGGCATCTACACCATAAAACTGTCCGACTTGGAGCAATTCGAGGTTTTGTGCAACGCGCAAATCGCGGGAGCCGGCTGGTTGGTAATTCATCAGCGCATTGATGGCCAACTGAACTTCTTCCGCAACTGGACAGAGCACCAGCTGGGCTTTGGTGATCTCGCCGGTGAGTTCTCCATGGGTCTGGACCATGTGCATGCAATAACTGCATCGCAGCCCCATGCGCTTTATGTGCACCTCGAGGACTTTGAGGGCCAGACCCGATATGCGAGCTATGACGAGTTTGAGATTGGCAGCGAAGCAGAGTCATATGCGCTGAAGAAGTTGGGCACCTTCTCTGGAAATGCTGGGGACGCGCTTGCCTATTCGCGGAACACAAGGTTTACCACCTACGATAGGGATAATGACGAGAGTAGTGATAATTGCGCCATTTCCCACATGGGCGGCTGGTGGTACAAAAATTGCATGCACAGGTAGGTAGGTCAGTAAATGCAATTAATTCTCCAACTGACTACAGTGTTCTTCCTGTTCCAGTAATCTAAACGGACTCTACTTGCATGGCAATTACGAGTACGCCAGTAAATTGACAACTAAGGGCATTTACTGGTACCAGTGGCGCAGTACTGCCTACTCCTACAGATTGGTTCGCATGATGATACGTCCGATCAACAAATGTCTATAGTATCTGGGAAAAACTCCTCCAGTAATTGGAGTAGTTTATTATCAATTTATCAGTTCATATAAAATAACTTTTTCGTTTCAGATTCAGCCTTTATTTTTGAATAGCATGGCGAATTGTACAATAATTAATTACAAATTGATTGAATTTCACGAAAATTTTAAATAAATTTATTTGTATAAGCACGAAAAATTATTTATAAATGTCTTACGCTCTCAAAAGGGAATAGCGCCAAATAACTTCTCTATAGCTTAGTGCACAGTAACTACACTCAAGTCGACTACAAATTTATTTTCGAAACCCTTCGCAGATAAAACTAAACTAATTTATTTTAAAAATGTTGATATAATTATGTTATACTTGTATTTGTAGCGTAAGGGTATATGTGGTTTCTGTAGAGGGTAGCTTCACTTTAGTATTATAGTTTTAGGGTTTTCTAGTTCATGGTTCTAAAGCTTCTTTTAGAAATGAACATAATCAGGTTCAGGAAAAAATAATAACTTTTTCTATAGCTATAAAGCATCCGATGATTGAAATGGAAACATAGATCGTAAAAAGCAGATAATGACAATTATTCATAATCCTTATCCAGTAAATTATAATCTTAATCAATCAAAACAACTTGAAGGATGTTAAACTAATCGATTTGTTTTTAATTAATTCAGCTTATAAGCTACTATATAGTATATGTTTCTTATGAAATGGATTTATTTAAGTTGCATCTAGCTGGGCAGCATTTTCTCAGTTCTAAGTTCTTAGTAACCTTCTGCTAAAAGGAAGACATCATTTCTCTATATTTCCCAATCCATGTACAAAGGGCCAAAGGTAGGAGGGCTTGCCCTACTCAAACATTCTCTGCTTCTTAATCATGAATTTGTTAGTTCTCCCCACCTAAACATTTCTTTGAACATCAACAACTAATTAGCGAGCTCGCACGAAAAACGCGTAATCGAATTACAATTGCCGCCGACAGTTTTTCTATTGCCACAAACACCACCCTCCCGAGTCCCTCCCTATATATTTATTCTATATGTGAACGAACGTCACGTCAACACAGAAGTAATTTTCACACAACTTAACGCCACATATCGTGCATATTAATTATGGGTAAATCTAATTTCGGAAGACATGCGCCCAAGCACCCACTAATATGGTATGCTATGGCCTGGGATGGTAACCGGGAAGGAGGCGTGGCAGTCACGTAACGGAGGCTACACTCCTGGCACGCGTTGCCTTGCCTCAAGTTGAATGTCATTGCTGCTCTTTTCGCCAGGCGCTTCAAATACTTATGCCCCATGTAAGTAAGTAAGTATGTAGGTGCGAGTTGGAGGTGACATCGTGACTCGGCATTGATTATTTCCTATTCCTATTTAGAGTTTTAAAATATATACCAGAAAAATCTAATAAATATTTGACATAATAAACAAATATTACGTATACGTATATGTTTATGAAATTCTACACGTTTGTGTATATTTCTTAAATTATTTATTGCACTATTAGAAAGCACTGGGGATGATAAAAAGGTCTTAAGTCTTATCTGAATGGGTTCTATGCTGCTCTTTTATATACCAGAAAAATCTAATAAGTATTTGATCAATCATATATTACGTATACGTATACTTTTATGAAATTCTACACATTTGTGTATATTTTTAAATTATTTGTTGTATGATTAGAAAGCACTGGGAATGATAAAAATGTTGCACAAATTTCAACACATTTGTTGCTTTTTTTAATTATCTATTATTTAATTAAAAAGCACTGGGAATTATAAAAATGTCTTAAATCGTATCTCAATTCTATGCTGCTCTTTTATATACCAGAAAAATCTAATAATTATTTGATCAATCATATATTACGTATACGTATACTTTTATGAAAAGTGTATTATTATGAAATTCTACACATTTGTGTAAATTTATTTAATTATTTATTTTTAATTCAAATTTCTACCCATTTGTGGATATTTATGTTATTATTTATTATTAAATTAAAAATCATTGGGGATTATAAAAATGTCTTAAGTCTTGTCACAATAATTTCTACGCCAACGGAAAACAATTTGGAACTCTAAAAGCGTTTAGAGAATCCATTATTCGAGAATGGGAAAACTTTGATAAAGGTGTTAAACATCATTTAAAATTCTTTGTGCTCTTTTTTTTAATTTAATATACAAACAAAGAATTTGTCTTAGTTATTTATTTTGTTTGAATATATTTTGTTTAATTTTTTTATTATATTCTCTTAAGTTTTATTTGCTTGAAGTCTATTGACTATTTTTTAACTTTTTTTTTGAACTATATTAAACGTTTCAGTTGTTATAATTTGCAACGTACTGTCCTGTTGAATTATTTCACGCACCTTAAAAACGTCCAAGTTGAAAATAAAACGAGCATATTTTAAATCACATATAATTATTGAAATAAAACGAACCCAAAAAAGGTTTCTGTAATGTTTCGATGGAAACTTCAATATCACTGCCCCATCCCTAGCAGAAATATGTGATATAAGAGACACACACACATACACTCACCAACATGGAGGAGGAGTTTGGGTTTGTTTTATTGTGTTACCTGCCCGAGGTGGACTATGCCAAATATTTATAGGTAAGCATGCCAAGATTTACTACGCAAGGCAAAAAATTCAGCTCAAAAATTACTCATGTGTGCGTTGTTGTTGTTGCTGTCTATGAATTTTCTTCCTGGCCAGCAAGATAAATGAAATGCCGTTGCCCAAAACAAAGGCAAAATTCTTGAATGGGGCATGTTCTTGTTGTTGTTGTTGCCCAAGTATACATACGTACGTATGTGTGTGTGTTTGTGTGTGCAAGAAAAATTGAAGAAAACAAAGCCAAATAAATGAGTAGTAA
The DNA here is from genome assembly GCF_003285725.1 of Scaptodrosophila lebanonensis. Lineage (NCBI taxonomy): Eukaryota > Metazoa > Arthropoda > Insecta > Diptera > Drosophilidae > Scaptodrosophila > Scaptodrosophila lebanonensis. The sequence continues at coordinate 105,249 of NW_022060552.1, read as the reverse complement.
TTAGTGAGCCATCAAATACACATGTTGCCAGCTTTGGTTTACTGTTGTTCTGCGGCACTCCCCTGCTGCCACTGCCCCGAAGCTCGATTTTAATTTCCCGTTTTCAATCAATATTAATTTATGGTAGCATTCATTTAATTAGTGTTTTCCCCCTTCATGCTTTGCTGGCGTGTCACAAATATACAGGAATTGGGCCAACACTCATTCCTAAATCAAAATGTTTCCTTATCTTTGCTTAGTATTTAAAAAAATTAATTTTCTGTTCTTTATTACTTAAATTTTGGAAGCAGGCTCTAATAAGTATTATAATAGTTGAGTGAGTTTAAGAACTTGTGTTGCGAACTTAGTGACATAGAATCGGATCGCGGGGATCGAATTTACAATGACACGAGGCCTCATTCACTTCGTCTAGGACGTGGGAAATTTCATCGAGGAATTTCTCCAGATTCGCGGGATTGCGGAATATATCGTTATTGATGTTTTTGCTTTTGTCGAGTATTTTCCACTTCATCATACTGGCAATAACATCGCCACAAAAGTCGCGCTTGCTACTCTCCTGACGAGCAAGAACTTCTTTTAGGCGCCATAAACGCCGTCCTGTGGGCAGAGATTGTTATTGAAAAGGACATCAACAAGCGGTTCTTAAGTGACAATAAAAAAAGTCAAACGGAAGCAAAATAGAAGCTAATAGTGAAGGTAAAACGCAGATTGTAGGAAGGAGTTAAACGATAGCTGCGGCTACTAAAGATAAGCGAAGCAATGAGAGAAGAACTATTTACTTTCGGACAATCGCAAATGCGACTTTTTCCCCTCTGCGGTAGCTTCCATCTCTTGTTGAGATTTTTCGTACATCTCTATAATCTTGTACATTCGACGATCCATATCCTTGGACATGCGCAACAGTTCATCGCAGTGCGGCGGACACGGATGCTTCATATTCGGTCCGCCATATGGAACTTTTGTATGGAACCGGGCATTGCTGAACTCCTTACGATTTTCTTCAGTCCGGGCGATTCGCCGATTCATTGCACTGCGTACGCGTTCATTGTGGAAGCGAAAATTCATGCTGGCCAACAACCTCTCCACTCGTGACAGGCAGCTGCGTATTGAACGATTGTGTTTAAGCCCCAATGTGATGGCCCTTCCCACACAAACAACTTACTGTGTGTTGCGTAGCGAATACACTCCAGGTATGGAATAGGTGCGCAGCAGATGGTGCAGCTTGAAAGCCACACAATTGAGCAGGTCCTCGGCAGCACACACCTGAATGCGACGCAGACTGTGCATATCGTGCTGCAACTGCCTCGTGCGCCAGCCACGGAACAGAGCTTGAATCTTTGTGGCCGACCGATTGAAGTGCTCGACGCAGCGTTGCTGCAACAGGTTCTCAACATAGCCGAACCAGTTCTTGCGCACGTAGAATCCCCGCCACCAGCGCTGGATGGTAATGGCCGCCTTCTCCCGAGACCTCCGCTGCTTGCGCGCATAGAAGCCTCGAAAGAGGGCCTGAATGCGTCTGGCGGCTAAAAACTGTTTATAGTCCAAGAGTAGCAGCTCGGTTCTATGATTTGGGGGAGATGGGGAAACTAAGATAATGGAAGAAGTGGCTCCAAACTATGTAAGCTATCTTTACAAATTTTATAAAAAGTCAATTCATAACTAGTAATGAAGCAATCTTCGTCTGCGCAGATCGATAGCTCTAATGATAATGAAAGAAGTGGCTCCGACCTATATATTGTATATCTTTGAAAAGTTTATAAAAAGTGAATTCATAACTGGTAAAAAAGTAATCTTCATCTGCGCAGATCGATAGCTCTAACGATAATAAAAGAAGTGGCTCCGACCTATATATATCTTTGAAAAGTTTATAAAAAGTCAATCCATAACTGATTAAGAAGCAATCTTCCATAGCTCCTCTAAAGCTGAAGAAGGAGTAGTTTTGGAGCAGTTTTTGAGAAAGATAGAGATAAAGATACAGAGAGAGAGAGAGAGAGAGTAAGTTCAAGTGGAAATGTACACACATAAGCGATTTTGTTAGCGGCGAAATATGCATGAGTAATTGACAACAATATTAACAAAATTCTCCAGTGAGGGAAGGAAAGTAGAGCAAATATATTAAAAAGTTGTCCAAGGACCGTATACATAGTGAGTTTTTGTAAATAGGAACTGAGGCGATATTGAAATCCAGGCATTCTTCCAGATGGACGGGCGATTTATAGATCGATATCTCATCATGATTAAGAAAGCCATATATGGCTAGCCAACCAATTCTGTTTTTGCACGGTAGATTGGTTTCAGAAAAAGACGTGTAAAAGAAAAACCGTGCAAAAAAATACATTGATCATATGTTATTTTGAATCTTGGTAAATGGAATAAAGTATTAAATCAAAATCGTGTAAAAAAAGACCGTGTAAAAACAGTATTAGTTGTACATTATACTGCCTGTATATGACGGTTACATACTTTTTTATTATATATTTTATGTATAATATGTATTTATATTACATATTAGATACCTTTCCTAAACCACAGTACTTCAATAACCGGATGGAACGTTATAGTCAAGCCAACCTGACAGTGAAATATTCTTTACTTATTAAAATTTCCTCAGCTGCCCAAATACCGTAACTTCTTACAGATTTCCGGTATACGTTAATTAGCTTTATTTTTTTAATTTATTAATAAATTAAAACCAAAGTACACATTTTGTGACTATTCCGAATGAAACGCTGTCCAAAAGATGTATAGTAAACAAGATAGAACGCTACAGTCGAGCAAGCCCGACAGTAAAATAGCCTGTACTCTCCACAAAAAAGAAAAATTAAAAAAAAAAAATTTTTTTAAAAAAATTAAATTATTAAAAAAAATTAATGAATTAATTAATTAAATTAAATTAGAATATATGTTTATGTTTAGTTTTAACAGCATACATTTACATCACGTACCTATGCGTGTTTATATGCGTGTACGTATGCAGCACAAAGTTGAACCAAAGCAGCAACAACAACAACAGCTGCGGGCAGCGCTGCCGACAGAGGCAGCGCATGAGCAGCGATTTTACTTATGGCTATAACTTTCTTCAGAATTGACCTATCATGATGAAATTTGTCACACGGACACATTAGTACTAACTGGATGTACCTACCAAAATTGATTTCAAAATTCCGAGAATTACGGAAGTTATAAGAAAAAACACGAATTGCGGGGGAGTGGGGGGGTGCATCGAAAAAAAACTCAAACTCGTACTTTCTCGGTCTTAGGAGAATATGGAAACCAAGTTTGGTTATTCTAGCTCTTATACTTTCTGAGATCCTTGCGTTCATACGGACAGACGGACAGACGGACAGACAGACGGACAGACGGACGGACGGACAAGGCTATATCGACTCGGCTTCTCATCCTGATCAAGAATATATATACTTTGTGGGGTCTGCCACGCCTCCTTCTGTGTGTTACATACATGCGCACAAAACTAGTATAGCCTTTCACCCTTTGGGTACAGGCTATAAAAATGCTTAACTAAACAAATATTCAAATGAACAATAATTTCCATTGAATTATAATGCACTGAAAGAAACGTTTGATTTCGAAAAATCTGCTCTACAACGAGCTAACTGATCAGCGACTGTCCCTGTCAAAGGCTGTTTTGAAGATAACACAAGGCATTAGTATTTACATATTGATTTTTAATTTTAGAAGCCAAAAAAAAACACACCAATAAACAAACATGGATTTGTTTTTTGGCACTTTAATAAAATACGTGTAGTTCTTATATACAAAACTCGTCCTCTGTTAACGTTCTTCTTTCTACTTCAGCTATACAAATATTAAACAATCAAAATTATACAAAAATGTGTTAAAACATATTCTGCTGCTTTTGACAAAACTAGCAGCCCATTATTTTATTAATTCTAGCGGAAAGATCAGAAAGAAGCTCTTAACATATTCACAATCTGTGGTAGCGGACATAAGGAACTCTTTACAAAACAGCAGTTTAATTCGCATAAGCCCTATTTTACAGCAGATGTACATAATTGTACATAATATGTCGAGTGCAGTGAGTTGGAATTTGGCTTACCGCGAAAGAGACGGCTCTGAGGTCCGACGGTATAATTCACTTTCCTCCATTTCCCCGAGCATTGCTGAGCTTGTGCTGCTTAGGTTTTTTGATGACCATTAGAAGTCTATTTCAAGCCCATAATTGCTTTGCACTTACGATGTTTGTGCGCTTGTCCTTGTCGACTGACGCCGCGATCCTGCATGCACAGTCTTCTTGTCGCGAAACATGATAGATAACTGATAGTGCCTCGTTTTTGTGAGTTTTTGCTGTTTTTATGTAAAGTTTTTTTTCTTTTATTTTTAGAACAATAAACGTGTAAACGTGTAAATATGTAATTGTGTAATTATCTGTGTTAAATATTCAACATAATGAACGTCAAATATAAGCATATTTTGTAAAAGTAACTTGTATTTCAAGGAATACATGTTCGTTTCTTATTATACAAGTACATAGGAAAAGTATAGAAAAAGTATAGAACATGGTTTAAAAATTAAAAATTCTTTAAAGAAAGTATTTAAAGTAATAATAGTTGCAAAAAATCAGACATTATATGTAGGAAGGAGTAGAAAACAGTCCTGATAGAGCGCTTAAATAGAGAAGACACTGACTGCATTAAATGTACTTGGGCCTTTTATTTAATTTAGTATAGTTTCTATTTTATTTTGGATCGCCATTTAGATCATGTCTGGGATGGCGATGCTTTGAAATGTTTATGTTTATTTTAGTTTCAGGAGCCTAAGGCGATTCTTAAGCTGATAAATTGTTACCTTAATTTTAATAAATATGTATAATGAATAAAGATTTTGTAGTTTTCGTTAGCATGTTAATTCACTTTACAACTGTTTCCTAATTTATGCAATTAGGAAAAAATATAATTATTTTACGAGTTACTTCATCTACAAACATATCGTTATATTTCTTGCCCTTCATCATTTATTTATGTATAATAAAGTCTGTTGCTTAAAAGAAGAGGCGTTTTTTATTTTGCAAATACGAATAAGTTTGTAGAAAATGTTTAAAGAGCTATAGAACTTTTAAATGCCATGCCTTACTAAAGTGCTTTGTGAACTTTAAGGTTTCGCAATTACCTGGGCTCTGATTTTCTTCCTCTTATTTCTTTTGCAGTCCTTTACCTCAGCGCGGCATGCCGTCAAAACCGCATGTGGTAGAATTAACGCCGCTACACGAGCGCAGCGCATAACGGCACATCTAGGCATACATGCAAAGAGACGTGCATATACTACGCATACATGAGGCAAATACGCAATGTGGCAAGTACCGGCACGACGCTCTGGGTGGCGGCGGCATTTCAATTTCTATTCCCTTTAACTTTGGTCGACTACCGGCTGCCGAGTGCCAAGTTCCGACTGCCGCCTGTGCACAAATGTTTATACATTAGCAACATTTGTGCAAATGCGACGCCCAGCCCCGATGCCCCGAAACCCCCCAGCCTGCCTGCCTGCCCTTGTCGCAGGTGCTGATTATATTGAAAATTATTAGTAAAACATTGCTGCAGGCACTGGCGAGACGGAACGAGTCAGTTGAAGCTGCGGCCGAGCCATTCATACTCGTATGTGCTATAAAAATTGATTGCATACTTTGCGGCAAATGTGCGTTTCTGAAGCTAATTTGTGTGTGCGTCTGTGTGTGAGTGTGTTAACCTAGAATACGGCTTGCATTGACTGCTGGCTCCAGCATTAAGGTCGGCAACACCCTCGTTACACCACGCTTAAACTAACTTGCCATCGATGTGTCCAAGTCTGAACTTACACGCGGGTCTTTTTGGTCAGATTTTCGGTCAGTTTTCTTTTGAGCGGTATGTATTGACTTGTATCTTGTATGCATACATGTCTGAAAGAAGGTAAGAGGTTATCGATAAATTGAAGAATGTTTCGTATACTCCATATACATTTTAATAGATCTGGTTTGCAGGCTGAAGAGGTCACACCCTATAAGTAAGTAACTATAAGTTTAAATTAAGTTATAAACATAACAGTATATAGTAATTTAAAACAAAATAACTTCTCTTGCTCGCTTGTCCGCTAAGTTTCTTAATTTATTTCTTTCGTTCTACGAAAAATATTGATTCAAACATTATATTAGAACCATCAGGGGAAATTTACAAGTACACGTAGAAGAAAATCGAAATAAATCGATCATTATTAATGTATTTTTTAAATTATATTTATTTTATTTTATTTTAATAATATAATTTAAATTTTTTATTTCATTTTATTTTTATTTTATTTATTTATCAGCAAACCAAGCTGTCGATGTAAAAATCAATAAAATAGCGAACTTAAAATAAACAATATAAAATATTAAAAATACATGTAAAAATTACAATGGCCAGCTATGCCCCTACAGGGTCCTTGTTCACAAATCAAAATAATAAAACTAGTATACCCTTTCACCCTTTGGGTACAGGGTATAATAAACTCGTATAGCCTAGGGACAAGGAGCGTCTACATACCAAGGCGTTCATTCAGATGGACGGACGGACGGGCGGACAGGCGGACAGGTAGACGGACAAGATCCATTCGTCTCGTCATGCAGACTAAGAATATGTATACATTATGATGGCGGAGATGCCTCCTTCTGCCTGTTAAGTAATTTGCACAAACCTAATATACCCTTTTTCTCTAAAAAAACGACGGCATTTATACAAATAAAGCAACATTTAATTAAAATACTTCAATAACAAACAATAAAAAAATAATTTAAAAACTAAAATGTGTAAAATCACTCACCCGATGCGGGAAGGTTAATTCGCCAATTTCAATTTTGAAAAACCCGATCATTTGTACAACAAATATTTAAAATAATTATATGTCAGAAGATAACATTAATTTATTTTTTCTAAAATTTTAGTATAATTTGCGATTTAAAGAACAAATGATACAATAAGGTTGAAAATGTAGCCTTGGAATAATAGTCTGCGATCAGCTAACATTAATCCTTGAATGCCTTAAATTTGGCTTTTAAATCGCTTAGTAACGATTGGTGTTCACTCAATGGCACCTTAGGAAAGTGTTTTGTCGAACAGTTGCTCAGCGTTTCGTTACTCTGACAATAATTTGAAAATTGATGATGTGCACATAATAAAGTGTCAAATATCAACAGACATCAACGCATCGCAGGGCATGCACAACAGCGCGTCATCATCATCGCCATCATCTCCAAACATCGTTGGCAGCAAGCGCCGTAATGGCTGCGATGAGGAGAAGGACGACGACGACGAGGAGGACGATGGCGACGACAACGAAGACAGCTCCAACTGTGACAGCGAAAAGAATAAATAAAATGTTCGTTGCAAAAAAAAAACACACACAACAACAACAGCAGCAAAATACACGTAAAATAAAAAACTGAAAATGAAAATTGACAAAATTGATTGAGCGTAGCAAGCAGAGCAAAGAACGACACGGCGGCCCTGGGTGTCGAAGCAGCATGGAGAGAAGCTAACGCTTGTCATACGCCGAGCACTTACTTTTAGACATGTGGCAGCAATTGACGTTGGCGCCCCCTGTCGGCCGAGAGCGCAATTTTATTTATCTTCATTTTGTCAAACAATTTTTCACCTTTAAACAATTTTTGCCGCTGTCTTTTTATTGTTTTCCTCTCGAGACGAGCGAGCGCGCATCCTTTTGACAAGCAATTTAATCTAATTTTTTTCTCCTCCCAGCGCTACCTAACATACTACATGCCTATGATGTGTACTGTACCAGATATGCATACATACATAAGAGTTACGTGGGAGTGATTCTTGTTATAACACACATATGCAAATTCGTTGAGAATTTTTTTTTTTTTTTTTTTTGTGTCACCAATTTCGCAGTTCAAGAAATCGCAAATTGAAGGTAAGCACAGGTGTAATGTTTTATTTAAATTCTTGATTTCATTGTGAATAGCTAAATAGAAACGCTGATTGGAATAAGCAATGCATGCAATGCATATTTCTGAAATATAAAATATTTAATTCCTAAGCAGCCACTCCCTACCAAGTATTGGTCATTTTTAAAAACATAAATTGTTTGTTGAAAATATTGATCTCTCTATGCTTTTAGATCATATAAATTTTATGTACCTTCCAGACCAACAAGCAATTTTAATATTTACTCGCAAGTGAGTTCTCTCTCCCCTCGTTAAATTCTTATATTTTCAGCTACCCCCGGCAGAGTCAAGGAACACCTATGCTATGAGTAGGGGCCGGACTGGCTAATAAATGTTCTCCCACCGGGGAATATTTATATTCATATTTTATCATTCATTATTTAGCTATTTAAGTACTAATGAAAACATAAAAAAGGAATCGTATCGACTTGCCAATTATTTATTATATTTGTGCGTTTCATACGTACTACTTTATCGTAAAAATGTTGAAGAGAAATCTTACGCGCTCTTGCTCCTAACAATTAATCTTACTGTGCTCTCTTTGTGCCTTATCCATACAACTCACTCGACTCGCAAATGTTAGAAAAGCTGTTAAACATAAATTTAGTTCTCTTCCTTCTTACAGTGTTTGTCTTTCTGTTATGGCGTCATCTCGTCTGCTTATATCAAGCCCAACTCAGACGATGTTAAAGATCGCTAACAGCTAACCCAACAGTTCATGTAAAACTGTTTTACACACATAAGCGTATGTACATACATATGTAAATGCATGCAATTTTACTGCGTAATTAAACAAATAGAAATTAAAACCAGTCAATACTTACATTCACACACAAATAAAGTATAAATTTTGATATTTATTTAAATATAGGAAACTTCATTATTTAAATCACATAAACAATCACTTAAAAAAACAACAAAAACAGAAACTTGCCACTGCGCAATTGATTTGATGTCACACACGCATACATACATACACATCTACGCATAATTGCACATTATTTAACACATATTATGCACATTTCATACAAAACTAATACATAATTTTACTATTATTTCAAGTATAAACTAAATATTTTCTATTTGTTTTCGGCAACCACAAAGACCGGCGACGCTACGCGCTCCACAAGTCGAGCAAAACTAACCCTTGCCTTGCAGCTGCCATTACAATGCTCTCTTTACGAATGCAAAAGCAAAGATTCAAATCAATGTTAACTGTAAATCCGCTCTCGCGCCTATCATGCATATGGGGCGTACCAAAGATCACAGCAATGGGGATTATATTGTATTTCGACGAAATAAACTAGTTACATTTGAAGGAGAGCGGATAGAGGTTAATGGGCGCAACTCTTAAATACCCTTTAAATACTACTCCTATAAAAATAATGACCAAAAAGAAAAAAACAATATTAAAACTTTGTTTTTGTTTAATTATTAATTTAAATATTAATAATTGTTCAATAAATGTAATTTTAATTGAATTAAATATATGAAATAAAACATTTGTGTTATATATACATACGTGCATTAGAAGAATCAAGGTCCCCACATGAATACTAAGTGTCGTTATATTAGGTCTTGTATTTGCTAAGATCCTTTCGTTTATATCGACTCTGCTTGTCCTACTGATCAGAAAAATAAATACATTAGGAGGCCCAGTCAGCCTCCTAAACTACAGACAAAAGTTGCATAATATTGGTGTGAATGCAATTTCGAATTTTGTTCGAGCAGTTTTATTACAATACAAAAACGAGAATATATCGAAATAGAATAGGTATGTATGTACATATGTATGTGTAGGTTTGGCTAAAAGTCGCAGAGTTATAAATGCATCTGAGCCTATGAGTTCAGCTTGGGTTACGCATCTGGATGTAATAGCATCGATTAAATAATTTTAAATTATTATTATTTTAAGTGCATACTTTTTTATTTATTGCTCTTTCCTCATCTCCAATTCTTTTTTGTTGCGTTTCATAACGTTTCTGATAGCTTTCGGCTTTGAATCAGGGCACATCTGGCCGTTTGACAAGTATTATTCCCAAACCGTGTTGGATTCGTTATTAGGCCTTTTTATTTCTTTAGTTTAAGTCTCTAATGTATTTATAGTTTTATTCGTCACATCAACAGCTTTGTTTCTCAATGAAATACATTTAATAACATTGAGGAAAATGCAATTAAGTAGTCAATTGAATGCCCTCTTTTTGAAGTGTTTCAGTAATCCAGGGCATAAACATCACCACCCTGGTATACAGTCCAGGTAGAGTTTTGCCCTTGCAGCCTTTTATATCTTCGGCGGCTATGCCATATTGAAAGTATTGTTTGGAGGCACCTGCTGTGGCACAAGCCAGTGGAGCACCGTCATCTGAGGTGCATGCATCCATTTCGTTCTCACCACCGGCGCAAATAAATTGGTCGTCAAGATTCAATATTCCATTAAGCCTCTCCTCACACTTTGGCCGATCTACAATACTTACTTTGATTTTTTTCAATATCTCTTCCGATTCTAAGCTATTGGCAGTTTTTTTGCCCCAGCCGGTTAAGTAACAGTCCTTCGGGGATGTATGTGTATTTGCAGTTGGCAAGCAGATGGGAGATATATGCACATTGAAGTCGAAAGGTGTCTCCATAATGAGCAGAGCAATATCGCTCTTATTGCCTTTGAAATCATAGCTTTTGGGCTTATGAAAAGCTTTTATAGAACGTTCTTGTGTTGTGTAAGGCACGTTCGGGTATGTTTCATATATTGACCAAGCTCCAGCTGTAACCAAAGTACTCTGAGCCATTTCATGGGCAACAGTTAGTACGACACTGGCAGCGATAAGTGTGCCGCTACCAATATATGACCTAAGCTTAAGACTGTTGTCCTCTAATATTGTTTCCTCGAAAATCTGGACCATCCAAGGGAACTCGCCGAAATGCGCTTGGTGCTGTTGGGGCGTTACACCTTTAGCCACGCCCATTGGGTTTCGATAACCACATTGCACGATTGCATCTGACTTGGGTTGTTCCTATGAAAAAAAAAAAAATTAAAAGTCGGTTCATAATTCGAGCCTTAAAGTCCTAAGTGCTTGCTTACATTAGTTGAGTTGTCAATGCGACAGCAGACTAGTCCGTCCGGGCACAAAGATCGAAGGCTAATTATATTGATAGCATGTTTATCAAAATTTGAATTGACACACATCTTCTTATCGACACACTTCTCGTTCTCGCCGCAACTAATGCCTGTGATGGGAGCAGGCGTTTGTTCCGGATTTTGTTCCGGCGTTTGTTCCGGCGTTTGTTCCGGACTTTTTTCAGGGGACGGGTTCCAAAATAGTTTGCTCTTGGCCTTGTCTGGTCGCAAGGTGTGCGAAAATGTCGGTACCTTACTCATGATAAGTTCATAGACTTCGTCTGCCAGTTGTTCATAAAGTGAAGAAATTAGGTTCTCCAATTCCTCTTCTTGCTCTTCTGTTGCATTCGGAAAAATATTGTTGATATCCAGTTCTTGAGTTACTCGCCGGTCGTTTGGAGCAGGTTGTGTTTTTGTAAATTGAATTACGAGACCGCCCGCTACCAGAACAACTGAACAAAGCAGTACACCCACTGGTATGGTGACAAGGCTCTTCATAATGTTAGACGCACCTGAATCTGAAGTTTTTAAATGTACAAAATTATATTTTCACATTCTTTTAATATTTGTAACTAAACAATAAAGGAAGGCTTGTACACATGTGTGAAAACTTTTGAATCCTAAACTGAATTTAAGAATTTTTTAGATATTTTAAAAATAATCGAACCATCGTTTTAGCTCTCAATGGAACGGCGGGCACTATTTTATAACTGAAAAATAAATTTTGTTGGTGATAAGGACATTGGGCTTCATTAAAAAAGGCAGCAGGCTTCAAAATGTTTTAATTGATACCCGACTGGGAAGTACTTGAAAAAGTGTTCAAATGAGAAACTATTTTACATATTCTTCTTTATTATTGTTATTCTTAGAGATTTTCCATAACTAAGCGAGAAACTGAAGCTTTGTGGGGACTCGTGTATGTTTATTTCAAAGTAAAAGTCTTCCTGTTTGGTAATTATAGAAAAAATCGCCGTCCCAGCTTAGAATGTTTTAGCTTAGGTTTCCAAATTTCGGTTTCGAAGTGGGGTATATTTTATAAAAACAGTACTTGTTAATGCCAAATTGAACTTCAATATTCAAATCTCCACTGCTGTAAAAAAGCGCATTATTTAAAGAAAACTTCTATACACTTCCGCAGTACAAAACGCCTTTGCTAGCCACCTTACTCAAACAGGCTTTTGCTTATAAAACTTGATCATACTCGTATATATTTTATAATTATTTTAATTTATTTTATTCCATACTCGTATATTTATATTTTTTGTTTTCTTTCACATAATACCTTTTATAAAATTTATATTAATATGTCCGCGTGAAATTTGTACGTTTGGACTTCATAGTAGAAACTTAAAAACTGAAATTGTTGTTCTTAAAGCAAATGCTTTCATCGTTGGGAGAATTTTTAAGCACTCAGTGCCGCTGGAAGCTTGATAAATCACTAAATATGCGGGCTCACATACATAGGCAATAAATGCAAATATGCCAACTAGAGATAGAGCGGTTTCTGCACAGATTAAGGGGGAATACTTCGTAAGTCCCATCGCCCAGAAAGGCGTATTTTATGTACTTTGCATACTTTTCCCGATCGGATTCTTAACAGTGCGTTTTTTGTTTGGATTCTCTATTGACAAGCAATAATATGGCAGCAAATTTGCTTCAAATTACATAAATAAAACCAGAACTAAAATCAAGTAACCCCTCTTCAATGATCAACATTATACCATTTGGCCTTAGGCGTCTACACATTCCATTTCAAGGCCGCACAGTAAGTTTTTAGTATATTTTCCCTAGCCATTATTTTGGTTCAAATCGTATTTCAGATTAATATTTATTAGGTCTCACTCTTATGTATGTTTTAAGCTAAGCTTAATCGCAATATATTTCTATAAGCACTGATAACAGTTAGACATTCAAACAGCTCAAGAGAAGATGAATTGTAAAGTGGTTTCTCATTCACTGAAATCTGGAGAGCAGAGTTTTCTCTCCTTTGCCGAACGAGGCGTATAATCATTAGACGAAATTTCATTCGGACAGCTTTTGAACAGTCAGAATTATTTTTTGGTGACAGGCAGGCGGAATGTTTATTTTAAATCGCGTCATTGTATAATTCAAAGCAGCGACAGAAGAAGCAGAGAACAAAATTTACAAAAAATTTGGCACTTTTAAAATATACGTATAGAGTGAAATACTATATATGAAGAAGGAAAAATGCTCTCCAAATGTACTAAGGGTAGTAGCGTTTGCTGAATATAGAAAGATGCTAGTGGAAGGAAAAAACGTTGTTCAAGTCGACCAAGAACCCATATATAGACTGGCTTAACCTTACCTTCACAAATATATAGTATAAGAACTAGTATAAGAACTAGTTTCTTACAAGTTTTATTTCACATCTATTATTTTAGATCTATAGTATGTAACATGTTTTCAATATTTTATTTTCGCTGGCCTTCCATCTGCCAAGTGTATGAGAGTTCGCTATTTCAACAGACCGATCTCTCCGTATCACTGCAAGAAAGTAATGCTGAATCCAAAAACAAAAGATGACCATTTTCTCACCTGTTTGGGAATTGTGCAGCATTTTTTCATCGCACTAGAATCACATATCTCACTCTGACGAAAATCAATCAATCCTTCTCCATATTCGTTGATCACACCATTCACACAATTAGTCCTAGGTACACATTTTTCGTTGCGTTTACAAATTTGAATCGTAGTTGAGCCCTCATTTGTAACTGGCTTGGCTCCAATTTCTGGGTTCGCATTCAATGGTTTATTTGAATCTTTACATTGCGCTTTGTTGGAATATACATGTTCTTTTAATGATTTTGATTGGCCCTCGAGTATTATTTTCAACAGTGGATCAAAAACATCAACAATGGTGTTCTCTATTTCCTGCATTTTATTGCCAAGCAACGGAGAATACTTTTGGAGGGATTTATTTAAGTTACGTTTAAGTATATCGACAAAGGATACTCGAATATCGTCATAATTTTTGGTTATATTGCTTTTAATATTGTTTACATCATTATTTCCTTCAATAATGTCCTGTTCTGATATCACAGGAATGGCATCTTCGTAATCTGCAACATCAGCATCTTGACTTTCTGAACTGGTATTAAAATGGGGATTAAAATCAGAATTAAGAATAGCATCTAAATTGTATCCCAGAGTCGACACAACGAATGAAATTAAAATAAGTGCTGAAATAGCGTGCATTTTCCTTTCCTGCAAAACAAATTGATGCAACTTTCATTAAGTATTATCATTAATATTGTTTTTCAAAAGCACTTTTTAGAAGCTCTGTCATGCTGTATGCCTTTTTATAAAATGGCTTAAATATTTAGTTAAAGCACACATGAGCAAAATCACAATCCTGCACGAAAATAACGTTTAAATAAAGTTCATTAAATACGCATTAAATATGCTTGTATTTGGTTTAATGTGTATTATTCTTATTAATATTAACCTGTTGTCGAAAGACCGATCCACTCAATAATCTACACTGAAGTGATTAGACACTGAGCATTCATTTAAATAGCGACAGAAGCGAAAAGATCGAATGTGTAATTGCTGCTGTTCTGCGTTATCTGAAGAGAGAACATTTGAAATATTTTATTTTATTCTATAAAGCATTAGGGACATAGGTTTTGAATGTTCAATTCATTTATAATGTTAACTACTATTCAAGGTCTAAGCCATTTATATTATCGGAGCCGTTTTATTTAATTTTGTTGTGGTGGGCCGTCGCTGTGGATATATTGTATAGTATGTATCTTTAATTCCAAAATTTAAGATTATCGTAGAGCAGTGACTTATGTTTTTCACTTTAGTATATTAACTAACTCTACATTACAGAGTGATACTCATGGCTAGCTTATTTACTAGGAGAGAGGCAGCGGACGCAGGCAACGCTCTGTTAGCTAACAGCTGTAAGCAACAGCCGCAGCTAACAGAGCGTAAACACATTTCTTTGCTTCGCACTATACATATGTACATACATATATTTCATATTAATGTTCCTTAACACAAGTGCTTATCAATTAAAATAATACAAATAAACTCTATTAAATACGCCACTCAGCTATTTGCAATTACATATATAAATCATCATAAATTCAAATTCGCGTTCGCTTCCGTTGCTTGTGCATTAAGCTGTTGAAATTATTTCAGTAGCGAATGGTGGCTGAAGGTAATAGACGTTTTTAAAGTCTATAATAAAGAAATTTGAAAAAATTGAAAAAAAAAAAAAATAATTTGACCGAAATGTTTAAAAGAAAATCAAAGAAATATACCCATTTATAATTACTTATTACAAAGTCTTCGACTGCCATTTAATAGGTATGATTCGAAAACGAATCTGTTAATCGTTACACAAGCAATTAAACTAAAGTTTTATTTTCAGCTTGTCATAATGCAGCATTTTATATGGCTAGCAATCTTTTGCACTTTTATGATGGCAGCCTGCCAGCATATAAATCCTTTGCATTATAAGACACAGGACGCAACAGGAATGCGTCGAGATAGCACTGAGTTTGGTAATAATGCTGAAACAGTTGAACCAATTAGGAAATCATGGAATATAATAAACACAAATACTGTGTTGGGAAAAGATTTGGACGTTTTAGAAGCAGAACTGCGACGAGAATTAATGAGCGGCTTTGAAAACGAACTCAACTCTGTACTCGGAAAGTTTTTCCAACAACTAGCCGCCCGTAATGCCAATTGCAATAATAATGCCGATGCATCCTCCCATGCTTTTGAAACAAATCAAGCCGCAAGTACATTGGGACTTAAAACTGTAGACATTATTCCACAAATTGTACAAAATAGCTCAATAGATGGCGAAAATATTCGTGTATCCTGCGGCATTGGGGAAGAGTGTGTGCCGGAACGGCTATGCTCCAATCAGAATGTGGCTGATGATCATAAAAATACCAACTGTGCTGCTTCTCAGGTCTGCTGCCTGACAGAAAATAAGGTAAGATAGTGATTTAAATATTCTCTGTCTAACTAACATTTGTTCCGTTCAGATTAACGAAACAGCCACTTTAGTTTTGAGTCCACCAGCTACGGATAACAGATGTGGCCAACGCAACGCTGAGGGACTTCCAGGTACAACCACCACTAGTGGAACTAACGAAGCGAAGTTTGGTGAATTTCCGTGGATAATAGCCGTTATGAAACGTAAATTCTACGGCACTGAGTTTCCTAACGATACGTATATCGGTGCTGGTTCTTTGATATCGTCCAACGTTGTTCTAACCGCTGCCCATATTGTTTTCGATAAATCTATCGATGATTTATTTGTTAGAGCTGGTGCATTGGAATTTAAAACATTTAGCTATAACTATCCCTACGAGAATCGTTATATAAGTGAAAAAATTGTGCATGAGAGTTTCACAGGCGTCAATAATATTGCTCTACTAATTTTGTCGTTTCCGTTTCCATTGGCCGTGCATATTCAGCCAATTTGCTTGCCAAGTTCCGAGAACACATTCGAAGCTACTGGCTGCTTCCTCAGTGGTTGGGGGATTAGTTCCCACGACGGTAGCTCAGATATCAAGCAACTGAAGAAAGTAGAACATTCAACAATAGAGAGACAAAGGTGTGAGAATATGTTGAGAAAAACGCGACTGGGACCATACTTTCGACTACATATTAGTTTT
Source organism: Scaptodrosophila lebanonensis (assembly GCF_003285725.1). Lineage (NCBI taxonomy): Eukaryota > Metazoa > Arthropoda > Insecta > Diptera > Drosophilidae > Scaptodrosophila > Scaptodrosophila lebanonensis. The sequence goes on along the minus strand of NW_022060552.1, from coordinate 88,517 downwards.
ATGTGCGCTATTGGTGAGAAAGGTTTGGGCTCTTGCAAAGGCGATGGAGGAGCTCCTCTAGTATGCCCAATCGTAGGTTCGATCTCTCGCTATCAGCAAGTGGGCGTAGCCTCTTGGGGCATCGGCTGTGGCGAAGAGAATGTGCCTGACGTTTATGCTAGAGTGGATTTTGCCAGAAATTGGATTGATGATAATCTTAAATTGAGACATATTGAATTATGCGATTGCTAAAAAACAATAGGCCACTATACATCATTGTTTTGATGCTATTTTATAAAATAACCTTCTATATTGTAATAAACCTTGTGGATAAGCTTCAATTTAATATATTTTGCATTTAAAATAAAGGAACCAATATGAAAAAAAACAGAATCATTTTCAAAAGAATAAGGGCTTACTAGACACTTTCACAGCCTTCAGAAATCGAATGTTGTAGAATTTAAAGTATAACGCACCAACACCATTTTTATGAAGAGATTTTATTACGCCCGACTGCTTTTTAATTATAAAGTAATTTTGCTTTATTAATTCTTCAAACACATAAGAACTCATCCCAATCGAGTGAATGATTGCCTCAAATTAAATGTAAATTGTTCGTCATTAGCATCAAAATCTGCTGTAGCACAACATAATGTTATTCGGCTGTGGCTGCAGCGCTTTCTTGCTCGAATTAACATTGTAAATTGACAGCGTTCTTGCTTTCATTACAGCTGCTGATCTGCTAATGCAGTTGAAGTGTTAGTGCCTTGCCTTCGTCAAATTCCAGATTAGAAGAGTTTGTTGCTCTCAACATAATGTAATTCGGCTGCGTCTGCAGCGCTCTCTTGCTTTCATTAACATTGTAAATTGACAGCGTTCTTGCTCTCATTACAGCTGCTGATCTGCGAATGCAGCTGCAGTGTTAGGGCATTGCGTTCGCAAATTTTAGATAAGAAGAGTTTGTTGCTCACCAACATTTGAATATGAAATAATACCAATCGAGTTAATATTTGCCTTAAATTTGTAATAGCACAACATAATGTTATTTGGCTGCGCCTGCAGCGCTCTCTTGCTCTCATTAACATTGTATATTGAAAGCGTTCTTGCTCTCATTACAGCTGCTGATCTGCTAATGCAGTTGAAGTGTTAGTGCCTTGCCTTCGTCAAATTCCAGATTAGAAGAGTTTGTTGCTCTCAACATATTGTAATTCGGCTGCGTCTGCAGCGCTCTCTTGCTTTCATTAACATTGTAATTTCACAGCGTTCTTGCTCTCATTACAGCTGCTGATCTGCAAATGCAGCTGCAGTGTAAGAGCCTTGCATTCGTCAAAGCTAGTCTAAAAGTTTTGCCCACTCGCGCAGCGCAGTTATTGTTGCTCTCTTTGCTCTCGCTTTTTGTTGTTTTTAGCGAAGCAAGACAGTTGGCCAGAGGCAAAGCCATAATGTAGTAGCTGCCGGTGGAGATCAACAATCAATAATTATAACGTTATTGTAGATAGTCAAATTGTTTTATTTGTGGTAAGTAAGCCTTCTTATTTACTACCTTTATTTGTGTTTTGCTGATCTAAAAATATTTATTATGATGATATAAATGCTATTACTTGTATTGATTAAACTGTTTGACAATCAAAAACTACAAATGCTTTAGGCATCCATAATATTGGGACTAGGTTTTATTAAATTATAAATATTCACATGTTTATGGGTTAAACACAAAACTTATCTCTGCTGATTTCATTTAAGAAAATTCAGCTCAAAATACAGTCATTTCTCATATGAACAATTTTCTATTTTCAAAGATATCCTCGCCCAAGTTAACTATTTTGAATTTCTGTTTTAAGTTTGAAGCTTTAATTGAAGCTTGCTTTTATTTTGTATATAGACATATAAGAATAATTTTTAGTAACAGAAACATTTGTGTGTGTATGTTGGCGATGCATTGTAATAACAATAATAAAAACTCAAGTGGCAATTGGCAGAGAATGCGCCTAACTGCTTACAGCCCGTGCCAGTGTGGGTGCCAGTGCCCCAGACAATGTCGGCATATGCGGCAAAAGTGGCCATTTAATTACCAACAGTAGAAGAAAGTGTCTGTCATTAGACACAAATATCAATGACACTCATATGTGCACTCAAGTGTTGTTGCCACTGTTACTTTTGCGAAACAGCCCTCTTGCGCCCTCCCCTCGGCGGGTGAGAGTATGAGAGGGTGTGTTGCTTATTGCTTGAGTTTTACGATGGCTAATTGCTAACCAACATTAGGCAAATGTGTTGCTGAACTTGGTCTCAGAAAAGAAATGGAGGAAACAGGCGAAAAGAATTTGCCATGGCTGGGCCAATTAGTGCCAAATGACTTGATTTGTGGGAATGTGGCGATTGGTTTGGGCCTGGATTTGAATTATTTAACGCATTTAACTTTCTCATCCCTTTCTCATCCAAGGAATAGCATCAGGGCATGGACAAATTGGTCAAGAGCTCAGTATTCATTTCGTATGTATGTTAACCTTAAATCAATTTTTCTTTCCATTTTTTTTAGAGTATACATTTAGAAAATGAAGAAGAGCATATGTGTTTATATTTACGAATTTAAGTTAAATTGTGGAAAGTGTTCGATTTTGTTTGGTTTATGTTTCAAAAATATTTCCAAAATATGAAGATTTGTTTTTTCTTTTTGTAGCAAGATGTGTAAAGAAGCAGTTGATCTATTTATTTTCCAATTTCTAATTCGATTAAATGCTTTTTAGTCTAATACTTGTGTTATCGATGTATGAACGGAACAACTATTTTCCAGCTATTCTTGGACACAATTTGGAATAAAATGGTTGTTACATTGTATTTCTATCATTTATATAAATGGTTTTTCTTACAACTTATACTTATAGTATACAACATACTTGTATTAGTATCAACGAAAACAAAATAGGGGTCGAAACATTATATAAATTAAATAAAACTTGTAGAATTCAATAAATACAATCCGAAAAGTATAAAGGTTTCCTTATACTAAAATATCTACAGTAGCTGCTAAAATAAATGGTCAGGATTAGCTGTACTGTACAAAAAGGCTTTTCACAGCTTTCAGAACCCTCTGAATATCGCACAAATCATTTAAGAATATGCGTTGAAAAATGTTTCAACTTTTACACCGAGGCTGATTGCACTTATAACTCGACATTGTAAAGCATTAAGCGAGAAACTTTATTTAAAAAATGTGGCAATGATGAATGCGCAAAGGACCACCACACAGGACGCCTGGCCAGCCAGCCACACAGCTCGCTGCAGTTCGAGCAGACGTTTTCTAATAAACACTAAGTTGACATGAAATACATGCCAAGCAAATGAAGCAAATGCATTTGGTACGCTCGCCAGGATGTCTGGACTGAAGCAAGGGCCCTCCACACCGCCCCTCACCTCCCAACTCACTCTCCCAAACATATTTCTCGGCTTGCACAAGCCTTAGCGGCTTGCACCGCAGGATATGTTTACAAATTGAAAAATATAGCATGCGACCGTACTAAAGAGCCACAGTTGGGGGCGCAGCATTAGCCAGCACAGTGAATCAAACGTTAGAAGAAAATCAACAAATTATAGGTAGTATCCACTAAAAACTTTCATTTTCATAGATCTAGCTTTTCTCTAAAAATTGGCTATAAGTTGCATAAATGTTTGCAGCTTCCAGTAATTCGATTACAAAATGCGACCCTTTAATAAATTAAGTAAGAATGTTATCAAAATTCAGTAAACGAGGTGAAGCAAGATTTTTAATTAAACCAATAATGCAATTATTGTGCTAGACTAGCAAAAATGCACACTTATAGTATATGAAAACCTTGGATGAAATGTTTTTAATGCACATGGGGAAAGAAAATAGATTAAGGCGTGGATTATGGATGGTCAAAAGCATCTTCTGCACTCGCCTAGACTTGGAAAGGATGTTAATCAATAGCTGGCTATTTCTTACTGCTGTGAGTCGGGGCTTGGCTTGCCGGACCGGCTTTCAAATTTTCCCCCACCGGGTTGGAGATTTCCCTATTACTCTATCTCTTTATGCTTAATTAGTTGTTAAGTAGAATTACTTTTCCTTCTGTAATTATATAGCCTGTTAGGTCATATGTCTTTGATTCGGGGCATAGCTGGCCAAATGGCCATATTTCTTTTTATTTTATAATATTATATGATAATATAAATCATATTCTTCGTATTCATATCGACAGCACTATTTGTTGGTTTTCGAAATAAAAAAATAAAAAAATAAATAAATCGCCTGTATGAAAAGGGAAATGAATTGTTTATAGAAAGGAATAGTTAGTCTCTAACTGAATAGATAAGCGACATGCTGCATCCTTTTTTTCCATCATTCATATTGGTATTATTCCATTAAGCGTGTTCTCTTTTCGTTCTTTGTCTGTCTTTATTTATCCGTAATGCAATATATAGGCGATAAGTTGTTCGCTTTTACAGAAATAAAACGGAATTGCACATTTCTGCAGACTTGTTGGCATATATATTTTATCGTTTATAAATTATATTGTTAGATAATGACTTTGTATCACTAAAATATGCCCTTTTCCTTTAATATTAGTAATATAATATCATATGGCCAGTGACTGACGAACAGTTTCTAGATCCACATATATCTGACTTGTTAACAAATCTATAAAAGCCGCTTCGCAAAAAAGCGCCAATCTAAAAAAAAAGTGCCACTGTGCATCTAAGGGTCAGTTCGTGCCGCTCGGCATTTGCACAGACGTGACGCTGCTTTTAGAATGTGCAATTCTATATATTTATATATATATCTAGCAGTCTACATTAAAAAATATATATATTTTGTGCAACAGAGAGAAGGTGGAGCAGCGCAAATCTGACGCGAAACATTGGCCTGACAAGTAAATTGTGCGCCCGGGCGAAGGCGGTCGGTGACAGACGAGTGGTATGCAAAATAATTATGCTCGAATCATAATAATGAAGCACAGAGAGCGCATAAATGAAAAAATGTTGAAACATAGTGCAGCCGACTTTATTATACTCTGTACTTCACTCGCAAGCACATTTAATAAGAAAAGCTCATTGCTAGTCTTGGCTTTCTAGATGAAGAAGTACTTTATGCATAGATCGAAATAATTGCAAATTTGTCACTTGCGTTTGATCTGCAAAACACAGCCAATCGTATATTCACATAATATTTGAATGTATTTTTCCAGAGTATTGCAGTCAAAGGGTCCTGCTACATACGAGTGCAACAGAACGCTTTCAGAATAGTCCTTGAGCCAGTGCAGGCAGGCGCAGGGTATTCAAATGGCGGCTGCAAATTAAAAGTGAACAGCAACATTGTCTGCTGCATGAAAATTAGCCGCAGGATATTGCGACGAGGGTCGTCGCACATGACATTGAGAACGTCCTCAAAGAACTTCAGATGAACAGTTTTCAAGCCGAAGGCATCCGTCAAAATATTGTGGACTGGCTAAAGGAGAGAAAGGCGATTGAAATTGAATGGAGTTTAAAGAACCTGAGCAACGTACATACATTCGTGCCACAAAGACAACAATTAAATTTAGTCACAGTGGCTTTTACAAATTAGCTGTCATATTGTACAAGACTTTGTGTCTCCCCCTTGCCAATGAGCTGTCGGCATCTACGAGCACAGAGAATGTTGACAGCATTCAAATCAAAGCGGAGACAGCGCTGACAGGGAACACGACATGTACATAAATGTCACTTAGACTTTTCTGACAGTTGCACAAGGTTCGATTAGGGCGTGATTTGAATGGAAAATTAACCAATTCGGGAGTGGAGATGAATCTGATTATCTCGCCGAATATTTCAATTGGAAAATTTTCGGGTAAAGTGTAGCTTATTTATACGTTTGAGGTTCTATATTAATCTTTATACTTATCAAACCAATTTCAATTGTTCAAAAAAGTGTAGTTTATTTATATGTTTTAGGTTCTATTTTAATCTTTATACTTATTAAACAAATTTCAATTGGAAAATCTTCAGAAGAGTGTAGCCTTTTAATACGTTTTATGTTCTCTAATAATATTAATACTTAACAAACAAATTTAAATTCTAAATGTTCAGGAAAGAGTAGTTTATTAATACGTTTTAGGTTCTATATAAATAATTATACTTAAGAAACAAATTTCAATTGGAAAATATTCGGGGAAAGTGTAGTTTATTTTTACGTTTTAGGTTCTATATTAATCTTTATACTTAAACAAATTTCAATTCAAAATGTTCACGAAAATGTAGTTTATTAATACGTTTTAGGTTCTATATTAATCTTTGGTTTGTACTTATCAAACAAATTTCAATTGGAAAATGTTCAGAAAAGTGAAGTTTATTTATAGGTTTTGGTTTTTTTTATTAATCTTAATACTTAACAAAGCACTTTCAATTGGAAAATGTTCCGGAAAGTGTAACTTATTTATAAATTTTAGGTTCTATATTAATCTTAATACCTCAGACAAATTTCAATTGGAAAATATTCAGGAAAGTGTAGCTTTTTTATCGTTTCAGATTCTATATTAATCTTAAAACTTATCAAACAAATTTCCGTTGGAAAATGTTCAGAAAGGTGCAGTTTATTAATATATTTTTCTTCTATATTAATCTTTATATTTAAGAAACAAATTTCAATTAAAAATTTGGAAAGTGTAGATTATTTGTACGTTTTAGATTCTATATTAATCTTTATACTTATCAAACAAATTTCAATGTGAAAATTGTCGGGGAAAGTGTAGTTTATTAATACGTTTTAGGTTCTATATTAATATTAATACTTATTAAACAAATTTAAATTGGAAAATGTTCTTTAATAATCTTTATACTTATCAAACAAATTTAAATTCATAATGTTCAGGTAAGAGTAGTTTATTAATACGTTTGAGGTCCTATATAAATATGTATATTTATCAAACAAATTTCAATTGGAAAATATTCGGGGAAAGTCTAGTTAATTAATACGTTTTAGGTTCTATATTAATCTTTAAATTTATTAAACAAATTGCAAGTGTTTTCACTTGAAAAGTGTAGCATTTTAATACGTTTTATGTTCTCTAATAACCTTATTACTTAACAAACCAATTTCAATTGGAAAATCATATTAATCTTTATACTTATCAGACAAATTTGCGACAACCATTTGGGAATCTATCCCTTTATTTAACTTTCCACAAAAGCATTTTTAGTTTGATCAAAACTAGTCGATTTAAAGCAAACCCATTATTAATTTCAGAATACAATTGTAAGTTTTTCCAACCAAAACAAGCTTTTCTTTATCGTTTACTGCAATTCTCCTAGTTCAGCGAACTTTCCATTTAATTCAATAGCAATATTTTTAAAGCAAAATCATTATTAATTTCAGAACAAATTTTAAGCTTTTCTAACCAAAACAAGCTCTTCTTTAGCCTTTACTGCAATAGTTCAGCGAACTCTCCAATAGCACTAATGTAAATAAATGCTGCGTAGTCTCGTCGTCTGAATAGGAAACATTTCTATTACTATTACCATTGATAACAAGCAACGACCACTTGAACTTTACACTGAATTCCACTTAGAAAAAAGAAAAAAAAATTGTACAAAAATCGTTGAAAAAAATAATCAGCATCAAGTATTATCTTTTCGTGCTGGTCGTACAAATTTTTTCAGAATTCAAAAGCAAGGCCAAGTTAAGTGCCGAACGTTTGGTTTTTATTGGCGCCGTCGCTATTCCCCCCGATCGCCCGAAAGTTACCAAAGCGGTTGCCGCCCGATATCAGACAGCCCTGCAGCAGGCATCGAGTGCTTCCGGTTTCCGGCATGCTGACTGTCTCTCGTGCAACTACAACTAACTATAACTGTCGGCAAGTTGGCTTTATTATTTCCACACTGTTGAATATGCACATACATACAGACAGATACAGACACAGATACAAATACTATAAGTATATACATATAGGTGCCTATTCTTACTTACTTTATACTATATGTATAGTTGACTTTGGTTTGCTTTTGACCCAGTCGCCAGCAGCCAATAGCCCCGAAGTGGGTGCATTATCACTTGCCAGCCAAGCAAAATATTCCGGGTGCATTAAATATTTGGTGCCTGTTGCCAGAAGACAAAAGCAGCGCTTCCCAAGTATACTTGGGGTAGTCAGCTATGCGGGGTTCGGGTTGAGCCTTTGTCTGCATTTTATATTAAACTATTTATAGTAGCTTTTGTGGCTGTCTCTGCCCCCTTCCCCTACTGAGACGCAACATGCACCTACAGCCCAATGTCTGAGCATATTTTTACAACACTGCACACTGGGCTTTTATGCGATTTTGGGGCTCATAATAAAAATTTGTTTTTAACTTTATTCACTACTAAAAATGTAACTGATCTGTATGTCTCTAGCTTTATTTAAAGTCCAACTACAGTCTAACAACGAATTTTGTTGTGCTGCGTTTTTAATCTGACAAGACAGCACATTTTTTAGCTTTCAACAAACGCAAAGCTTTTAAAAATAACAAAACAAATATCAAATAATGCTAATGCTCGACAGCAGCATGTTTTCTTCTTTTATTTATAGAATTAATCCGCACATGCATATGTACAGAGTATTTCAAAGTTGGGGCAGCTTCAGCTCGTTCACTTTTGTTTTTGCTCGTTCATTATCAATTCGCAAAAAATCGTCGGGTTTTTTTATTCAATTACTTTAATTGAAACATTTCATTGAAACTGATAACATTTCTTGGAATTCTAATATTAAAACATTCACTCAATTGGACTTTTCTCGGTTATATATTAATTGACTCACTAATGAGGACTAATATTTGTATGTACAAGTATTATGCAGTATTATAATATGCAGAAGCTTTGTATTAATTAATTAGTTACCCATTATCGATTACACTATATACTATAGATATTGATAGAATGTGTCAGCTGTACTGAAATAGATTACTAGGATCAGTTTTAATAAATTTTATATTTATAAATGAAATATGTAAATAAAAAAAAAATGAAAATAAAAGAATTTCTGGAATTAAATGTTATTGCATTCTACTTGTAATATGGAAAATTTCGCTAGAATGGAATGGAAACTGGAACAAAGTCTTTAGTAAGATCATATTGTAATAGAGAATTGCTTACAAAGCACATACTCCATATTTAATATTCTTTGTGTCGATATCTTGTCGGGCCAAGTGTTTAACACTTGTTCAGATTTGCTTCAGTGTGCAGTGCTGAGAAATTAAATTTATGAAAAATTATAAACAATGATGTGGCTAGAGCCACTGCTTACAGGCGGTCCGAGCAGCATTATGCAATACATTCCGTGGCTTCGGCCATTGAAGATGCAGTTGCATGGCTTGGCTTTTGAAACTTGATGTTTGCAGCTGTTGTTGGTTGTTGCGTCCGCAACAAAGCTAAATCAAATTACGCTCTATTCCTTCTAATCCACACATATACACACACACTTACACAGACTCACCCACGACGATAGGGACAGAAGTATTTGTGCATACGAAATCTGTACAGAAGGCTGCATGATTTTACCGTAAATGAATTTTCATTTCCAATTACTTTAGAATTTTGCTTTTGTGCGCTGCTTGATGATGACTCTTCATCGTTTCAGGCGGCTTGAGCTTTGAGCTTGAGCTGTGCATTGTGAGCGGCCTTTGCCTGACTGGCGTTACAATTCGATTTCCTAATTTTCAATTTTACACGTTTGGCAAACACTGGAGCTCCTCCAAGAGCCAACACAGGCAGGCGGGCAGGCGGACGGCCATCAGTGTGAGTATCAGAATCAGCAGCAAAACCATCGGGACCCATCATCACATCCGCATGCATGCAAGGCAGACTTTTGAGAAATTTTAATTAAAATTGAATTTTCTTGCATTTAATTAAAAGCTTAGCTAGGGCCCTGCCTGTGCATGAAAAATGCAAAGGGCAGACACGAAAATGTTAAAAAAAAAAACTAATGGCAACGTTAGCTTGAAAGTTAGCTATCAAATACCCTGAAGTTAGTTGTAACGAACTATTCCTGTAAGTTTCTGATTGTGCAGCACTATTTTTAGCAATACTTTTTATATACTTATCATATACTTATCATATAATCGCTTAGACAGTTATTAATCAATTTTAAGTTCTAAGATACTTTGCTGGTTTACTTTCAAATTGAAATTTATTCACTTTTTTAAAAAAACTTTTTGAATTTACAAGTGAGGTAGAGATATCTTAATATTAAGAGCACAGACATCTTAGCATTTTCTTCTTAATTTAACAAAATGGAGAAATATAAAAGGTTAAACAAAAATTGTAAAAGTGCAAAGCGGGAAAAATTATACAAAAAACACAAAAAGCTAATAACTCAAACGTAACTTAATACAATTATTTTATTATTTATAAATTAAATATTATTTATATGCAGGTATGTAAAGTAGAGTCTACATATTATTTTTGAATCTAACGCTTAGGCGAGCACTGATTTTCTTTAAGTATCAATTCTGTTCAACTGAGTTTTAGTGCAAATTATTTTCGTGTCTGACCAATTCCATAGTATCATCTTTTTCATATTATCTTCTCCTAGTAGAAGTTAAAATTTAATAAAAATACCTGAAGTATAGCTAAGCGTTCTTATATCATTCTAGCAGATGCTTATTTAAGAAGAAGGAAAATACAGATCTTTGATACTCTATATTCTACACATATATAATAAAAAGAGAGAAAACCCATATTGTAATCGACTTCACGTTCAAGGTTTTATTATCAAGGTTTACATAAGCTTGCAGCATTCTGGAATGCTTTCGTTAGCCTGGGCTGTTAAAGAGTATAAGAATACAGCAAAAACTATGCTCAAGTGTAGCGTAGAGTGCCAAGCACCAGAGCACAAGCACTCGAATAGAAAAGTATGCTCTATGCGAATCATCATCAGCATCAGTGTCAGGCGGTGGAGCGAGCTCATCCTTGTCTTCAGCGCTTGAGCTTTTGTCCTAGTGCTGCCTGTTTGTGTACTTTAACGCGTATATACACTTGTATATATACTCGCACGTAGTTACATATACACACACAGACAGCTCTATTTAATGCAACATTGACAGCCACTGTCAATATAAGCAACTAATCTGTATGGCTATATTGTTTGGTCAGTAAACTACACCATGATATTAAGAGAACGACGGATGCGATGCCACTGAGTATTGGTCAAGGCATTATATTTAGTTGGTCGAAATCGACTTATGATCAATTTAGTCAATTAAAAACAAATATAGAACATTTCTAGGGCAGTTTTAAATTCGCTTAATGTTTAAAGTTTGTGGAGTTTTATTCCCCGATAGAAAACATTTTCTGAAGCTGTTCTTTGCCTCCCATATGGACCAAACTCTATTATATAATGACTTAAGCTGATTGATGGAGCGATAGCTCCACAAATGAGAGAATAGTTTGCATAGAAAACGACAGATGGACAAGCGAGCTTGGCTATAACGAATCGTCTCGTCATGAAATTTATTTATGTACTTGTATGTATCTATTTCCTAGCCTTCCTCTGGAACTTTGAACTATAACTGCAATGAAATTACGCAGAAGTTGCATTAATATGTTACTTTAAAGATATTTATTTATTTAATAAATCAACAAGTAGTTCTGCCGATACATTCTATTATAATTATTACAATATATATTAATACTTTATATATATTATATATATAGATATTAATACGATTTGATCGTCCTTCGATTTCATTTAAAAGTCCATAAGGTGTGCTGCTCTCTTCAATTTCGTTTCTTTTCTATCTATGATCAAAAATAGATTCTATATGATATAGTGTAGGACAGATATATAGCATATGTTTTGCGCAAATATTGGGAGCTGAGCTGTGGTTGTCAGGAACGTGCCCATCAATATATATATATATATATACACACACACACACACACACACACACATGTACACACATGCGCCAGATTCCGTGAAAGTGAGGTTGCTGTTTGGTAAACTTTTTGCCAAAACTTTCCCAAATGCAAAGCCCCATTCAGCCTTTCGAGCATTTTGCACATAATTTAAACGCACACATCCTGTCAGTCATAAATTACACATATTACATGCACGTATAAATCGCAAACCAGATATGCCAGAAAGTGTGCCGGCAAACTGAGAGCAAAGTGCTTAACATACTTTTGGGCGCCAAGCACAAGAAATAGCATAGAAACCAAACGACATAGGCAAATCGGGGAACGCACGTACTAGCATCGAAAAGTTTACAAAAAAAAAGTGCGGAAGCAAAAAAAAACTTTCCCTGTGCGCAGAGTGAAAGTTAAAAGTAAGTCAAGTCGTTGCCAAGCCAAGGCAACTCTTACTTTTTTGCCCTCATCTGAAAGTATCAAAAGCTGCAGATTATGGCATTCTGACGTGCATAGCTGGCTTGCGACTTTAAATCATACGAACCGTTCTACTCTAGCCATACATACTAATTAAGACATACTATACATATATACAAATCTTCGATATAAAGTTGCAATTCCTTAAGCACTTTAATGATTTATGCATGTAGGGGAAATTTCTATACCATGTACCCGAAGGGTATAAATGTTTTTTTTTTGGAAATCAACAAAGTATGTTATAAGTGGAAGCAAGCAACTGCGTACCCATTAAGCATATATATTCTTTCTAATCAGCATCAATCAGCATTAATCAACAGAAAAATCTATCTACACTTAATGGTGCAACTGCCTGAATGAATGGTTAAAGTTTACAAAACCCTTTAATAATTATAATTTTGACTTCTTCATCTAAAACAATGTCAATATTGATAATAAAATACTAAGTATTTTGACACTGTCAGACGTGTAGAGGAAATGGGGGCTAGATGGACGGCACCTCACAAATCCAATTCATTTCAACACGCCCACACAGCCCTGTTTTTGTTTAAAAATTACAAAGAGTCACAATTTTACAAATTCTTGTAAGTATTCTTGCTTGTCATATAACACCCTCGAGTCATTTTAAATATACAAGGCTGTCTTGTTGTCTGTAAGTTTGTAACTCCGAAAATATAGTAGGAACAAGAGCTACAAAGCCTGATGTCCAACTTCTCAAAAGTCAAAGAACGGAAAATTTATGGTTTTTTTTCGATGCACCCCACTTCAATGAGATTTTGCTTAAAGGTGTAATAACGCAGAGGCATTTAGATCAAAGGAATTATTTAAGCTCCCATAATTCTTGGAAAGTTTTATGATAAAAGCACAATTCCATGCTGTTGTTGTTGTCATGATTCAGACATTTTTTATTGAGAGGCTGTCAAAATACATTTAAAGGATTAAAAAGCCAGCAGAGTAGATCCATAATACCACATGCCCACAATATATATCTTAGATAAACCCGTTTAAAATTAAAAACATTGTTAATAAGCACGAAAAAGTTGAGAAAGTATAGTATCCTAGTCATTATAGACTTAGACAATCACCATAAAATAGACAATACCATAAAAAAATATTAACCAAAGAAAATATTTTTAAAGTTAAATCAAATTTGACAGATTAAGACAGATATCAATAATGGATCTGGATAAAGACTTCAAAGTCCTAGACACCTAGGACTAGTCAGATCAGAAATAGAAACCACAAAATAGATTTTTAATTAGAATTAATTGATTGAAAAATGCAAATGGGAAGAAAAGCAAATCTTTGTATATAAATTCAATGTAAATTATTAATTTAAGAAACTCCCTAGCAATATGAAAGAAATTAAGCTCTCTTAGGTGCTTTTTTCTCTTAGTTAAAGAATTAGGGGTTTAACTTTTTAATTGCAAATAATTGTAAATTTGTAAATCGGGGCTGAGAAAGTGTATTTAACAATCACAAATACTCGTAGAAAAAAAGTAAATCCCTACCAACAAATCTAATTTTAATTTCTTGGCTCTGCTGTTCCTAAAAAAACCCTTGAACTTAAATGCAAATCCGTTTGCTAGAAAAGTTATTGTATTAATAGTATAACTTCTGATTCCAGAATCTGCTCTCTGTCATTCTTTCATTAAGAAAACTATCTTATTTTTAAAGTTATTCAATTGTCAAATAATTACGTTCAATTTGAGGAAGTATATTTGATTTTAATAAATTGTTTACTTGACATTTAATGTGCTACCTGAATAAAAAACTTGTAATAAATTGAAATAAAACAGTTGCCTCCAAATAAAAAGTTGTGGAAAATTTGAATACACCAACATATTCTGTATTACGAAGCCTATCCAATATCGTATTAAAAGAAATGCTCCATTTACAACCGGCAGAATCTACAAATATCAAGAAACTCTGCTTCCGAGTGATTTGAAAATAAGGAAAATAAGCACAAGTTGGCAGTACTTCCATATAAGTACTATATAGTGTTGGTGGTGCTCGTATCCTTGAAGCGGCAAATGAAACCGCCATCAATGAACCGCAATTGTATTTGTTTGCAAATAACGGTACGTTATCTGAGACTATTTATCTTTATCTACGACAGGACTACTACTTGTGCGCTCAACTCAAGCTCATGCCGGAGCCAAACAATGCGAAAGGACACTGTCGTACAGCAGCCGTCCTAGCAGTCTCTGCGAGTGGTCATGAAAGGGGGTTGGAAGGAAGGCGTGGGGAAGGGGGGAAGTGGCTTGCTGTTTGTGCCAAGGCGCCAACTGAAATAATGATGCAAGAAAAATAACAATAAAAGTGGCGAGATGGAGGGCAGGAGGAGGAAAAGTAAGACGACCAGCAGCACAAAGACAATGTCGACTCCGACTTGATTTTCCTGCCATTGAAGCTGTCGTCGTCATTGTGGTTGTCGCCGTTCTTACCATAACGATACTTGACAACCAGAGCCAGGTAAGGTAAGACAATGTTAATACTCTAGCGCCCTTCTTATTACCATGGAAATGTGAATGCAATGAAGCCGCAGCTTGGCCAAAGGTGAATTTCAAATGCATTGGAATTGAAACTGGAGCCAAACTTTAAAGCTACCTACCGCTTTAAGCGGATAAAACTCTTCAGTCACTTTGAGCTCCAAAACACATTTTGCATTATAATTGAAACACGATTTACTATTGAGAGAAAACAAAACGCATTTTTCTTTCACGCTTAATGTAATCCAAACGAGTGCTTTTTACGCCTAAATTACGCCCAAATTAAATTTTATGTAAATTTTATATTAATGTATATACTTTTTGTATAGCAATCGCTTAAGCCGAGCAAGGGGTTCTCCTTTCTGCTCGTCCACAAAAGCTTGGGTTTTCACAACAATTTGTATAAATCAAATTTTGTTTTTATTGCTTTAGTAAATACTTTCATAAGAAATGCAAACAAGTAATTGCCTCGGATGTAAATCGCTTATATTTCAAACAAAAGTACATTTATTTAAAAAAAAACATGTAAAAAGGTATTTGTTGTTTTGCCTGTTTCATATAAACTTATCAAATACACGCTTAGTACGAGTATAGTATGTATTTGATTTGATTGATAAAAGCAAGCATTATCAACTGCAAGGGCTGATGAATTAATTTGTCTGAACTGGCTTGACTTTCTTCCTCACAGAAACCAAGCATGGCAAACATTTTTTCAATAAATTAAAATTTTGTGCAATGATCTGATCACTTACAAACTGCTATTAAATTAAAGAGAATGCGAAATCAGTTCACAAACATTTTTAAAGCGATTTAAAATGCTTAAAACGCTGCTGAGGTATTACAATTACTTCGAATTATGAATTATGAGCTAAATCAAGGCTACAAAGACATAGAACCTAATGCTAAAGTGATAATATAAAGTAAATGTTTAAGTAAATGATAAATGAAATAAAATGTAGTAAGAAAACTTATGCTACCCTATAGTTAAGAAGTACGTCTGCTCTTTATAAAAAAAAGCAAGAGTTAAATTCTATTTGAGAAAGTATATTTGATAATAATAAAACGTTGTCTTTACATTTAATGGTCAGGTATAACAATAAATTAAATAAATTATACAATTTTTGGCACTAAAGAAATAAATAAATAATGGCACTAAATAAAAAAATATATAACATTTCTACTCGTATATTAAGAAGTCTTTTCAATTTTGTGTTAAAAGAAAACCTCCTTTTTCAACCTGCAGAATCTACAGCAAATCAATAATCAGATATTTTTACCACCACGAGTTAAATGTGGAATTAAGGACCAATATATTTAACAATTGATTATATTACAATAACATCAACAAACAGTCAGATAAACAAACAACCAGTGCACTAGACTTTGAACAAAAGAAATCCATTGGTTAAAAAGTCTTTCAACAGTTTAATTTAATTTAATGATAGTCACTGGACATAACAGATAATAAGAAACGTTTAATTCTTCATATAATATTTAATGTGAAGCAGAGTTATTTAGTCGTGCGAAGAAGATTAAATGTTATACAAAAACTCCATTCAATACGCATGGCTATTAAACCGTTTGTCCCTATTCGGCAAGTTAACAAGATTATAGCCGCTCTCTGAATTTAATGCTCTTCACTATTTACAGCAACATTTCAATTGCAAGCACTCACCTAGCTCGAAAATTCCACTGCCGTGCTGTGCGTTCTGTCAGCGCTCGGCTTTTTAAGTGGACATGTCATGGAAGCAGCACAGGCCCCACCAACAGCGTTTTTTTTTTTCTTTATTGTTTGCCCGCGAGCCACAACGGTAAAGGACCACAAATGTACATACGAGTATTTTTAATAGACTACGGGTCTGCGCGGAAAAAAAGGAAGAAGGCACAACCTCACGCACACGCTCACAAATCGAATGTTTCGGGCGCCATAATGTTTGTCTAAGATTCACGTGCTTACCCTCTCTTCCCCAAACATCCTATTCGAAGTCCCTTCCCTATGCAATGCCAACAGTGTAACGAGTATCTGTCGCTCTCTCGCTGCGCCCCACTCCTCGTTTAAAGCGCTTTTCGATTGTTCCTTTTTCATCGCCTGCCGCAATTTGTATACCCTTGCAAAAGCTATGTTGGGTTCGGTCTGATATTTTATATCGTTGGTGAGGGGTGTGGCCAACCCAGCTCTATACGACTATCTGTAGGTGGAGCCACCACCTAGTTTAGGCGGTATTTGTAATTTTCTTTAAGTTGAATTTAAATTATTGTAAATAGTAACAATTTAATTTAAGTATAATTCGTATGAAAAAAATAAAAAAGATCAAGTTTGTAATTATTTGAAATACTAGAATTTTTTTATTTTTATTTATTTATTTCATCGACAAACAATGCTGTCAATGTAAAAGAAAAAAGAAAACACAAATCAATACAATACAATAGAGAACTTAAACTAATAAAAACTAAAGAAATAAAAAAGCCTATAAAAATGGCAAAAATATCTAATAACGAGTCAAACAGGGTGGGGGAATTTTTTTTTGCCAAACGGCCAGCTATATCCCGATTCACAGCAGACAGTATTCAGATACGTTATTAGACCTATCAAAAAAGAGTGTAGATGAAAATATATAGCAATAAAAGATGGAAGAAAACAAATTAAAATTTAAATACTTAAATAATAAAAGATAAAATATAATAATAAGCATTCAGCTGTCATAATCTGCTTTAAAAACAGTTCTCAAGTTATTAAATCTAAGTTGTAGATGCAATATTATACTAATTTTAACGAAATGTATCGACGGAGCTATTGTTGATTTACTAAATAAATAAATAAATAAAAATTTAATAGCGGAAAAATGTGGAAAATACATTCGAAAGTGTATATAAGTTCCGGTGCGCCTCGTATGTACTTGTTTTTTTCTCTTTTTGGATTCCCTGCCTGTAATACACTTGAGCCAAGCATTCCGGATATTGGCTTCATACACCGCCAGCCAATTTTAAATTGCCAATATTGATTTATACGCCATATAGGTTGCCACATGGGGCACGCACCCCAATGCCACTTGCCACTGCACGCATACATAAGTGTGTGGCCACACTCAGACTCAGACTCAGACTCGGAAGCAGAGCAGCCCAGCCACCCACACATGCCCATTGTTAAATTCCAATCTTCAATGGGCACACTGTATTGGGAGTAGATGGGTATGGGGGCTCTTTACAGGTAGGACTTCTGCAATTTATTTCGCCGGCAATGTAGACGATGCAAATGAGGCTTACAAAGTGACCTATTTTTATTATTCTTTCTACAGCTACTTTAAGAAATTCCTTCTCCATCCCGCCTAATAGTAGAGTAGTTGTTTTGATTTTGCCTTTCTTCGTGTCGCTTCTCTGCACAAAGGGGCTGGTGATAACCCATATCCAATCTGGAGATTCCCTTCTCTCTCCCTTATCTCTTTTCTGCATAAATTATGCATGCAATGGATCAAGTTGGCATAAAATTGACACTGTTGAATTGAAAGTTTGATTAGTTTTGCGAATAACGTAGCACAACTAACATCTCATAACACATTTTCGACAAAAAAAAGGAAACTAAGGTGCACATATTCTGTTGAATGTCAACGTATGTATTTACAAGCTACTGACCTGCCACAAAAATGTTAATAATTCATCATGTGCAATTATTTGTTCATTTATTTTATTCATGCGAGTCGGTTTGTTTGCAAATTTACATACATTTTTTATACTAGATTTATCGAAGTATTGTTATGCAGAAAGTAGAAGGTTCGCAACTATTGGCACAACGTTGCCGTTGTTTGTATTTGTCTGACGTATTGTTTTTATGTCATTGGTCGTTTAATAAAACATTACTGTGAATACCATTCTTAAATTGTTTGCTCATGCAATATATGTACTTGTATGTATAATTAAAGTATTAGATGTTGGTCGAAGCCAAAAGAGAAGACCAGGCTTATAGACGATACTATTTAAAGAGTATAGTTATTATGAAAATATGATTGTTTTTGTTGTTGAGGGTATTGTTGCATAACTCATGGGATAGAAATGCGAAATATATTTGAACAAATGCAAGCGAAGTAATACATTTTTTTAATGCAACATTTAATGAAAAGAATCAGGATTATATTTCGAGGCTCCTGATCATTGAGAAATAAAGTGTGGCTGTGGCGAACAGTGAGTAAAAAATTAAATGCTCGCGATTAAATTAACATTCTCTCACGGCTTGGCTGCTCCTGGAAAAACCTATCATTTTAAGTGACACTTAACATTTAATTATTATTTTGTAATTTTTTAAATTCTTTCATAATATAATGATTAATTTAACTTTAGCACTCAACCAATAATCATTATTTGTGATCAAATAAAATAAAACTCATAAAATAAGTTTTATTTTTTGATCAAAAATAGAACTCAAGTGTAATTTCCTTTTTTTTTTTAACCTAAAACTGGACTTCTGGTCTTGGTTTTTAAGCCATGGTAAATATGCATAGATAATCGTAAAATAACGATATTGGTATAATCCTCGTTTTATTAAAGTTAAATAAAAAACCAAATAGTCATTAATTGCGCTCTCTGTTCTGAACACATCCAGTATGCTTATTTTATTTATTTCTTATTTTCTTAAAATTTATTTAGCTAAAGGACTTTACACTGAAAATATAGGAATACTCGCAATATTCCATATTCTTGCAGGAAATCCTTAAACCAGTGGAGCGTGTTTATAATTGCCATTCGAAATTATCTTTGCTTAAGCTTTTAAATGGGAATGAAAATCTCATTCCTATGCATCTGATTCGCTCTCTGCGAACGCACATTTAGAGTTTGGAGGTCAGACTTTGGTGCCACACTTAAAACCTTACAGTAATGTACTTTAAAACAATCTCCATAACTTATTTGCCAACTGGAATCTCGCCCAATATTCTAAATGAGCCTTTCCAATTCTTTGCCGCAAACGGCCACAAACAAGCCGACGTGAAAACTGTTATGCAAATTGAAATTGACATTAACATTTTGGCGAAGCAAAGCACAAAAATCAGACTCAAAAACAAGCGAGCACAACAACAATAACCCAGCCAGCCAACCAGTACTATACGTAACAACTATTCATGGAAAATCACCTAATTATGCGCCAATAAGCATGCAAAATTAAAATATTATGCAAATTATACAGAACAGAGGCCGGCGTGGACGAAAAGGCGCATTTAAACGCTTTCTGTTCGCCATCTTTGGAAAATGTGACATCATCTCAGTGCTGAAAAATAAATTACCGAAGTAACAGTGAAAAACGCCTAAAATAATGTCCGATGAAAATTTGTTTACTCGCCGGAAAATAAAAGCAAGCAGAACTGAGAGCAGCGCCGATATTAAAGCCATAAACACATAAAAACAGTTTTTGCGGCCATGCAAAATGTTCGGAATAAGAAAAATTGCGTGAAAATAAAGCAAATGTTTTTAGTTTTGATGACTTTTGTTGTTGTTGCTGTTGCTATTATTATTGTTGTTGTTATTGTTGCTGCCGCTGCTGCTATGTATTTCTGCTGTTGTCGTTGCTTTTGTTATTGTCATAATAAAAATTCCTAGAGCTAGGAAATGAAAAATCATTCAAGCATAAAGTATGGAAAACAGAGATAAATACCAAATTGCTTTTGCTTTCTTCGCCGCGGGATATATTTATAGAATTTTCAGAATGCTGTAAACACTACACACAAACAAATAGAAGTACTTATCAGTAGATACATAGTACAAACATACGCATATTTTGTAAGCACTTCAAGCGAACGAATTAAATTTGTTAAATGCATTTATTTTAGAAACACAAAAATGTCCTTAGCCTGTCTACTTTTGTTGTTGATCTAGAAAGTTTTAATAGAGAATTTATTGAAGAAACATAAATCTTATAACTGTAGATTTTCTTGATTTATGTAATTAATTTAAAGCCGCTTTTGTATCCTAGAAACTCATTTCGGTACCGCCAAAGACAGTTAGTAGTATGTAGGTTTCAATATTGAATTAATATGTTTGCTTGGACAACCGAATAGCATTCCATTATTATTGGTTGATTGCCATTTATTAATACTATGACAAAAAACATGCACACACACACATACACCACAAAAATGAATATTGATTGTGACAGCAATGCAAAACAAAAGAGAAAATGTTTGCATTAATATTTATTTTAATAGACATTTAACATGAATTTTTTAATAATGGTCTTTGGATTTCAATGGTATTTTTTAATAAACGCTTTTCATACAATGTGAGGCGATAATTAACTTCATCTTTGAGGGCAATTAATTAAGCTGATGAATGCATATTTATTTATGTACAGATGTGGATGAAATGTAAACACAAACATATACAAGTAAGACTTCTTCAATGTCTCGAAGAAAGAAAATAATTTGAATTCAGCTTAGTTCTAAAGTGGTTTTACAAAAATGTAAATATATTTTGCAAAGATTTGTAGATTTTGAACGGTTTTTGTTTTTTTTTTTTTTGCTTTAAAGGCAAGATTAAGATTCCATTAACACAATTTATTTACAATAGGTGACAAATAAAAACAGAGTTCTGTTTGAGCCTTAAATAAAGACGTCTCCTTAAGAGAATTTATTTAAAATTGTTTAATAATAGTCTTTGGTTTTCAATGCTATTTTTTTATAAACGCTTTTTATACTTCTTCAATGTCTTACAAAAATGGAAATAAATTTCATGTGAACGGTTTCTTTTTGATTTAAAGGCAAGATTCCATTATGGGAATTTATTTACAATAGTTCACAAATAAAAACAGATTTCTGCTTGAGTTCTTTATAAAGAAATCTATAGAATTAGCCTTTTATCAGTACTTCAGCTAGTACTCTCTACTCCATTTCCTTAATTCTCAACAAAGCCTCAGGGGCTCTCGGATTAAGAACACAATAAGCTGTATTCAACGGTGCAATATCTTTATATAATTAACATAGCCAGCGCTGCCAATTAAACACTTTGGCTGATTAAATGAAATCCGGAGAATTGCATTTTGCATTTGCATGCCAGCCAAATATTCAGAAGTTCTTGCTACAAGTCGAGCATTAATCGCCGTGTCCTTTGCCCATTATTTTGTTGTGCCTTCACGCTGCCATTTCAAAGTGGCAAACAAGAGAGAGAGAAAAAAAAAACAGTCATGCGAAAAGTAAATCAAGTAGATAAAAATCGCCAAAAATGCAATGGAAATAATGCTTGGATTTGCATTTAGTAAACCTTCCCCTCTTTTTTTTTGGTGTTTTTGCTTTTTGTTTTACTTCTGTTGTTGTTGTTGTTGCGATATTGTAGTTGCTTTTCTTTAATTGGGAAATTAAAGCTCACAAACAGAGCACGGTAGTTTGAAATCTATTCATTATCGAATTTGTTGATTAATTATGCCCAAAGTGCCAATAAATTTCAATTAATTTCAATTAGACTACACATACTAGTGTGTAGTTTTCAGAAAAATCTACATGACTAATTTATTACGGCAGTGGCGGCTAATTAAAGGTCATGTTTTAAGGCATACAAGTATCTTGCTTGTGTGCCCATGGAGTGAGATATTTAAAATCCTTATTGGTTTATTGATTTCCGCACATCGTATGAAGATATGGGCACAGAGTGAAGACATTTTGCTGTGGCAGCATCTTGTTCATGATGGCATACAGGTATTTGAGGCACACACACACACACACACACATGGAGACACACACATACCTATGCCGTATCAGCGCTGCATGTCGACTAAAGTTGTGCTATTAATTAATTAAATTTTCGTCTGTGGCGCTGCTGTCGCTGCCCAAGTTTCTCGTACGCAATTAATCCTTATTACTTACATGCTGACTATAGATTTATGGCATGTTTTGTGTGTAGGCATTTTCACAAGAAACAACACACACCCACCCACACATATACGAATATATATATATATATATGTATGCTATCAAGCACAACTATGAGCATATGTTTGTATGTAGGCCAGAAGCCGTTTATGTGCGATTCTGATGTGCTCTACATTTAGCCAACCAAGCTGCTTGTGGCACAGCGTGTGGGCGGGTCACTCCCATCCACTCCCACCCACTCCCATGCACATAGTACACCTGCTCCCGTCCAGTACTCCCAGCACTGCCTGCAATTGACAATTGCTGCCGTTGGCAGTGACAACAACTCAATAGCTTGCCTTGTTCCTTGTCGGGCCAGCATATTACTCAAGCTCGTTACCTAATCGCAGACAAAAGGCCTTAATTGTTCAATGCCCATGTGCACGATGCAGCGATATGCTTGACATTGTCTCCCCTAGTACAAGTGTACAGATAGATGTGTGCACAATTAAATAGCTCACTGCTATTGATATGTGACGCTCTTTGAAGTTTCCCTCTAATTTGCATTGACTGGCAGACTGAGAAATCATATTTATGTGAGGAATAGAGACACATATTAATAACTGATATATCTCTGCTCGTTCTATTTTGCATACACTTATAAAAAGTTACTCAAATGTCATTCTGTTGCTGTGCAAAGCCATAAAGGACATGCGCAAAGGCACATTCTAACTTTCTGCACTGCCGCTTTATTACATTCGGTATTCCTTGGAGGCGTAGGCAGAAAGCCACTCTTAATACAAGTATGTCCCGAAATGTTTAGAAACTCTGCTGGCAGTGACATTTCGCTAGTGTCATTAACTTAATATACCGCGGAGATTTAGATACTCATAAAAATAGCTATAGTATGTGTATCTTTATTTTGGCGAAAACGCTTATCATTATTTCTTTCTACTTCTGTTCTGACAAAACTGATTTGAATCTCAAAAGTAATGGAATATAGTAAATAAATAGCTTTTAATGAATTCTAAGCTTCTTCTCTCTGTTTTCTTTTTATATTGGTAGATAACAATAATTTTTATTTATTGTTTTTGTATGTCGACATACTTAGATATAAATAAAATGAAATATTGAATGCCAGATGTCAGCATACTTACTATTAATTAAAAGTGTTTATCTTTTTGCCTGGGCGAAGAAAAAAGATCTCCATTCTTGGCCTAGATCTAGTTAAGTTAAAACAGAAGTACAGGGTGTTATCGTCTTGATTTCTAGAGGAATCTGCCACACATCCTTCTACAAAAGTAAAGACAAGCGAACGAGTTGTTCATTTGAATTTCAACCAAAAAGGAGTTTCTATTACCAATGCCTGCATTGTGATTGTTATATTTCTTTCTTTTTGATACCATAAGTAAATCCGTTTCAGTTCGATGTTCGTTTTCCTCTTTAGACTACACCTCTGCTGTTAACGAAAACCACTTGGAAAAATAAACTGACAAATTGCGTGCCGAGTTCTTGAGTTGTCAAGTGTAAGTAAACAATTTAGGTTTGTTTACAATCGCCATTTTGTTCACGTCTATTTCCCATTTGCGACATCGTTTTTTTCGCATCTTTGCGCCTGACCTTTGGCGTCAATGATTGCGAAAAAAAGAGATTGTCATTATGGTCTAGTACTTGTCTGCTTTGCATTTCATTTAACATCAATTTAGTCATCAACTGTGCATATTTTGTTAAGCAGTAATTAACAAGAAGCCGTTTGTTGTTTTCCATTGAAGGACTTGTAAGCGGCTATTTGTTTTTCCCTATTCTGCTATCTACATTATTTTCATTTTAATTTTTTTACAATCCAGTTGCAGTATTTTTTATTTCGCTGATGAAATCTGTCCACTGGTAACTATGACTAATAAATATTTATGCATTCCTAACCGATTGTACCCGTTTAATGAATGTTTGATACACCCGTTGAGTTAATTTTATTTAAACAGGTTTCACGAATCGTTTGGCGCACTTTCCGGGAACAGTTACGCTCCTAACAATGTACAGGCTGTTTAGGTAAGTCCAGAATTTTAAGAGCCTCTGCAGCGGTGTCAAATTTCTGACTTTATTAGCATTCTTTTAGCCACAATAGTGTGTGGCTCCAAATGGCCACCTTCAGGTCCATGTCCAAAATTTAAAAAGACTGTGAGTAGAACGATAGCTGACTCTAAAACCAAGACATAACCTTTAATAGAAATTGTTTACAGACCACTCTAAAGGGCACAATGCCTATTGTGGCATATCACAATGAAATGAATGATAAACACGATCATGTATATTGTGATAAAACAAGTGTCTATCCGCCACCACCTGTAGTACAAGTACCTGGAACTAATTATAGTATGTCGCGCTTCATTGTGGACTCTGATAATGCCAAGTTTGTCATTCTTTGGAGCTGTATGGACTTTAAAACGCAGCACACTGGTGAGCTTTGAAAGTATTTTATAAAGTCAATTCTAATACATTTTTTCTTAAGGAACTGTTGAAACGTTTGCAAAAAGTAAATTAACTGCTGCGGAGATCGAGAAGGTAAAGGCAATACATAAACAAAATGGATTCAAGCACACTGTTTTTTTCTGTCCTTAGATACTTTTTTATCATTATGCGTGTGAAAAAATATTGAGTTTCAAAAATTTTGTGCAATAAAAAAGGCGAAGATATTTAAATGTTCATACCACCTATTTCTTTATTTATTTAAGTGTTTAATGAAAAGAAGTTGGCTTTTTAACTTCTTTATGTTTGAACAAAATAATTAATTGACCGGCATTTAGGCTGTTCAAGGTTAGGGAAATCACAAAAATAGTGAATGAATGAAAACTGCAATGTAAAAAAAAGAATATATTTTGAATAACTATTTATAGATGACGGTCTGTATTAGTTTTCAAACAAAGTAGTTTAATTTCTTGTCACTTCAGTTATGTTATTGCCTTAACTGCTGAATGCATTCGACACATGTTTTCGTTATGGCTAGATCGATTGGTATATAAATAATTGTCATATAAATAATGGAATTTTTTACTTTCTTCGCACTTAAACCTTCGTCACCATCAACATGCTGAAAGTCTTTGGGTAAGGAATAGTATTTGATTATTAAAGAAACCCATTAAAGAAAGTTCCCCACAATTAGCATCCTACTGGTTACTTTTTTGTGCACCTTCACCAATGTTTCTTCAGGCCAGTGTCCAAAGTTTAACAAATCGGTATATGATGAAGATTTTTTACTCGCATTATACTCTACAAATAATAATAATAATAATAAATTTATATTTAGAGCACACTTGCGGGAAAATTGAGAGTGGTGGCTTATTCGCCACATAATGAGAAAAAGGATAACACTTTATATTGTTTGTCCGAAGAATTTCCACCCAAGCGACCTGGGGGAAGCTCTTTAATTGGGCAAATTGTGGACAGCGATAATTCGAACTATATAGTATATGCCAATTGCTTGGATTTGAACTCGTTCTACATGAGTAAGATTGAAGAAACTGACACAAACTTTCAGGCTCTGTTTTTATATTATTTATTTATACCAGTCACTACAAAGACCTATTCGAAGAAGAACTCGTTGACTGCGGAAGAGCTCCAGCAGGTTAAGGATATACATAAGAAAAATGGTTTTAAAAAACCCATTTTTACGTGTTGGTAAGCTAAGCTGAAGCTAAAGCTCAACCGGAAAATATCAAAATGCATTTTAATAGACAATATTTACATTGTTGTGTAGCGTTTCAAATAAAACAATGAAAACAAAAAACAATTTAGTTTTAGTTTATTTTTAATCGGCTTTTTTTAAGCCAGTTATTAAACTTTGTCAACACAAAAAAAAGAACTATGTTTTAATTAAATTCCCTTTGTATTTGAATTTTTTCGTTTCGGTTTTTTGCCTGTTTTGTTTTATATTGCAGTTATTTAAAAATTGTACAAATAGTTAAACGCTGTATTGTCGAGATTTGGATTTTATTAATATATATGCTTTGAAGTATGAAATGAAAAACAAAGCAACATGTGCCTTTGACAAAAAATGTGTAATTAAACATATTTGTAAATGCAAAAACAAACCAATTTATTGTTTTATTCTCTTTGACAAAATTGCATTCCACCTATACTACATAAAATTATAAATAAATGTCAATTAATAAATTGAAAAGAAATCACTTAATGGCTATGAGTGTTTGACGCTCTAATTCAAATAGCTATTTGGTATTATCGATTAAAATTAATACGCAGACAGAGAAGCAGACCGACAAACCGACAGTAAAGGAAAAGTAAGGTAGTCGTACGAACAGAGGGACCAACAGACAATCAGAAAAAATATACAGGTACGGAAAAAGTTAAGAAGACTTAGGGAAAAAATGACAAACAGTTTGGTAATGTTTTCATCTGTTAACATTTAAAAAAATATTATTCAACGAATTACCTACGAAAACTTGTGTTCGAATGTAAAAATACGATGGGGAATGCAAGTTTCAAAATATGGTTTGTTTTGTACATGGATCTGTTAAGATATATTAAGAGTATAAACTATACTTAGGAATTCTGATTTGTTAAAATTTTTAAAACCGTTTTATTTAATGAATTACCCATATACTATGTTTTTAAATATTGTTCTAATTATCGCCAAAAACGGTTACATATGAAAACCGATATGTATCGAAAATAATATAATAAATCACACAATAATAATGTGACCAGCAGAAAATGAAATTTTATCTGCACAGATCTATATTTCAATAAAATGGTAACGAAACATATATTTTAAATATGTGTGCAGATTTTAAATAGGTGGAAGAATTTCATTGTCAAAATTTTAATAATTCTAAGGGAGGAAATAATTGTTTTTCAACATGCGTATACTTGTTACAGCATTCCAACGAAAACAAGAATTCGTTGCATCATGAGTGAATTATTTCATAAAATATTAACCCATTTGACTGCTGAAATCAAAGTTATGGAATTTAAATTAAATTAGAATTTATTCATTCAATAAATAGATATCAGACAATTTGCGAATCTTACTTTCGTTAGTAAGTTTCTGACTAATCAAGAGCTTTTTGTTATTAATTGCTTCTAATATACAAGCTCATTAGGCTGTATAGCATCAGTCTGCTTATCTGTCGTTTTGTCTGACTATTTAACTGCTGGTTATTCGCCGCTTTTTCGCTTTTCTAGCCTAGCTATTCGAGAATTTGAATATCTGTTTGTGTCTGACTGTTTGTCTGTCTGTCTTTCTGAGCGCATGTCTATTTGTCTGTCTGCCCCCTTCAACTGTGTATGCAACAATCAGAAACACAAATGCTGGCAAACCGAAGTTGCGATTAGCATTGCAACAAGCAAAACAGATATGCTAACACAGCAAGCAGCCGCAGAATGTTGAGCCTGACACGCCCACACACACACCCACACACATACCTCCACACACACCCCACACACACACCTACACATGCAGACATTCGCAGAATTTGCTGAAGTTGTTGGAGTCGTGTGTCGTAAAAACCAATAAAGTGCTTAAAATTTTTTCGTACATTTTAATGGCGAAATGAAACAATTTGCCGCGAGCACGCACCAGACCAGACCCCACCAGACAGACAAACAGACAGTCGGTGTTGGGTTATGTCAGTGGCAGCGATGTTGGTGGTGGCATTGCGATGGGGATGGGGCTTGGGGGCGGTATGGCAACGCCTATATGCAGATTAAGCGCGCATTTAACAATTTTACGCTGCATACATTTAGGCGTCGGCTGTGCCGGCAAAATCCTTACAAGCAAGCAGCGCAAAACTTTTGGCACTGCTGTTGCTACAATAGTGCAGCTGTAGCTGTTGTTCTTGTTGCTGTTGCTGTTGCTGTTGCTATTGGGTTTGTGCTGTTGCTGCATCAATAAATTAAATGCAGATTTCCATTTTCGTACATTCGACAACAACGGCAACAACAGCAATTTGGCAGACAACGAGTTCAATATCATGGCCTGGTCATCGTGGACAACATTCTCATATCCTCAGCGGCGTGGTGAGGTCTCGCCTGTCTGTCACTGTCGATTGGCGCCAGGTAGGCGTTAGCCCGGCACGCATGGGGCGTGGCATGCAAATTGTTGCATGCAGTTAATTATTTTGCACAGGTTTTTTTCCGCACTTTGAGGCATATCATAGCCGAGTGCGAGCTCTTGGTGGCAAACTAATTGAAATAAAACATGCTCGCGTAGTTTAATTAAATGAGGTTAAAATGGCCCGCAGTTGTTTCAACAGTTCCCCATTGACTCTACATACATATGTGTGTTTATATACGAGTGTGTCTGTATGTGTGTGTGTTATTGGAGCTGGTATTTATACTATATGCGTACATATGCAATTTATTTCCAAACGTAAATTGAAAAAGCTTAAAGTTGTCATAGAGCTGCAGGGCTCTTCTGCTCCTGCAAGCGTTTACAAAACCATAATATGAATGATGTATGCCAGAAAGTTCGACCTTGGGCTATATTCATGTTGAGTATTAAATATAAGGCCACACACTAAGAACAATTTAACTATTCAAAGTTGAAGGGTGAATATTTGAAGGGATTTGAAACAAACTTATTATTTTTCTATTTATTTTTATTGAATGATAAATAAAAAAGGTCAAAAATAAAACCGCACAGAACTTCTATATCCGAAAAGTGCGTAATCACACATTTAAGATATGAATGAGTTTTGCCTTAAATGTAAGTGCTATTTTCGTTAGCTTGATAAGATTTTTAACCGAGTTCAAAAAAGGAGAAGGTTATCAATTCGTCTGTATTTTTTTTATGAATTTAGTTTAAACATGTTAATATTAAGGAGGCACATTCAATTGTTATTTAAATTAAATTACGCGTTTTTAACAAAAACTTTGCTAAATATAACATTTTGTCGGGCTAAATGGGCATTCTCAAAATATTTAACTTACTAATGAAATTCTTCGTAGTGTAATTACTTGTATAATAGAGAAATAGATTTTATGGTGCATACAATCTAATGCTGTTAATAAGTGAGAGTTAACAATAGAGTTGTAGATACAATTAAATAAAGAAGCAGTGGAAAGCAGTTCTAGTGTCTTTTAACTTACTTGTTGTTTTTTTTTATCAAACTTATATTTTGTATTTACTTTAATTTTATTAAATATTAAAGTCATTGGAATTTGAAAAATTGCGTCAACAGTTTTCTGACAGTTTTGTGTCCTTTCTGCATATTTTTTTCAAACATTCTATATTTTATGTGATTCAATTAAAGCCTAGATCAAAAATTCTTTTAATAAAAATTATTACACATGCAAGTATAGTTATTTTGTTACACTCTGCCTGCGCCAATTGTTGAAGCTTTTAAGTTAGAAGCTTTTTGTTTTCTTCTTTTTGTTTTTAAATGTGTGAAGTTGTCTTCACAGTTTAAAAAGTAGCCAAAGCCATGCATCCATATTGCGTATACGCTCAGTAATTCAACAAAAGAGTTGTAGATACAATTAAATAAAGAAGCAGTGGAAAGCAGTTCTATTTGCCCGTTGCTGTTTTATATTAAACTTATATTTTGTATTAAACTTAATTTCATTAAAAACTATAGTCATTGGAATTTGAAATATTTCATAATGGTTTCCTCTTTCTGAAATACTCTTTAAAACATTCCATATTTTATATGATTCAATTAAGGCCGATATCAAAAATTCTTTTAATAAACATTATTAGACATGCAAGTATAGTTACTTTTTACTTTGCAGCATTGGGTGCTCTTTAAGTTACTGTTGTTGCTATTGCTTTGGCAGCCAGCCATTTAGCCAAAAATGTACACACACACACACGCACACATACACATTCGACCACTCACACTCACGCTGTGACACACAACGTTACAACCTTTTTGATTAGATTACGCAACGAAAAACTGGTTTGCAAATTGAATAAATGACTTTTGCGTTGCCAATATAAAACGTGTTTGAAATTTTTGATTAGCAAATAGCGTCTGAAACAAGAACAAAATACATGAGTCGGCGGCCAGCTAGCTAGCAAGGAAAATAAAAAGGGCAACAAATGTTGTTAGCCGAAAAATTTAGGCACAATACGTAGGACATTTCATTTCAGTTGACGCTTTGCTCCCGACTTTACTGAACCTCTGACCATGTTTGGGCGCAATGTCATTTGTCAATTTTTGTAAAGGGACGTGATGCCGCCATATTTGTTGCGGCTGTTGCTACTATTATATATAGTCGTTGTTGTTGTTGTTGCTTTGATTGTTTTGCGGTGCAGGTCAATTAAAATTCATTAAACGTAAATTAACATCGGTGAGCAGTTATAAATTAGTTGTTGTTATTTTAATTTATTCAAGTAAGCACTGTGTAAATTAAATTTTAACTTGCAGGCAGTTTCAGTAAAAGTTTTGTTTATTTAAAAAAAAAAAGTAGCATGAGTTTGTTACGCTTATAATTCTTGATATTCCATTAGCACTTTTACTCTTCTTTTTGTTTGCAGACAATTATATACGAGGATGTAAAATGTGGAGAATAACCCGGGAATTATTAGTAGTTGTTTAAATTATTAATTAATTTGAGTGATTTTTAATTAGTTTAGTTTCAATTTGTTTAAAAGGAACTATTAGTGGAACTTTAAATGATTATTTAGAGTGATTTTTCAATAACCTATAAAAAGCTTTTATATAATAAATGGAAGAAATTTCAATTTAAAACATTTGGAAAGAAAAACCATTGAATTTATTTTTAATATTATTTTTTTTTTTATATTTTGTACATTTACTGTTCTTTGAATTAATGTAGAAGATAAAACAAAGGCAATAGCGTGTTGGCTTAAAATAGCTAAGATTTTTCTAGCAAAGATCTCTCACACAAAGTTTATTCTTTCATTTGTCTATATTTTGTACACTTTAAAAGAAAAAGCACCTAATTGGTGAAATGGCTGCAAAAATTGCTCACATCTTAATCTTTCACATGCTTTAAAAAGTAGACATTGGAAGGCATTTTCGAAGTTAAAAAAACGACGTGTAGGCAGAGAGGAAGAAAAATGCAATTTTCAATTGCCAAAGCTTTTATAGATGCCTGATTGGCTTGTCCAATGCTGTCATTGCTGTGACATAAACCTATTGGGTACCCTTCAATGGGTGTATGAAAAGCCATAATTCAATATTAAGTCACTCACTCATACGCCAGGTTAAATCAATTTTGGAATTTTGATTTTAGAGAGCAAGCAGATACAGATACGATTTGAGTAACGTTCGAAGCAAACAGAACAATTAGTGTGTCAAGAATGATGAAAAATTGTTGGCCAACACAAGAAATGGTGATATGGGAAGACGTCGTTGCCTTGCTTCCTCCTTACCACTATTTTCACAACCCAAAATCAACAAAATATTTCAAAATAACAAATGTGTTTCATCTGTGTGTGTGTGTGTAGGTGTGTGTTTGAAAC
The DNA here is from genome assembly GCF_003285725.1 of Scaptodrosophila lebanonensis. NCBI lineage: Eukaryota > Metazoa > Arthropoda > Insecta > Diptera > Drosophilidae > Scaptodrosophila > Scaptodrosophila lebanonensis. The sequence continues at coordinate 56,438 of NW_022060552.1, read as the reverse complement.
TCTGCAGCAGCAACTTAAATGACAAAGTGCCCCGAAATGCAAAATGTTTGTCTAGGTCATGCATATCAAAATTCTGTGTCGGTTTTGCAATGCTCGTTGGCCAACCAGTTAAATGCAAACATAAACACAAAGGCGAACAGACGCAGGACATATTAATCAGAACAGTTGGAGGCCGAAGAAGAGGCAGGAGAGAGAGAGAGAGAAAGAGAATGGCAGACATCTAGAGAAAAGGAGTAATAACGCACGAGGACAATTTCAGCTTTGGCTTTGGCCAGAAAACAAATAAATTGCAATTTGTGTAATCTTTACACCTTGGGGCGAAAATCAATGTGAGGCAGTCTGCTGCAATGCCTGACTACAGCGTTGAGTGCTTGTGTGTGTTTGTCCTTGTGCATTGTCAGGTGTGTGCGAAAATATTTACAATTAAACACAATGCATTGCATGGCAAACGCCCAAAGGTTTCCATTGCTTTTGTTCTATTTGAAATTGGACTTTGGCAGTGAAGGAGCCAGAGAAGGATGTGCGTGCGTCTCCTTCTTGAGTTTCCATTTGTTTTAGTTGATTGAACATTTAAGGTTTGTTTGTGCTTTAACCATTAAACGTTGACACACAATATTTGATTTTAATTAAAGTAATTGGATTCCTAAATTTGCTTGTTGCTAACAAATTTTTTGTTTAAAGAGGCCACTTATGCTAAAGCAAAATATATTGCTTGGAAAAAATTATTTGGAGCTTAGAGAAGCCCATGTCGTTGAGTTATTTATTTAGATTACAAAACTCCATCGAAGCAATGTCAATATAACGTTTTTTAAAAAGGAAAATCGATGGCTGAACAGGTATAGGTTATAAATGAAGAAAAAGAAGCTATATATTTTTTGGGTTGTTATGTATATATTTTTCATATTAGTTTGGTGGAAATTTGTGGCTTAAATCTATTTTTTCACAGCTTAATCGTTATAGTTTGTTAGCTGTTAGATCGATTATTAATAAATATTTCATATAATAGTTATATTTATTATCTGTTAGATCTATTATTCATATATAGTTTGAATTTATTATTCTACAGCTTCATCTTTGTTTATTAAATCTAATAAGGACTTCCATTAGTTGTGAATCCGAATAATAGCAGGAAAATATATGTGGCAAATATAATAATAAAGCGTGCTGGGGTAACTACTCCTGTAAGTTGTTCCATTATTGTTATTAATGTAGGTTTATACCTGCGACTCCATTCACAGCTTAAGGAGTTTTTTTTACAACAAAATCAAAACCTGCTCCTGTATCTTCGTTTTATATACCCTCTGCAGCGATAATATTATAGTAAACAAAATATTAGAGACCACAGAAGTAAGCAAGTCGATTTAAAATTTGTGTTAAAAAAGGAACGCATCATACTTTAAATTAATTCTTTCTTATTGTTCTCACAAAACACAATTTCAACTCCATCGCTAGCTACGATTTATATATGCGCTTCCCTCAAAAATAAATGACGACACAGCTCCTACAACTTCAATATACTATGGCGAGTCCAATAAAAAGAATGTGTACTTCGGCTTAAATTCGAAAAAAGCATTTAAAACAATATGCTGCTAGTACTGTGGACATTGCGAGCGAAATCTCGTGAACGTTGCTGGCACATAAATTGCAATGGAACAACAACCACATATGTTTGCTCAATGCCAATGGCATCTGCAGTTGTTGGACAGAAATGGTGCGGCGAGTGGCGAGTGTTGTGGGTTGATTGTGGAGGTAAGGCAGTTAGCTGCCTGTTGTCCTTGCAACGCCTTCGATGCAGTTGCAGTTGCTTGTGCTATTTTTCTTATAGAAACCATAGCCGAGGGCAATTTACTTTCAGCACGCACACACACACAAACATACATGCAGACACACACACACACAGCCGTGTGGAAGGAAGCGCCATATGCGCCATTAAGTGCAATTGTATTGCATTTTTGAGCGTTAGTTGCACTTCGTAAGTCTAAAGACAAAACTCGCATGTCGTCGCTCGCTATGAAAACTAGAAAAGCACAAAAACAAGAAAAACAAGCGAAACAAAAGTGTGAAAAATATTGAATGCTTGGTTACATGGCAAATGTAATGGCTGCCATTGTCAAGTTATTGTGCAGCCACATACATACGAGTATAGGCTGAAGGCAGTCTCCGAAGGAACTCTCTGGGCTTGCCATTAAATTCCTTTCGTAAATAATGTTTTGCTTCTTATAAGAAGTACACACAAACACAAACACATACACACACACACACACAAACTTACCCATATTGCATGTTCTAATGGCCAGCAAAGTTGTTGTTTTTGGTTGTTATTTTCACTTCACCCAGTCACATAATTTTTTGTTGCTGTAAAAACACTTTAAGTGTTTGCGTTTGCCTTCCACATGCTGAGCAATAAATTTCCTTAAAGCTTTTAAGCACACAGCAGCAGGCTCTAAAATTGCTTAAAAAGCGCTTTTATGGGGTTACGACCTGTGGTCATCAGCAGACTGTGTCTACGATCTAGCTTAGTCCCTCTGCCTAAGTTGTTGAATGGGTGGGTTGTTGGCATTTATTATCGATATTTAGGCGCGCTAAGCACTCCAATCATACTGAAGCTATCAATAAAATGATAAGCTCATTTATTGATGGATTTGTGTTGATGGTTCCATAAGTCTGCTAATCGGCTGAGAATAAATTTAAATGCGTGGAGTGGAAAGTATTAATTTAATGAACTTATTAATGTTTCCTAGCTGATAGAGGTATTATAATTTTTTAACTGCGGCTCTTTTCATTTTATTCTCTATTAAATTTGTTAATACAAGAAAGTTAAACGAGATAAGCAAGTTCAGTGAGAGCTAATGGCTATAACTTTCTTTAAAATTGATCTATAATGGAACTTAATAGTCGGACACAAATGCCGTAACTGGAAGTAGTTGGGAGGAGAAAAATGTTGAGAACTATATACTGTAAGATATACTCATATATATATATATATATATATATACATATGTGTATAAAGTGAACTTTGATATCCGTATATTAAATAATAAATTAATAATAAATTAATTAAATAACCTATATGCTATTACTTATGAAATGAGAGATAAATGGCAATGCAGTTTGTAAAAGAAAGAGTAAGAGAGAGAAAGAGAAAGAGAGAGATCTGTATGAATTCAGTCCTGATTTGGAAGAGATCGAAGTCAGACACAGTAAAAGAAACTATTTAAAAAGATATACTGTGGTTGTAATTAAATAAATTTCTTTATTTATTGCAACATTTGTAACTTAGAGTTAATCTTGAATCCCAAAATTTGATGCAAATACTTGTAAAAGTATATGTATAGGCAGAGCAACAAAGGCCTTCAGGCTGGGTTTTTTTTAAAATCTATTAATTATATGTTTATATGTAGTTTAGAAATTTAAATTAATTTAAATCTGATTAATCTATTTACTAGATTATTTAATGGACGTATATAAATTTAACAGAATATTCTCTGCTGACCTAGATTGAAATATTAATAAAAATTAAATGCTGATTGCATCCAATATGTATTCAAATAGGCTCTTGCATACTTGTAATCTCATTCCTTTAAAAGGAAGCACATGGTGAGTTAACTCTGCGGAAAACATTTAGAACAACTCTGAAATGCTAGCCAATTTTGAAATGGATTTATAGTTTATTATTTGTAATGTATTATTTCAAAAAATAATATCGAATCAAACTGAACTGATAAGTAATTATTTTTGTCAACAAAATTAGCTGGCAGGAATCTAAATCTAGGGCTATTTTTAAATAGCAAAGCCTAGCATTATTATGTCTTGGTACCAATTAAATGAAATATTCTTAATTGCTTATTATTTTGTTGGAATACATATATCTCTTAGAAGAAACGTTCATATATTCGGCCTGCCGGCACTCTCAAATGTGTGGAATTACGAATTGACATGAGCAGATAAGTCTTTTGAGCAGACCAGGCCAATCAAGTGCTGGAGGGTGACAAGAAGTGAACAAAGCATTTAAGTCTCTTTTGGGTGCAGCCTGCTCCCGGATAATCAACAGGTCATGGCCTATATGCTCAACCAGTTAACCACATTAGGCTAAAATAAAGTGCATGAATACGATGTTATGTAATTTAATTTGTTTGCCTTGCCCATTCTGGCAGTTAGTGGCAAGTGTCGATTACAGCAGTCAAGTTTCCCTCAACTGTGGCAATTATCCTGCGTTTGCTGTGACAATATACTCGCACATACTTGTATATATAATTTATATAGGTTGACTCTCATCAAATGATAAATGCTCAGTTACTGTGATAACGTCTTGCAGTGTCCCCTGAGTCCTGGGCCACAAACTTTCACCCACGGTTCACAGCACAAAGACCCAGCTGGAGAAATGTGCGAGGTTGCTGTAAGCCTGTCATTGACTATAAAAATAAATTTCAATGCACTAGTTACGTGCAATGCATAATATGCTGTCTATGACTTAAAAAGTGATTTAAATTTGCTGTGCATGACTCCATAATTTTGCATTTATGTAATGGAGCCGTTTTTGCAAAAGGATTGCAAACGAGAATTCATTGAAAATTGGCATTTCGTTGAAAAATTGTGGCCTAGATTCAAATTTTGTTTCTCAGTTTCTCTACGATCTGGGGTTCAGGTAAGATCTAAGACTTTGGATCTTAATGATGGACTAGAATTAGGTGCAAGACACATTTATATAATTTAACAAGTCTAGGAAAAAAGATGAATTACTTTATCTCTTTCAAAATTAGACGACTTTGGGTTAAAATTTTCAACAATTTGCTAACAATACTGAGCAGTTTATTGTGCGAAGACACATTTCTTTAGCTTAACATCTTAGACTCTTCCAAAATGAGACGACTTTATATTTTCTTTGGGTTAGAATTTTTTGAAAAATTTTCTAAAAAGTCTTCACTTAAGTCATCAAATATCTTCACATTATTTATATTAGTTCGTCAGAATTTGTCGGACATATACTTATGTGAGCGCGTCTTATTGGAACCGTCAAAGTTTGTATTATTTATTGCATTTGTTTTGTTGATATTCTTACATTCATAACTCACAAGACAGCAGAAAACCACCACCCATCAAAATGTTTTATACATTTCTACTTAAGTATACATATATCATTTAAGGGTGGCATGTTCTCTGTTCTTTGTACAGCGCAGACACGTCTACGCCAACGATAAGCCCATACGTCAAAAACTTTTACTAACTATTAAAGCCGCCAGCTAATGCCAATTTGTAGCAGCAGCAAGGGCGCAAAATAGCTGAGGGGGCGATAGCTGCCAACAAGCGAACATTTACGCAATTCTTTCGGAAGCTAAAATATTATTTTCAGAAGAAGAGCTTCACAAAGTCTTTTCTGTTTGCCGTGCAGTTTTCAACTTAATTGAAAATAAACTGAGCACACGTCGCGGAATTTTGAAATATAGTATGTGAAGAAAAAATAAATGCTTGTAAAAATGGTATGTAGGTATGGTAAAAAGGTATGTCAGCAACCAACTTACTTAACGTGGAGCCATTCTGATTATGGATATTATATGAATGCAGAAGAATACAAACACAATATATAATAATTAAATTTAAAACATATTCTTAAATGAAATAAATTAATTGTCAAGTTGATTTAACCAATTTATTGGTTGTCCACGATGAACAGTTTTATATAAAAACACTCTGCTAATATAACAAAACAAAAAATATATATATATTCTATGACTGTTTTAAATATGAATAATATTCAAAATAAAATATATATAAATGTTGCTCATTTTAATGTTGAACCATATTTCATTTGAATATACGTCCACTTCGAATTAAAAATTGGTAAATTTATTATATTTCATAGTAAATTTAAATATTTTTCTGAACTTCAATTCGAAATTTTTTGATGTTGATTTAAATAGTATACTAGAAATACATTTTAATATTTTTAATTCGATTATTTTCAAATGCAAAATAGAGACAAATATTAACTACAACTCCCAAGATAGTTCTAAACGGTTACATATATAGTCGTTAAGAATGTGTCAAGTAAGTATAATCAATGAATTATTCCTCACTTTTAATCTAAGAGGAAAGGAGCAATTTTTAAAATAATAAAACTTGATTCGACAATTATATTTTAATAGAAATGTTCTATTAACTAAATAAACTTATATAATTTGCATTTACAAAATAATCATTTTAAAAAACAATTAAAATTCTGTTGTTAGAATCAATTAGTAGACAACAAATTGGGAAATATTTATATTTATTTATATTGGAAAATATAAATATTATATATAATATTTAACAATCATTAAGAAAAAAAGAAACCCACGTCCACATCACCACTTATGATTTAATATTAAATTATTTATTTTATTCTATAGCCAATGATATTAAACTTAACTAAATAAGCCTAATTGTTTCGCAGTTAATTGTGTTGAAGATGCAACTACCTAATAATAAATAACACTTACTAATTGAGCTGCCGACGCAAGACTGAATTGAATTACTGCCTAATTGTTTGAGGCGGTTGTGCAATTCGAACACATTTCCAGAAAGGTTGCTCATAATCCACTTATAGTTACACAATTTTGTAATTATATTTCTGTAATAAATTACTCTACGGAAGGCATATTTATAAACCTAAGCTTCTCTAACTACTACTATAAGAATTAAATAAAACAATGAATATTTTACTCTATAGGAGGCATATTTGTAATATCTATTAAGTTTCTCTAACTACTACTACAAGTATTAAGTATTCGTTTTTTATTTAGCGTTCAAAGTAAAGTAAATAACTATTCTGCGTAGGCAAAAATGAAAAAAATGGGATTTCTAAAACTGGCCAAGAATTCTATTGTCGCCTAAAGCGAGAAACCACATCGCTTAACTAAAAAGTCGCTGTTCAAATCGAATGGCACAGAAAAACTAGAAACATGTGAAAGGCCTCTCTTTCCAATTGGTGCAAGTTTGTGGCGGCAGGCGGGTGGTGAGGGGGAGAGGGGGGAGTGGGTGTAAAAGGCGTCAGTTTTCGATCCAACGTCAACACCAAAGGTAAGTTGAGCAAGCAACGCGCAAATTTCCCTAATTGCGGAGATGGGGAAATAGGATGTGTATTTCAGGTAGAACTGATGACGATGGCTGCTGTAATGCTAGCGGGCAAAAGCATTTCTTATACTGCTCGGGCTCGGAATATGCTCACTGCATTTGAGGGTAAATGGAGCAGCAGCGAAACCGAAAACCATGGAATGAAAATTGGTCAGAGCAGGCCGAAGGGGTGGACCTGGGACCGGGACCGGGGCCGGGACCGGGGCCGGGACCGGGGGCATTGGATTGCACACAGGCCAGGCAAATCCAATTGGCTGACCAACATTCGCATACGATTTCCAAAAACCAAATTTTCGCGTGTGTTTGTGTGTGTGGGGTGTCTGCGGTGCAGTGTTTGGCTTGGTGTACCGTTACGTGTGATAAATAAGGTTTTGCAGATAACTTTGCTTTGCAAAACGTTGCATACTTTGCGGCTGCCGATTGCTTGGGCGCCACTGTCGTCAGCATCGATGTTGTTGCTGCTCTTGTTGTTGTTGTTGCTGTTGCTGTCGCCATTGTCATTCCTCGTTTACGTTTACGTTCACCTGCCAGCCATGTGAGCAGCAAATTTTGTGCTCTCCTTCATTCCCCCACTCGTATTTTTTCATGTGGTTTCTTGTTTCCCTTCTAGCTTGCTAGCCATTTCTTTTCTTGTTTTTCTTGCTTTGTATGCTTTTAGTGAGATTTGAATTTTGTTTGATTTACGCAAAGATTTGCGGCCATTGCAACCTAACTTTGATGTGTGTATCAGTTTACCCAAGCATGCGGTTTCTGGCTCCTGGGCCACAGCTTACACTGTTTGTCCGAGCAGAGAGAGGCAAACGTTGAGAGAATGACCGCAGGGATATGTCAATTGACTTGCTTTGTAAAAGCCACGACCTAGTACTTGAGGTGCTCAATTAAGATGAGTAGATAGCTGCATTCTAAAGACTGTCGATTCATTGCATTACGATGTTGGCGAACTGCATGAAAGAAACTGATATTCTAAAGTACTTATTATATTTGGTCACTTTAAAAGTTATCTTTTTAAAAATTCTAGCCCCTGTTGCCAATTTAGCCTTTTTTTCGGATAGATCTGTCTTTTTAAGAATTACGTTAGTCCCCCTATCCGGAGATCTATCCTTTCTTGGGCTGACTTCGCATTTTTCGGAATTGTTTGTGCAATGTAACTGTAGGGAAAAATTGTATATTAGTTTTGTACAAAGTACAGACAGAAGAAAGCATCGCCGACACAATAAAGTATATAAATATATTTACATATCCATAATCAGCATGGCGAGAGCAATAAATTGAGGAATGTCCATCCGTCTGTCTATCTGAATGAACGCACGTAATGTGTATTTAATTACATTTTAGTTCTGTTTTAAATAGACGTTATTGTACACCTTTTTCTTAGGCTTTCTTATCTTTTAAGTTGAGATTTTAATGTAATATTAAGTTATATCACCATTTTAATTATTTTATTTTAATATACATATTGAATAGATTATATATTCGCTGAAAAGGGAAGGGCTCAGTAGGAGTAAAGTAAAAGACAATAGTCGCGGACCGCCGTGCGTCTGTTCGCTTTAGAGTTTTATTGGAGACTGACACTTTTGCTATACATATTCTTTATGCTTACATTCGTATGCAACAGTGACAGATAACTTGTAGATAACATAAGATTATTATCTGCTTATATTAACATGCGTGCATTGGTACTTATGTTTGTATTGATTTTCAACACCCTTCCTCAATGCAAACATGTTTTACAAAAATTTTCAAATCAAATTTAACAGCTTTGTAAAATGAACATGCTTCGCTTTAGGGAGATTTTTCGTTAAAATATCAGCTATCATTTCATTGGTTGATGTATACTGTAAAACAATTTGTTCTTCGTTTACAACCTGTCTTGCAAAATGATATCTAATATCAATATGCTTTGTTCTTTCATGGTGTACAGGATTCTTAGCTAATTGTTGAGCACTTAAATTATCGCCATGAAGAATAGTTGGAGTACTCGAGTCACCGCAGCCAATCTCCACTATAAGACGCCGTAGGTATATGGCCTCCTTACACGCAGTTGAAAGAGCCATATACTCCGCCTCCGTGCTGCTAAGTGCCACGCTGCGTTGCTTTTCAGATCGCCAGGATATGGGTCCTCCAGCCAAGTAGTATACATAGCCAGTATACGACTTGCGATCGATGCGGTCGCCACCCCAGTCTGCATCCACATAGCCGGTAAGGGGTTGTCCACACTCTTTGTAGTGCAACTTCAGGTCCACAGTTGACGCCAGGTATCGAAGCACATGTTTTACACCCACTAGGTGCTCTGCATGCGGATCTTGATTCCGTTGAGCTAACTTGGCAACGGAATGCAATATGTCTGGCCTTGTTGTAAGCGCCAGCCACATTAACTCGCCAATTGAAGACTGGTAGGATGCAATGTCAACCTTTTGACAATGCTCGCTGGTACATATCACTTGGAAACCAGCATCCAGTGGGGTCGCTGTAGGTCTACAGGTCTCGCATCCATGTTCACGCAATATGTCTTTGATGTATTGCGAATTGCTTAGCGAAATTTCGCCAAGCTCACCGTCGCGCTGCACTTCCATGCCAAGGAACAAATGCAGCTCTCCCTTGTCAACACATTCAAACGATGTTGTAATGGCTGACTTGATGTTGGCCAAGTCCTCTTTTGATCGGCATGTTGGATTATTGGGATCTGTGTATCCCTGTGGCTGCTTCATATAAACAGTTTCATGCAGGTCGCTATTCAAATAGGCGGTACACACATCTATCTGGTGAAGGTACAGCTTCAATTCCGCTGCTAACGCCAAAATAAACCGCACGGTTTCCAATCTGCAAACGGGTGAGAACGTCTCTACATAGTTCACGCCATACTTCTGGGAGCACCCTTTAGCAACGAGTCGTGCCTTGAAACGTTCGACTTTTCCATCAGAGTCACGTTTCAGGCTGTATACCCACTTGCAACCAACTGCTCGCTGATCTTTTGGTAAATCAGCCATCTGCCAGGTTTCGTTTGATTGTAGTGCCTGATATTCCTTTTGCATCGCCTCTTGCCAGAATACTGCATGTGTGCTACCAACGGCCTGATCATAGGATGTCGGAACCATTACGTCACTAGCAACCAATGCTCCAAGCACATTGTATTGCTTTCTTGGACGACCAGGTTTACCATTTCGAACAATTTTAGGCCGGCCTGGCCCAATCTTCACAGTATCCTCGTCAGAGTCTTCTTTTTCGACTGCACTCTCATATGCGTTGGAGCTGCTGTCGTCAGAACTGTGCTCACTGTCATCGTCGTCGATGCTTCTGTCACCATCCGTGTGAGTGACATGCTCTTGAACCTCGCATGCAGGAAAATCTACCGTAACGGTATCTTCATTGGTATGACCACCACAACGCTCATCAAATAGAATGTCTCGTTTTTCGACAATCGTCCTCGTCTCTGGGTCGTATAACCGATAGCCTTTGGCTGCTACCGAATACCCAACCATACGGTACTCATGCCCTTTGGGTTTGAATTTGCCTTTACGGGGACCCTTTGCAAGTGCAACTGCAATGGAACCAAAAACTTTTAGATGGCTAACACAGGGTTTCTTACCTGTCCACGCTTCCATTGGAGTCAGGTTGTTCAGTGCACTGGTAGGTGATCTGTTTCTTATGTATACTGCTGTGTTGACTGCTTCGGCCCACAAAGACTCGCCTAGGCCCGACTGCACCAATAAGCATCTGGACATCTCCGTTAATGTCCGGTTTGCTCTTTCCGCCACGCCGTTCTGCTGCGGAGTATAAGCCACGGTCAATTGCCTTGCAATACCATGGTGTTTCAGGAAACCGTTGAATGTTGTGTTGACAAACTCGCCTCCATTGTCGGTTCGAATACATTTGAGCTTTTTATCTGTTTGCCGTTCAACCAAGTTTTTAAATTCGACGAACTTACTGAACACTTCATCTTTCTTCCGCAAAAAATAAACAAATATACGCCTGGACTTGTCATCGATGAAGGTCAGAAAGTATTTGGATCCAGCAAGTGACTTCGTGTCGAATGGGCCGCATACATCAGCATGAACCAGTTCCAACAGCTCTTCGGCACGGTTAGTGCTTACCTTTGGGAATGGCTTTCCAATACCACGCACTAGCTCTTTGCTGATCACTTCCTTCAGACTGGTAAAATTTAAATGGCCATAACGCTTATGCCACAATGTACCATCTGATTCAGTTGCGGAATAACACCTATTTTGTTTGCCTTGAAACATATAAAGGTTCCCAACTTTATTCGCTTTCAGTATACACTCGCCGTTTTGTATAACTTTAGCAAAATGTGGCCCAAAATGTATAACATTGTTCTTTTGCACTGACCGGCTGACGGACATAAAGTTGCCATTCATTTTCGGTACATACAGTACATCTGACAACACCAAGGTACAAAGTTCTGTCTGTAACTTCACCTCTCCTCTGCCTTCGGCCTTCAGGAAACCAGCGTCAGCTAAACCGATCATTTCAGTGTGCGCAATAAATTTTGAAAATAACGTCTTATCGCAACACATATGGCTTGTTGCTCCGCTGTCCAGACACCACATGTTGTTCTCTATCTTTCCAACGTCCAACGCATTTAACAAGCTGCTCTGCTTTTCCATCTCTTTCTTTGTCGATTGCTTTTTCCCTTCACCGCGAATTTTCTCACGCTTGCACTGTGCCTTGTAGTGCCCTTTTTCGCCGCAGTTGTAGCAAACGACGATTTTTGAATTCCTTTTTGAATTCGCTTTGGAATGCGCGACGATCTGCTGCGTAGCTATAAATGCTCTTGCATTCTCGCTCTCTCCATCTGCATTGCCTCTGCGCTCTCCCTCTTCCATCAGCTTGATACATAACACATCAAATGACGGTAAATTGTCACGCGTCTCAATGGCGACGACAAAATTTTCGTATGGTTCGGGCAAGCTTGACAACAACACGATTGTTTTTAACTCATCATTTAATTCGATGCCAACTGTACACAAACCATCCAGAATTTCGTTAAATTCGTGTATGTAACTTGAAATGCTTTGGCCTTGAAACATGCGTTTGCCTAGCAATTTCTTGTACAGCGACACTTTCCGTACAGGTCCACTCGGCTGATGAACGTCCTTTAACTTTTTCCATGCCTCGTACGAAGTGTTGCAATTTTTAATGAAGCCCAATTGTGAAGCTTTTACACTTAGCGTTATAATTGCTAATGCCTTTTCATCTTTTGGCCTTGAACTCTCAGTATTACTAGGTTCAGCACCTGATGCCACACTCCACAATTCCGCGTGCACTAAGACAGATCGCATCTGTATGCTCCATGAGTCATAGTTATGCTCTTCCAATTTGTCTATTTGATATAGCGCACTCATTTTTTAAATGTTATATTTCTTGAGTCACCAAACGATTACTATTTCACAATACTTTGAACTTCTCCTATGAGCCTATATGCCCTGGGCCCATAACCTATTGAATAGATTATATATTCGCTGAAAAGGGAAGGGCTCAGTAGGAGTAAAGTAAAAGACAATAGTCGCGGACCGCCGTGCGTCTGTTCGCTTTAGAGTTTTATTGGAGACTGACACTTTTGCTATACATATTCTTTATGCTTACATTCGTATGCAACAGTGACAGATAACTTGTAGATAACATAAGATTATTATCTGCTTATATTAACATGCGTGCATTGGTACTTATGTTTGTATTGATTTTCAACAATACATATAATGTTAAAATATATTTTGATAATTATAATCGACAGAACTATTTTTGATGTGTTAAATAAATAAATAAATAAATAAAGTTGATCAAAATTGTTCAATTCTTCGATAAGTTATAAGCGAAACAACTCCAGTACCACGACCATAAACTGCTCCTTCTTTCTTCTGCTATGACACACCGCGGGAAGTTTATTTGGGTATGGGTTATTTGAATTTGTATATATATTATTTAATTACAACATTTTGGCATCGCTTTTAAACATATTTTTATTTTTTTTAATATTTTGTTTAATTTTATACTTTTTATAGAATTTCCATACCCGGGTCAGACCAGCATGGCATCCCAAACAATAAAATATATATTTAAAAAAACTAGTTGTCCTGTTTTTTGTCCTTTTTTAATTTTTCTATCCCGTTTTTTTCGCTTTTTAAGGTCTCTATGTCCTTGTTTTGTAGCGATATGCCGATTACACTGATCCCAACGAAGTTTCTTTTCTTATATTCAATAAGAATATGATTTTGCTATCAAAACTTTTCCCCAAATGGCTAAATATAGTCCATTTAAAGTGGGTTGCTTAAAGCGCCAATGAACATCCTAACAATTTCTTAAATAAGCTAAACTGGAGCTGACATTGTCTGCTTACTAGTGGCTATAGCCACTAAGTTTAAAGATCGTATTCAGTTTCCTGCCAGTAGAGCAAGCACTTGACTTTCGATCCGGTCTCATTCGCTAAGATCTGTACCTGGCTGTATTCAAATATTTCAGGAATTTTTAAGCACCTCACCGTATTGAATGCTCTCAAACGAACAGATTAGCATATGTTTATTAAACACAAAAGCGCTAACCATCAACAGTTGCCACTTCTGCTCCATGTTGACCATAAGAGCGCTGAAAATCAGCAGATCGTGTCAAAAGCATCAACCCACGCGGCGTATACGCAACGCAGCGCATTCGGTTTTGAAACTTGCGGTACTTTCAACGTACGCGTTGCATGGGCTCGGCGTTCAACGCTAATGCTCCGTGAATATGCAACGTGAGGCAGCGGTCACTGGCGTTGTTATCATCATCAATGCACGATTTTTGCGCCATGTCGAGGCCAAAATGTTTGCCAACGACGAATAGCCGCTTGTGCTAATGTGCGGTTGGCGGTTGGAGCGGTTGGAGCGGTTGAAGCGGTTGTTGCGGCCGTCGAGATTAGCCGAGCCGAGCGATGCATGGACACCAAATGCTCGTCCAACCGAGCTTTCTTCCTCTTCTTTTACTGCATTTACCTGAAAAATCAAAATTCCAACACGCGCACAGATTGTCTGGCATTTTACTACCACCACGACGACACTGCACAGTGGGAATAAAAATGTTTTTGCTGTTGCTATTGTCTTAACTTTCAGGTATCCTATTGATTTTCCACCTTTTAGCTTTTAATTATAATTTATCTTTTATTATTTTAGTATTTTAATTTCAATTTAGGATTTGTTTTAATTTATATATATTTATTTATAATTTATATATTTATTTTTTATTTTTTATTGCTATTTCTTTAATTCTATAAATAAAATTCCATAAACATATGTTAGGCCTAATAACGTCGCTATCTATTCTCTGCTATGAATCGGGACATAGCTAGCTGCTTGGCAAATAAAATCCCCGACCGAGTCGGATTCGTTATTATATAATTTCTATAGGCTTTTTAACTCTTAAGTTTTATTTAGTTAAAGTTCGCAATTGTTTTGTTTGTTTTTTACATCGACAGCTTTGTTTGAAATAAATAAATATATAAATACCTATATAAATACATTTATAAGATTCTTTCTTAGCACTCTTTTCAAGCTAATTTTCATTTTACTTTTTATGCATCCTTACGCTTTTTTAATGTCTATTCTACATAAGTCTATTCCCATCATCTTTTAAAGATTTGTTTTCTTCGTTTTCTCATAGTTTCTGATCATATAGAAAGAAAGGAACCTAAATGATAATTCAAAAACGTACAACTTTCAAGAATTTTTGTGATTTTCGCAACAAAAATTTGTATTTTAAGTCTATTCCCATCATCTGTAGAAGTTTTATTTTCTTCGTTTTCTCACATTTGTTGATCACATAGAAAGAAAATAAACTGACTGATAATTCAAAAACGTACAGCATTCAATAATTTTTTCGATTTTCGCATCATAAATGTCTATTCTAAGTCTCTTCCCATTATCTTTAGAAGATTTGTTTTCTCATAATTTTTGATCATATAGAAAGAAAGGAAACTAAAATATAATTCAAAAACGTACAACATTCAATCATTTTTTCGATTTTCTCATAAAAAAAAAATGAAGCCACGGTGCAAGGACCACGACAACACGTTGAGGAAGGGCATAAGGTTGGGCATGGGGCAGGAGAATGACGAGGGCGCTGGAATGTTGACGCTTGAGCTAAAGAAATGATTGAATGACATGCCGCAGCGGCTGGCGCTGGCACTGCCACTGGTGCTGGCACTGGCACTCACACATTTTACACACTTCAAATATGCAAAAGAAGTCAAGAAGGTAGCTCGGGGGAGAAAAAATGCCATTTAAATGCAAAGCATATTTTCGGTGGCAAAATAAGTGAAAAGGTGAACAAAAGGTGTGTATGCCGGTGGGCAACGCACAAGTTACCTTTCACACCCGCAAATAATCAAGTTGAATGTTGACACGCGTAAGCGGGCACTCACACAAGCGCACGCACACCTACACATAGACAGACAGACAGGCAGACAGACAGGGAGACAGACAGGGAGACAGTCGGGAGCAAAGGCAACGTGGGAAAAACTGCGTTCCAAATGTTGCATGACTTTTGAGCTGGCAAAACTTTTTCTGGCGCAGTGTTTGTTTGTTTGTTTGTTTGAAATGTGAATGTATATGTGAATGGGGCGTGTGTGTGTATGTGTATGTGTGTGAGTATGTGGGTGCAGTCATCGAGCTGTTTGTCTTTTAATTGTTTGCACTTAAGTTCTTTGTAAGTTTGTTTGCATGTTTGTTGGTTTGCGTCTGCATGGCCCGTTTATGACTTGTGTCTGAGAGGTCGTTAGACGAGCGCTCAAGCACGTTACAGCCACAAAGTATTTTTCCATTTAATGCTTACGAATCGCAGCGATTGTGTCGCAGAAATTTAGATTCATGCGTTTTTTATTGACGCCATTATACAAGTATTATAATTACAAAAATTTAAATGAAAGAACTTAAGCAGTGGATAGGTAGTTGGGGAAAAAAACTATATAATAGCTGTTTATTTGGTTACTTGAAACATAACTGTAGTTATTACGATTAAATATGAAATAGTATCGAATAGTTGATTAAGCCATCTAATAAAGCCATCCATAATAGGGATAGTGTCTTCAATAGATTTTCACCTCCACCAGTAAGTTGTTTTTTTTTAAAGTATTTTTAAGTAAAAACTGAAGCTTGAAATTAAACTCAAAATGAACGCTTTTCTAACACTTACATCTATCATTATTGGATGTAGTACTGTGCAATGTGATCGGGGCACAGTGTCGGATCTCAGTGATGATACATTTGAAATGCTCATTGCTGGTGGAAGTCTACCTGATAATGGCCAGCTTGCCAGGCATGTGGTGTCCATTCGAACCCTAAACATCATTGAGTATGCGGGCGACAATCATTTCTGTTCGGGCGTCATAATCAGCAGCCGGACCATCCTCACAGCTGCCCATTGCGTTGCAGAGTAAGTGTGCGAGTGACTGAAGCAAACAAAATGGCGCTGACTGACTGCCTCCCTAAAGCAGGTACATGGCGCTTATGAGTCCTCGCAGGATAATTGTGGTCTTCGGCACGCTGTATAGGCTGAAAAGTTTATCGTTACAAGATCGCCGTCGCGTCGACCGCATAGTTGTGCATCCCAAGTATAAGAGGTATGTGAAAAACGACTTGGCTGTGTTGCGTTTGGTGGAACGAATACCTCGCAATGTGCGCCACGTCAAGTCCGTGGTGAAGCGGAAACCCTTTGCGCTAGAGATCGGCATGCGCTGCACAACCATGGGCTGGGGCCAAATGTTCATGGTAAGCACATAACACAGCTCCCAATATTCGCCTCTACTTTGACGCTCTATTTGGTGCAGCACGGCCCTTATGCAAATGAAATAATGTTCCTGGATGTTGTGATAGCCAATCATAGTCTCTGCAGCGAGAAAATAAGAGACTACCACGCGGAGGGTAATTTATGCACAAAACCGGAGGCTGACGGAAATATTTGCGCCGGCGATATGGGCGGTCCCTTGCTATGCGAGGACCACTTGGTGGGCATCATCGGTGGAGCTCAGCAATGCATTCGTGTTGACGCCATTAAATTCGTAAACTACACGTATTTCGAAGGCTGGGTTGATCGCACAGTTTATCAGCTAACAGGAGCTGCGGCGTTCCACAATCTAGCGATATATCTATTAATTAGTCAAGTCATGTAGCTTTAAATAAATGTGTTTTAGAAAAGTGGATAGAAATGTGCCGTCTACCGCAGTTTGTCACTTTTCCGACAGACATTTATAATGAAGTCATAAACACTTCAGCCATTCCATTCCACAAGTCAACACCAGAGATTAAATCAACAGCCACAAACTCACACACACTCACACACACACACCCACACATACACACGCGCACCCTCATGCACTTGGTGCATTAACAAAAACAAAGTCACATACATGCGCTTCCTTTGTTTGTCTGGCTGTGTGATAAGCGATCACAAAAAGACAAAAAAGGGAAAACTAAGGGCTCACAACTGTTTGGTATGCTGGCACAAAAATTTACATGCAACACTGTGCGCAAAGTCAAACGGAAGCGGAAGTGCAGGCGCAGAAATAATAATATAAAATGGCTGTGCAAAAAGTTTGCAGCTGGTCACAAATCATCGCAACGAACGTGAGTTGACTTCTGCAACTTGAACTTCTGTAATTCAGCGACAGCGACAGTGGCAGCGGCAGTCAGACAACCCTACTGTCGCCCGGCCAGTGTTGTAAAATGCTAACGAGAGTGCCAAATGCCAGTTTTGTTGTCTTGTCGTCTTCGCGATGACTGAAGAGTGCAAGTGCAAGAGCAAGAACATTGCCTCAAACTCACACTCAGACTCAGACTCAAGACTCCCATCCACAGCTAAATTAGTTGGTGTTGGCATCACTATCACCAAGCAGCATCTTCATTTTCAACAGTTACGAGTATACGAGCAGCGTCTGCTTCCTCTTTTACTTTTTCTTTGTTACCTTTGCCAGCGCCAAGAAGTTGCAACTATAAAATTCCAATTTACTCTGCATGCACTTGCTTGCTTGCTTCTCCTACACAGTGTGCCATTTTGGCAAACTAATGTCAAAAAAAAAGAAGAAAAAGAAGCAAGATTCAAGTAATACAATAGTCAGTTACAGTTTTTAAATACTATCAACCAGCTACTTTAATTAAAAAGTATTCCAATAAAAAATAAATAGGACTACAATGCATTATAAAACGGAGAAGACAGCTCTATATGGTTTGTAACAAGCTAGTTCTTCCATGGATAAGAAAAGATAACATGCAAGTTTGGGGTCCGCAGACATATTGGTTCAAAGATTTTGTTTGCAAGAAGACGACTTTATATGGTTTGTAACAAGCCAGTTCTTTCTATGAATAATAAAAGCGAATCTTCTTGCTATGCTGATTAGGGAAAAGTAGAAATAATTATTTGTTTTGGTTTCGTTTCATTTTGTGTTTAATATTTTTAAATAATTTCGCATTCGGCAATTGTGTTGCCACAAATCGTGGAAGCACTTGAAACTATTTAAAGGTATGTGTCTATTTGTAAATAGTTTTAATTAAATGTTATTTTTAATTTTCACCTTGATATGGATTATCAAAAATAGAATATCAATATTTATAAAAACAATAAAAGCCTGTGCTTTCAACGAAAAGTATTTCCATAATAAAAAATATTGTATGTACGCGATATGATCCATTACCCATTTAAAGCAACTAGTATAGTAGCAGCAAAAAAGGACCGGATAATATTTTTAAATAAAGCTGCTTTGCCGTTAAATAAAAATATTACTTAAATCAATTTATTTATTAAATGTTTGAATTCTTTAATATTTTAACTAATGCTTTGGATTTCATTTATGCAACTAATACGAGTATTTATCCAACTTTTTACAGCGCTTAGAAAAAGGTTAAAGCCTAATCATATCATTTTCACTTTATTTTTAGCTGCCGAACCTCAATTCGACCAATGGGAATATAACTTTCATTTAAAAAGTAGTATTTAGTTTTTTTTCCACATTTTGAAAATCCAAATACAAGTAAGATTTTTTTAAATACACCAGCACTTGTAATCATAACTAATTAACGTTTTGTGTAATTATTTAAGACTCAAAAGTTGTATCCTATACTTTATACTATATTTAATTAAACTAAGGATAATGCAAATAAAAAGTAATCATATACGAACATTTATGAGAAGATTTACTTCTTTATTTTTAATTCACAGCTTTATATAGAAACTCTAATCGTCTGTTGCTTTATTGCATCAGCATAGTTATACTTAAAAACCTTCAGAAGCTATTACTGCATTTCGAATTATTCAGGTATTTAGTTCATCTATGAACAAGAGCTTTTGATTTTGTATACACTTGTATGTATGTATTATTATACTGATTGCTTTATTACAGCCTCTCCAATTAGAGAATGATATTATTCCACTGTAGAGTGAGCCCCAGGCCGCCATTGCAGTTGCCATTGGCTTTTGGCTTTTGGGCTACAGTTTTTGCGTTTTTTACTACATTCTTCTTTTATTTCTTTTTTTGGCGCAATTTTATGTATTTTTATGGTAGGTTGCCGACGCTTCTGCTTCTGCTGCTACTGCTACTGCTGTTGCTGCTGTTGCTTGGCCCGGAAAACGGAAACCGAAAATTGCTACTTATTATGTTACCAACTTTGTGCTGGAGCTTCGGCCGCGTTTCTGTTGTTGCCGTTGCTTTTACTGTTGCCATTGCTGTCGGGGCCCTCATGATGCAAAGCCAAAGTATCTGCACATAGATGTGTGTAAGCGTTTCTCTCTGCCGTTCTATCTGTGCGTGTGTGTGTGTGTCTGTGTGTATGTGTGCGTGTCGGCTGCTTGCTTGTTGTTGGCAATGTTGGTGTGTGATAATGTCAGGTTTTGTTAAAATTAAATTGCATGTCTTGCTGCGCTGAAGTTAAATTATTACCCCAGGCAGACAAGTATACACATACCTACCATTCGTATGTATGTATTTATATATATGTGTGTGTGTAAATGAGTGCGTAACTATGTTTCCATGTGTGTGAGCTGAGACATGCATTTGAGCTTCAACGCTGCATTATTTTTCGACTGCTCTTGCAATGCTTGTGATATTTTAGAACTATTCAAGGTTGTGGTTTAAAACAGGCAGTGATATGTGATATCCAATTAGGGTAAGAAAAAGAGGCAAATAGTACTAAACTACATCATAAGCTAAACAATGAAACTTCTGCGAAGGCAACACCATAATAAGCCACTTTTCATTCGATAAGAAACACTCGTTTCTTTTGGTTTCAATAACTTGTTCATTTAATGTTCCACAATCCATGAATGTGAAGTTTTTTCTAATCAAAAGAAATCTTATCGATCCATTGTGAAGCGAGAGTTATTCGATGTTGAGAATTGTTAACAGAAATATATACCTATTACCTATCACTGGGTGAGAGATTCCTTTTTTATTTATTTTTCTTGTAATTAATTAGCTATTAGTTAATTTAAGTTTCCTTTTATTTATAATGTACTTTTTCTAATGTTTTCGAAGGTCTATGAACTACTGACTACAATTGAATTTTAGGATAGCTGGCCGAAGGCGTTTATTAGACATAATTGTAATTCGATTTGATTTCTCCTATTTAGGCGTTTTTAGCTTATAAGGCTTCATTATAACGTTGCCGATAGCTTGTTTTTGTCGACATAAACTAAAATAAATGAGGTAAATTAAATAAAAATAAAACAATATATTTAACAAAAAACCGAAATTCTGAATAGATTTAAGTATTCGAATTATGTTAATGCTAAAGTAATAATAAAGCTATTTTCTCCATGCTGCATAAAATGTCAAAAATATATGCAGCAATTAAATATATTTACATATATGTATATGCTTTTATTAACTTGTAAATGTTTTATCAATATATGAAGAGTTTAAGTAAATAAGTAAAATTATGCTGATTGCAAGTTCAATTGCCAATCAAAACTTATCCTAAAAAATTTATAAAAGCAAGTTAGCATCAATATTTTTAAAGACTATGAGAGATATACAAGTACCTTTAAGAAATAGTATATATAAGCAATTGTAGTTTTAAGCAGTAAGTTAAACAAAACTTTAGCAGACAGTATGATTTATTGCTGTCGACTTGTGTATCGCAAAATTTAAAAGCTTTATAATGCTAATCAAAGATATGCTTTGGCTAACTTTCCTAAAGGAATATGCAAAATTCCATAGCATAAAAAAACCCGTCCTCTACCCATTTATATGCCAACGCAGGCAAGCTACATAAGCAGCACACATAAACATATATGTTCATACTATATATACATATATCATACGCCATGTTCCCTGCCAGCAGGCGCGCTAAAAATAAAATTTCGTTGGCGCCGTAAAGTATGCAACAGATTTTTTCTTACGCTAAGCACCGCATGGCGAATACAGCGTGAACAAGCAAATGGAGCCGCAGACGCAGACGCCGCCTCAGCCTCATCATTGCCGATTTTTGCATATGGTGCCGCAGAATGTGCGCCACACGCTTTTCTGTATTCCACATGCTGAGATTTTACCGGCATTGCAAAATATTAACAGCGCATATACATGCAAGCCCAGCAGGTGGGCTCAGCAGGAAGTAAAACGCTTCGTTCAACCAACAAGGGGGGTGAAATGTGCATGTGTGTGCGTGTGTGTGTGTTCGGCTGCTGTGCGCTATAAGGGTAAGGATCTTATGTTGAACGCATGTGTATTAAAGTTTAATTTACAACAATTTTGCGCCGTCATTTTTGTTGCTGCGAACAGTAGTTAAAGTTTGATTAACTGGCAATTTGGAAGCAATATTGCAATTGCACTCCAACTTGTTCAAAGTTTCATATCGCGCATTTCATGTTTTAAGTTGGGCTCGAGGGCTACCTTTCTACGTGCAACATACTCGTACTAATTCTAACACGAGTTTCGAATTAAGTTTACAACGCCAACATAGTATAACCTAATAAACACTTAGTATATGAAGCTGTTTCAGAATGAAAAGCAATTCCTTTAAAGTCAATAAATGGCAATCATTTCAATTGAATATTTATTCGAATTTGCTTAAAATTTTATTTTGATAACAAAGGATGTTTCGATGTTTATATGCCTGCAACCATGCATTAAAAACTTACATTTTTTAAGCTGATGAACAAGGTTAGCGGTTTGAAAGATTAATAATGAATAATAATAAAAAATAATAAATAATAAGAAACAATATTAAATAATAATAAAAAATACTAAATAATAATAAGTAATAATTAAGAATAATAAATATTAAAAAATAATAATAAATAATAATAATCAATAATAAATAACAATAAATAATAATAAATAACAATAAATAATAATAAATAATAATAAATAGTAATAAACAAAAATAAATAATAATAAATCATAATAAATAATAATGAATAACAATAAATAATAATAAATTATAATTTTTATAATAATTATAACCTTCCCTTAAATGATAAAAGGTTATACTATCTTAGAGCGGCCGTGAGTAACAGACCTGATAAGTATTAAAATATTCGTGTGCTTATTTTTATTCAAAGCATATATCTGGATGGTTCCATTTTATAAACTCAAATATTTTTAAATGAAATAAAAACCCTTTGAACACATATGTGCCGCTTTTTTTTTTTTTCTTTTCTTTTTTTTTTTGAAAGTAACTTTAAGGATTTCAATAGTTAGGTAACACTCATCAAATAATTCCAAGCATAAAGAAATAAAAGCAGGAAGTACGTAAAAATATTAACTGAAAAATTTTCTTAGCTAATACATACATTAGAAAAATTTGATCCCTTTAACTTCTTCTTTTTATTACTATTTCTTTAAATACAAATAAAGACGGATTTCAAGTCGATTTTCTACCACAACAAAGAAAGAAAGATGTTGAAAGTAGTTACAGCGGTGGAAAAGTCATTTTAAAATCCATTTAAGAATAATGCTTTAAATAACAAGTGCAGTCGGAAAGTTAACAAACCCTAATCTTGCAATGTATTTATAATGTCCACTTACAAATTACAGACCCCTCTACAGATTCCACAAATAATTTAAAATGTTAATTTTTGTAGATTGCTAATAACAAATTAAGTTCTTCAATATAGTTGGCGTACTAATAACAAAGTTTTATTCCCAATAATCAATTATTTGATTTGTATTCTACCATTTGATTTGGTTATAAAGCATATAATGTAGAATAGATAATTGCATTAAAACCACTACTCTATTACATCAATATTCTAATGTTTTTCCAAGCAATTAATAAAGCATTCTTGTACTATGATCTGCATTCATTTATTTTCATATGCTTCTCTGATACTTTATACCTTCAGCTTTAACCTTCAGCACGAGCTTCAAAATGTTAGCAAAGTACTTATTGCCAAGCATAGAATTCTTCTGCTATTTCGCCCAAAAACTTAAGCCCAATTAGACTTAAGTATTACGGCTTCCGTTTTAAGCATCCCAAGTTGTTCAGAAATGCTAGAGAGCCTCAAGCAACACCAGCTAAATTGCGCTAGGTAAACAAAGCACTTGCCATACAAATACTCAAATACAAACGTACACACATACGTACATACATAATAAACGAAGGCCTACAACAAGTACAAAGGGAACTTCGCATGCACACAGACAACTAATTACAAGGCCAACACATGCAGCACTTCAGGAGGCAACTTAAAATACGCCAAAGGGGAGGCGAGGGAAAGTTGCAGGCAAGTGTAAATAAGGGCCATATGCATGCACAAGCATACCTTTTCCTATATAAGCATGTATGTGTGTGTGTGTGTGTGCGTGAGTATTTTAATGACGCACACTGTGCGAGCGGACAACAAAAGGGTCAGTGAAGAAGGAGCACATGCTCATTGTTATTGGAGCGCAAACAGGCGGCCAACAGTCTCATTAAAACGCATAAAAGTGCACACACACACACACATACACACTCACACATGCGTACTTGAGGAAATTCACAGTTAAGCGAAGGGATAAACAATAAATAAAATGGCAAGCCCGAAACTTTGGCAACTCAGTTCGGCGCGAGCCTGCCTGCCTGCTTGCCTGCACACATTATTAAATTTGTTATTAAGCATGTAATTATTTTCACGTTGCTGGCTGGCTCTGTCGCACTTCCTTTCTTTCCATTAATGCCCATCGTACCGCTTCGTACTACAATCGTTCATGGTGCAGGAAATGTAGGCATTTCCGCGGCAGAGAATGCGAAATTTTCCTATTAAGTCGAAAGCTATTAAATGTTTCGTTTTTTTCTCTCTCTTTCGCTGTAAAATGAAAACATAAATAAATTATGCTCAACATAAAAAATAAGGAAGAACAAAAAAAAAAAAAGAGACCAACATAATAATAATAAGAAAAACCCAAGGCAGAGACAAAGACAATGCGCATGCTGCTTATTTCACAGTCAAGTTAACTTTAAAAGATATTGAGCCAAGCGCGCCCCGAAGGCTGCCTCATTTATTTGCTTGTCTTTGCCTTTGAATTGCTGACCGTCGTCCATCTCCTTTCATTAATTCTTTATGCATTTGTACGCAGCGTAAATTAACAACAATTGTTTCTTACATTTAATCTTAATCTTTGGCGTACATTTCATGCATTACTTCCCCCATTCATTCAGTCAGTCATTCATTCCTTCATTCCTTAGCTTTTATTCGTTGTTTGCTTGCCACCCTCGCTCCTTTTGTTTGCAAAATTTTTGAGACCTCGCCGCCGGCTCTTGCTCATAGTACTATACGAGTATGTGTTTGTGTGTGTGCAGAGCCTGTGCTCTACTGGCCATTGAGTGTTACAATAAATCAAAATGCAGCTGCATGCAGCAGGAGGCAGAGGTAAGGAGCAAAAAAAATTACCAAATGGGGGGCGAGCAAAACAAATCTTAAATGAAAATTGTAGCCGCCGCTGGAACCAAGCAAGCTACGTAATCTGCATGGCCACATGCCATTTACCACAGTATTGGTTGCATGTGCGATTCAGTGTTTCTGTTGTCCTTGTAGTTGTTATTGTTGCTGTAGTTGCTCAGCTTAAGGGTCAGTAATAAATGTCATGATATAAAATTTATTTACGCGCCATGCCAATGAAAAAGCCAAACGAAACCAACACTGAAATGAATGTCGCACAACAGCTGAAGCAACAATAACAATAAGCAAGCAACAACAAAAACAAAAGCAACACCGACAACAGTTACACTGCGACGCTCAGACCAAATGGCAAACTTCAATTAAAAGTGAAATAAAGAAAGGTAAAAGCAAAGCAAAGGTCATACGAGTACGCAAAGAGAACTTGCTGGGAGTTGTCAACAAAAATTATTGACGTCCAAGAAGGGCCCATTTTGTTAATATAGTTTGATTTGCTGCTGGTAGAAATTAAACGTAAAGCTAATTAAATTAATTGATCTGCAACTATAAATGATTTCGACAAAAACTATGTATTTTTATTAAACAAAAGTAAATTTTGTTTCTCTCTTTTTTCAATTAAAAGTGAAAGAGAGAAAGGTAAAAGGAAAGCAAAGGTCATACGAGTACGCAATGAAAAGTTGCTGGAAGTTGTCATCCAAAATTATGAACGCACAAGAAGGGCTATTTTGTTAATATAGTTTGATTTGCTGCTGCTAGAAATTAAACGTAACGATAATTAAATTAATTGATCTGCAACTACAAATGATTGCAATTAAAATTATATTATTATAATTATACATTTATTTGCTATAATTTGGGTTCACTTCAAAAAGAAAAGTCAATTTTTTGTTACACGCTTTTTTCAATTAAAAGAAAAAAGAAAGGTAATATGGCTGGGAGTTGTTATCAAAAATTATTGACGCACTTTGTTAATATAAAGATAACTAAATTAATTGATCTGCAACTACAAATGATTGCAACTAAAATTATATTATTATAATTATACATTTATTTGTTATATGTTGGGTTCACTTCAAAAAGAAAAGTCAATTTTTTGTTACACGCTTTTTTCAATTAAAAGAAAAATGAAAGATAAAAAGGACGCACAAAAAGGCCTGTTAATATAAAGATAACTAAATTAATTGATTTACAACTACATATAATTTCAACTAAAACTATATTATTATAACTATGCATTTATTTGTTAAATTTTATGTTCACTTTAAACAAAAGTCAATTTTTTTTTCTCTCTCTCGGTTTTTTACAAACCAGCCTGCAGCTCAAAGTCACACCTGCAGAAAATCCGGGTCTTGCAAGCGAAAACCCTTCGCCTCCTAACAGATGCCCCCTGGTACATGAAAACGGCACACATAGAAAGGGATCTGGGGGTGAAAAAAGTTGGAGACGTGCTAAATAAGCAGGCTGAGCAATACATGGAGCGTCTGCGAACCCATGTGAATGTATTAGCAAGGCGCCTGCTGAAACGGCGACGAAAAGGAACAAGAGTAATAAGAAGGAGGCTGAAGAGATCACACCCTGCCGATCTTCCTAATAGATTTATTTAATATAAGATTAAATAAATAATAATTAAATGATATAAATAATTAAATAAGACTGAACTCCTAGTTTAAGTTGTATTTGTATATTTCTATAAGTTTAATTTAAGTTGTTGTAAATAATAACAGGAAAATTAAAGTATTATCATATAAAAAAAAAAAAAAAAAAAAGCCTGCAGCTTTACAACTGAATAGTTTGCTTAATTACAAAGCAGCACACTTAACTGAGTGTCAGTTTACAAATTACAGCCATAGGATATATATGATAACGGGCATTGGGTAATCACAATAAAAGGAAATATAACGAACTGCACAGGTCGGCTTCGATTTCAAAGGTTGCGATTAATTACGCATGCATTCCTTTCTTTGAGCTTTAATATAATAGCAAGGAAGCAAAGAGACTAGCCTATTAAAGAAGCTGTTACTAGACATACCATTACAATATTATCGTATTCGCCATTTATTGAACTGCTAACAACTTAAAGCTAGCAATCGAATTTCAGATTAAATTAAATGCCTTTACTTAAATCTAAGCTTCAAACAAATGCTTGACTAATAACTAAATCCAAAGCTTGAAATGTCCATGCAATACATTTAATAAATAATAGTTCTGCCGGTTATTTTCTCTTGAGAATGGTAGGGACATGGCTAGTCTGGTTAGAGGCGTAGCTGCTTGTTAGGCAAATAAAATCTCCCCCACCGAGTCGGATTCGTTATCAGATAATTTTGTAATTTATATAGGCTTTTTATTTCTTTCGTTTTATTTAGTTTAAGTTCTCTTTTGTATGGAATCTTTTTTACATCGACAGCTTTGTTTGTCGATGAAATAAGTGAATAAATAAATAAAATAGGGCTGGATATTTCTACGATTCCATGCTGTAGCTCCAGGTTGGCACAATAATAGTGCAGTACAGTATCCTTTTGCAAAGTTGTGGCAATGGTGTCCTGCCAGCCAGTAGTCATTTAAGTTTGGCTAATTTGCTTTGGCAGTTGGAAACTGTGGCAATAATTTGCGGCTTGAAAGTACGCCTTTGGTCGAGTTTTGTGCCTAAGTACTTGGCGTCCTACTGATGCTGCAGCACCTCATCATTAAGCCAGACAGCAGGTACTACTCCTCTCCTCAGTCCTTTACTTTGCTGGGTTCCACATGCGAATCCAGCTCTTTAGCAGGCTAGCAGAATTCATATGGACTGATAATGTGGCTGAAATTTCGCTGTAGGGCTATTCGATTGACAGTTTTGTAAACTTGATAATTGCACAAACTAGCTTGCATACGCGTAGTTAATTTAATATCATCAGCGATTGAAGCTTCAAAAGGCTTCGGTTAAGTTGTTGGCGCTCAGACAAGACCAAAGTATTACAATAAAATGATTAAAAAAAAGCTTATAATTTCATGAAGATTCCTTGCCAATTGTTGAGAAACTCTGATTAAACCAAAAGCTGATTCAAAGGCGATTTCATTTCATAAGGGAGATAGGATTTACTTTAATTTCTTGATAAAAATTATTACAATAAAATGATAAAGCTGGCGAATATGCAGAATTTTGAACAAGCCAACATTTATATTAAGATTTCTAATATAAAGTTAATAATTTCATGAAGAAAACTTTGATGAAACCAAAAGCAGATTCAAGGGCGCTTTCATTACATAAAGAAGATAGGAATTACTTAAATTTTTTGATAAAAAACGTTACAATAAAATGATAAAAAAGTTAATCATTTCATGAAGATTTGAATTTTGAAAGACGCTGGTTAAACTAAAAGCAGATTCAAAGGCGTTTTCATTTCATAAAGCAGATATGTTTTACTTTAATTTTTTGATAAAAAGTATTACAATAAAATAATACTAACTGCACTTAATTGGCTATCGGATATGTTCCTAAATCCATAGCGTAAAAGCAAAATAATGTAGCCAAGTTTGTGGCAAGTGCGAGCCCGAAAGCAGGCAGATGTCCCACATACACATGTACGTATTATTTACCCAACACGTTCTACAGCTAGAACAACACGTACTCAATTTTGTTACACAGTCACACTACACTCTACACACACACACACTCATACACTCTCATACACACATAAGGGGACAGCATAACATTTGTTAATGTTTGCGTTTTCATGCCCCCAAAACGTACTCGCAGAGCAACAAATGTAGAAAGCAATGTCTGTTTGCCTTGTTCGCAGCGTATATATACAAGTATATATATGTGTGTGTGTGTGTGTCTATAAGAGTTTGTGACTGTTTGCA
Organism: Scaptodrosophila lebanonensis; assembly: GCF_003285725.1. Taxonomy (NCBI): domain Eukaryota; kingdom Metazoa; phylum Arthropoda; class Insecta; order Diptera; family Drosophilidae; genus Scaptodrosophila; species Scaptodrosophila lebanonensis. The sequence continues at coordinate 27,638 of NW_022060552.1, read as the reverse complement.
AAACACATGCACAGCGAATACTGTCTGCTGCAAAACCAATAAATTACAAATACAATCGTATACACATATCTCAGTAGAATGAACAAAAGAAAGGCAAAATAACAGCCAACGTGCAAAAATTTAAAATTGCTCGAAGGCTCGATATTCGTCGCTAAAATTGTGTGAGCGCGGTATTCCAGTCATATTGTGTATTTACAAATATTTATATGTTTACTACTTACATCAGTATCTGTATACCTGAAGAGAAGGTCATAAGCCCAGTCATGTTATGTGCCGCGGCCTGTCACAACATTTTTTACACTTGTACCCGGTGTGTGTCTGTCTAGGTGTCTGCGACTCTTACTTCTGCTGAGCTAGCATTTCCGCTTACTCTGGAAATCTTGGGCAATATTTATTGCTTCAAAACGTGTAATTTTAATTTTGTTGAAAATCTGATGGCACTATGCATATGTTTAAAAACTCACAATTCTATTCTAGTTTAATGGTAAATGTAATTTATTTGTTTTTTATTCATTTACTGCAGCTAAAATAAGTATAATAACAAATTAACTGCTAGCTTATATGTTAACAAAATGCACAGATCGGCAGCAGATATAGTCTTAAAAACACACATGTCTTGAAATAACTACATATACCCAGAAGAGTGCAAAAACAAAAACACCCACCATTTACATCTGATTTTTTGTATTACCAGAGAACCCTTTTGTTGCCATTCCCTGCTTCTTTAGTATTCTTGATTTTCCAAGGATTTTCCAAGGATTTTCGTAACAAAATAATGCCTCATTTTTTATCTATATCTTTACACCCAAACAAAAGCAAAAATATATTGTACTAGCGCTTTTTACGGGTTTAAATGCATTTTTTAGAGAAGACACTATTTTGTGTCAGTTTTCATACGATTAGAATTATCTATGACCTTTAGCTAAATATATGTCTCAAAATTAGAATAACATTTAACATTTAATTATAATTTAACTGAGAACGCATGGCACTTCATCATAAATACTTACATTTTGATAAATTATTTGATAAATTAGAATGACGATCTTGACAGATTCAAGAAAAATCGAAGAAGGATTGGAAAAAGTTTTGGCTTTAAAGGCGATAAAATAGACTTTAATGAATAAGGAAATATTTTGAAAGTTGAGAGTTATATATACAAGTCCGGGTCAGATTTTTACAGATTTGTATTATGAAAAATAATAATTTATTTAGTTTAAGGCCTACATTTTTGTTCTCCTGCAAATTTAACTTTGCAGCTGAGCTGATAATTTACTATATGTTAGTTTTTAATGCACTATTCCTAAAATTAAACGCAGAAAAGTTCAGCATATATAAAATCTTATTGCAGCTGTGATTATAAATAAGTACAAACAGTAGGCCTGGCAGCACAAGTACATGTTCATTATCGACTGCCGGCTTATGTGTTGTGAATAGTGTCAAAAAATAGCGGCACTGCGTGCAATTGGGACAAGGACAAGGACAGATACATGGCGAAGAGTCTTGGACACGAAGCCAGAGCCTGCTATTTGACCAGACCAAGCATGCACACCAAGTCAACCTATTCTCTGAAGAATTTGTTCAAAAAAATGTATATAACAGATGCTAGTCAAAATAGGTAAACTAAATTTCGGCTTTATTCGTATATTTCGGCATGCTCTTACCACTTGAAAATTCAAACAGAGACAGGGACCGTGATCGTGATCGTGATCGGGACCGTGACCGTGACCGTCGCCGAGGCAATGCCAACACCGGCAACACCAAAAAAACCAGCGCTGGTGGCAGCTCGCACTCGATTTGGTCGGACCGCAGTGGGCGCCAACAATCTACCTCCGGATCGCGCGGAAAGGGAGAGGGTCGCAACAGTGCGGAAGCCACACGGGAATTGGAAAACCTAAATCGAGAGTTCCAACGCGACATTCGCAGGCTGGAGCAGTCCATTTGCAACATGGACTTTCGCGAGAAGTCTGTGGCCACCGAATGGATAGCCAAGCTGCATGATGCCAATCCTAATTTGAGAGAGGCACGCGCTCGCAATGACATCCTCAGCTATTTGCTCAGATGTGTGGACGAGAATGTTTTAATCGAGAGCCCTTTAACAAACCCCCACCGCTCAGCAGTTTGGCGAGCATAAAGGCTTCAATGGTAAACATCTTATTAAACATAATCAATAATGGAAACTATGTAACGACAATATTCTGCAGCCCTTGAGCAAGAACACTGTATGCATGATACCCAACGAGCTGGATAAGCAAAAATATCTCACCCAACTATATAATGATTCGTACGATAGTGGCGATTTTTTGTCCCAATTGCCTGTGCCGCGGGATGGAGCTTTCTTTGTGTTGCACTTACGTCCCAACTTGTAGAGTTTTGTGCGCCTCTATAGCTGCCAATTTCTGATTGCTAGAAGTCAATACTACAAATTCCAAATTAAACAAAAGTTACGCGTGGTAAAAAAAAAATGTTTTTTTATATAATGTGCTATATACTTGTATACTTAGTATTGGAAGGTATTAGCTTTTAAATTAAGCAGAATGGAGATAGGAATTAGGGTAAGCGTAGCTTTCTAAATTTAATTGTAACTAGAATTTGGTGGACAATTTAATTTTTAGTTGAGTTTACACTCAAAATCTGCCCTACATAAAAGGGAATACATTAAAAGCTCAGAAACACATCTACCTCCCTAACAACTTTTATCCTCTTTGCATACCTAATTAAAATTCATACTATATTATATTTCATTTAATTTAAAAGTGATTTATTTAATTTATTAACCTTTGCATTATTTTTATACAAAAGCCAGTGTCTTAGAGAGATCTAGGTAATGCAGTTTAAAGCATTCTTAGTATATTATATTATAGTTTATCCAACAACAAATACAGAGCATGCCCTATATAAAGGGAAAACAATAACAGCTCACTAACAGATCTATCTCCCTTTCAGTTTTTGCTCTTTTCGCATACCTTAAACTTAAAATTTATATTATATGCATTTTTATTTATTTTATTTAAAGGTTATTTATTTAATTTATTTTATCAACGTTTTATTTTATAATATAATAAATAAATTTTAAAAAAATGCTTGTTCTTAATGTAAATCAAGAACACAAATACTAAGCACAAGGCCCAACCTCTCTATAAGCTTAAGTTTTATTTTTATGAGTGTATAAGAAGAAGTTGTTTCCCAATTCTCATTAATTCTTTCTACATTATATTCGCTATCATAGTGGATTATCATCTACCAATATAATCCGACTAGAAACTCTTATGAAAGCATATTATTTCGCACAAGCACTAACAATATCCAATGCCATAATTCTGTTAACCCTAATGTCAGACTCATTTGCACGTCTGGCAACTTCACAGCTCGTCCTCACAGCAAATGTCCTTCCATAAACTTGCGCAATTAGTAGTGAACTGGCTCAATGAGACCACAAAATGTTGATGAGGTTGGGCAAGGCAGAGAGCCAAGCCAAAAAACCTTGTTGAAATTGTTTTTATATTGAACTTTGGATTGGCGCACACGCCAGAGGAAGGAAGCATCAGTTGCGTGCTCAAATTTTCATAGCATACTTATCTGCGCATTATGCAAATGCCAGACACTTGAAAACTTCATGCTGTTCAGTTAAACAATAATTTTTAATGCCTGTCATTGCAATTCGTTACATTGATTTCTGGCACGCCCAACACACATACACATACACACACACTCACACTCACGCAGAGCACAACTGCATGAATGCTTTCCGCCTCGCTGGACTTATCTTAATGCGCTGACATTCTATTCAATTCCGTTGTCATTTTTATTGCAATTAATTTATGGCCAGAGCGCATGAACGAGCACATGAATAAATGTCACAAATGCAAAGCGCATTCATCAATCAATATTCGATTTATATAATGAAATTATTATTATTGCTGTTTGGTTCTGTTTTCCTTGTTTTCTGTTTTACATTTGTTTTTGTATTTGCTTTTTTGTTGCCCACATCATGTTTGCTGCTAAATCCTTATTTAATTGCTTTTTACGTGATTTATATCAGACATGGTCACCTCACTCATAATCCACCCAAAGGAATGAAACCAACTAACAACGACGAGAAGCTGCTGACTGGATTTGATGTGAACCTGGACGTTGTGGCACTTGTATGGGGCGAGTATTTCTGCTCACCACCACTTGGAGCTAACACATAAACTCATAAATAGGCAGCCACACAGGTATGTTGCTTTACACACACTAGTGGTTACAATTATTTTTACTAAGTGGCTTGAGGGTAGACTACAAAACAAGTGTAGTTTGAAAAAGAAATTACATTTAAGGAGGATTTTGAAGTGGCACAAGCAAAAGTTTTATATAAATTAGTTACTAATTAAAAAGGCATACATATAGTTCAAAGTAAGCTCTTTAATAATTGTAAGTAAAAAGTAAAGTAAGAAGTTTAAATTTCTTTATATTTCACTGTTGCAGACCCTTTCTGGAATTATCTTTGGCCACAATTTTGATGCTGAATATTATAACATTTATATTATATTATAAATATTATAAGTATACTTACAGACATACAATTTACTCATTAATTAGTCTACAAAAAAAGTGTTGTTTGAAAATGAATTACTTTTTAGGACAATTTTTAAGTAGTACTAGCCAAAATTTTATATTAATTAGTTAGTAATTAAAAAGGCATACTACATGCAAATAAGTTTAAAGAAAGCTCCTTAAGTGTTCTAAAGTAAAATGTTTAAATATCTTTATATTTCATTGCTGCAGACTCTTTGAAGAATGATCTCTGGCCATACTTTTGATGCTGAATATTATAAATATATACTTACGACAATTAGGGCCATAAATCACATATTTTTTTCAAAATACAATTTAAGAGAGTCGCGGCTGCTGTACTGACAAAAGCCGTGATCAGCCTGGAAAATATTTGAGTTGTACCATCACGTATTCCCTGTTGTATTAGCCCCAAACCGACTTTAAAATAAGCTACCTTTTAAGACTCAAATGCGAGCTGCCTCCAAATCCTATTAGTTCTGTTAAAGAGACTCAACACTTTAGCATATCAGTGGAATTTTATTTAATAATGTCAAAATACGTTCTCACTCTGGTGTTATCATTTATATATGTATGTGATGTGGGTAAGTATTTATGTATTTTTGTTTGTACATTTCACTGCCACTCACATAAAATATGAGCTGACAACACTTCTTTGCGAAGCAAATTGTGGCAAACTCCGAACTGGAGCTCTGGTTTCATGCCTGCAGCACGCAATTCTGTCAGACATTCAGTCAACACTCACTTAAATACACACACACACACACACACACACACACATGTGTGGACTCTCTTATGTGTGCGTCTGTCTGCCTTATCGGATGTGTTAATTACAAAAAAAATGGCGAACATTTTGTATTATTTACTTTCTTATCAAGATTGAGCCTTAGATTATTGTAGTTGCTTTTTTCTACGCACACCTATGTTTACAAATGTGGAGGTATGTTGTGTTGCTTTCTGTTTTCTAATTTATTTGAGTTGCTTTTTGAGTTCGCTTTTGTTTAATTTTTAAAACGCTGGCTTAGAACATTTTCAAAATAAGAAACAAGCAGACTGTGGCTTTAAAAACTGATATAAAAAATTATATATCTGTGATAAATGTAAACATAATACAGATTTCACTTCAGAAACTACCATTTCTACACAAGAGTCTCAGCTTAGTTTTGTGTTACATAAATATCTAATATATTACAAGTATAAGACAAATATTTCTGATGAGAATCTTGAAACTAGATAATTTATAATTAACAACTACAGCATCCTCTAGTTGCTACGGACTTTTGGTATTTTATGATAATTTGAACAACAACTGCTTCTACTTCTTCAGCTGGCAGCTAGTAGAATAACATTATGGTCTAACTAGATTTTATGAAATGCAAATTGTTTCTCAATTTATTCTATTATTCGGTAAATATTATCAAGTAAGCTTTTTACTCTTTTGCATTGACAAGCATCAAAACTTTGCGCAACACAACAAAAGCTAAATGAAAGTTTTGTTATTACTGCTCTTGCTTTTATTACTGTAGTTGCTGTTGTTGTTGTTGTTATTGTTGTATTAACAGGTGCGACAGCAACAACAGAACAACAACAACACCACCACCACCACGACCACCACCACCATGAACAACAATGTCGAAAACAACAGTCGCGTACACAGACTGTCAAAAAAGTTTATTGTGTAGCTGCTGCTTTATGTTTTATTTGCATGGCATTGTTGTTGTAGTTACTATATTGTGTTCAATGTTTTCAGTTTTTCTTTGTTGTTTTCACTTTTCCATTTTGCATTGCATAATATTTTTGGAAATATGCATACTACATTCGTGTTATTGATTTTAGTTAGTTAAAAAGTTTCTTTTGCCGAACAAAACTTAGCAGCAACATTGAAAATTCGGAACAATAACATTTACCACAATGTTGCCGACTGTCGGACAGCTTGTCAACGCATCGTTAATTTGCATAGAAATACATAATTAGCAGAACATTTTGAATAGCCTCTGCTATATGCACTTTCTATGGCGACCCCCATTCCTTCAATGGCTCTTTAGTTGGCTGCTTGCAGGCAACTTTAAAAAAGTTCAACGCGAGCAAAATAAAGAAACTTAACTAATTAATTAGCGCTTGTCTGGACCCTCGATGCCCAGCACCTTTCACTTTACGGCAACTCCGTGAGGGTGACGCTTTTTAAAATATTGTGGAAAAGGGTTTAGGGTATGGGGTGGTGGGAAATGAGTAGAAAACATGCCACCAACTGACCAAATGACCTCCTTATCTATCCTTTGCAATTAATTAATCCAGCTCTGAATGCAGTTAGCCCCATGAACTGCAGAGCGCTCTCAGTATCACATCTCAAAGCTATTTTCAAAACATATACATACAAACAGATAATTGAAATTTAATGTACCAGCTTATTAGGAAATTTTGTCCTGTAGCCAGCGATTGAAGGATGAACTCTACAAGTTTAAATTGCACAACCAGACACTCGTATTGGTCTGTCATTGTAAGAAGTCAGAGCAGCCTACATAATAAACAGTCTATTAGTAAGTTGGTAAAATAAAGCTGTGGAAAAGAATAACTAACAACCATTTTTTTACTACTTAATAATAGTAATACTAAACTTTAACATAACGTTCATCAATTTTATTTCTAAAAACTATTTTCCAAAAAGTGGGAAAGAAAATATTTTTTTTAAAATAACAAAACCAAAAAAAAAGGTTAATTATAATAATTTTTGCACAAAGTGCGAACTTTTTAAATAAATACACGATGTTTCTGATATCAATTTCATGATTTCATGCCACACGTATCAAATACTTTAGTTAAAAATGGTCATAATTAAACAAAAAAATATAACAACATATTTTTAAAAAAATACCAAGCAAATGAAACTGAATTTGAATCCTGTTTGCACAAATACACATTTTTAAAATAAATAAATTATGTTTCTAATATCAATTTCATTTTTTTCATGCCGCAAGTATCAAATTCTTTAATTAAGAATTGTCATAATTTAAATGATGGAATGATTAAATGCTTTCACAGCGCCTCGAACCATGTGTATGGCAACAAATGGCAACATGTTCTGAGAAAAAAACGCAGCTCGAAAAAGTGTAAAGGTAAAATAAATAAAAACCATGACGCTGGCGGCAGGCAAAACCACTCGAAAGACATAAATAAATAAAGCGCCCTCATAGGTAGGCTATGCTTTGTGTTTGTGCTAGCGGCAACTTGTTTGCTCTGGCTGTGTATATGTTGTGTAGGCGAGCGCCAATGTGTGTGTTAATTTGCCAACAAAGACGCGTGCAAACATGCAAGCAGCATTTAAGAGATTTTGCAAAGCCGAGCGCTTGCTCGCGCTTGTTACCTGGAAGACTGAGCCCATGAACGCCTCAAGTGTCTAAAACCAGCTCAATGTCTCTCCGCACACGTTCACATATACATACATACACACGCATATTTGTCTATATGTGGGTGTTTGTCTATGTGTGAGTGTGTGTACATTTGAAGAGAGCTTGTGTTTGCCTTGTCATCGCTATTAATTTGTACGCGCTACATAATAGCTTTGTCAATATTTGGCTAACATTTTCTAAAAAGTGCGACGAAAGTGTTGTAAATGACACAAAGCAAATGAGTTGATGTTGTGGCAATCGTTAAATAGGTTTGTCATGTTTATAGAGCGTGATGTGGCTCTTGGGCTGTTCTGAAGGTCGTAGAATAGCACTAACAGTGCTGTGACTAAAATATTGCCATGACAAGATAAAGTTTAAGTCGAATTGTCTTGTGCGGATATTAAAGAATATATGCATATAATTTGTTAGAACAACTGATGATTTAAAAATTCCCCACTTGTATTTATTTATTTATTGACTAATGAATTTATTTACTAATTTATTATTTATTTTTGGGAAAATTGGTATTGTAAGTACAAGCAGCTGGCAAAATAAAATTATGAATGTAAGCCCAATTCGGCTGTGGCATAAACATTTCTTGTTTCTCTCTATATCTTGAGGAGAATAAACAGAAAAAACTGCATTACCGCTATAGGAATTATGAGAAAAATTTAGGCTACAATATTGATGTATGTACAACTCGGATCTATTTTAATTTTAGACAATAAAGTTAATGGTTATATGGGGATAAAACTATATTCAATAATACGACCAACAAAAAAACCAGAAAAAAGTTTAAAGCCAGCAAAAAAATTAGAATTTGTAGAAAAATAAGTAGATGCAGCTGTACAAATTAGACTAAGGCACTGATTTAAATGAGAAATTCACTGTATAATGAAACTGCATCCTCAAATTATATCAATCGATAATAAAGTTTATAGAACTTGACAGCGACTGACTTAGCTATAACGCAGCTTGCACCATTTTGCGGCATATGGAAAAGGATGTGTGTCATACACTTATACGCACCATACCGCAGACCATAGACACGAAACTGGACAGCCACTTCAACAAATGTCCAAAAACTCAAGTGGCAAGTGTGTCGAGTGGCATGTGCGGTATGTCGGTCTGGCCTTTTATTAGCAAACCTTTGGCATACAACTTTACATTACTATTCTGTTCTTTTCTGTATAATTTTCACACACAAGTGTCGTTGACAGGCAAGTTACAGAACCTATCCAAGCTACATATTCCTAAACGTGTATGCAAAAGTGTATGCCTTGCCAGTGTGAGAAGTTGGCAAATAAGTGAGATGAGTTCAGACTGGGAACAGAAATTTCACGTAAATTTTATTAAAACTGTTTTATTGGTCTTTAACTTCTGATACTTATATGTATATTGCTGCTCCATTACCAAACCATTGCCATTCTTAATTGTCAGAAAAAAGGGCTAAATGGAAAATATAGGCCATGCGAAAGAATATTTGCTTTGCTTCAGATATAGATTCGAGATATTAACTGCTGTCGAAAATAGCAAACCTGCCTTTCCGATGGTTTATCATTAAACTGGTAACAAATTATAATAAGAGGTGGTTTCCATGAATTGTTTCCTCAGGATTCTTGAGGGAGAGAGATGCGGCCAAAAGCCTGTTTTGTTAAATAGTAGGCCTGTCAATTGGTGATGTGAATCGATTGATTATTTAGTCGAAAACGATAGATATGATTATCGTTCACTTTTAAATTTATTTATTTATTTATTGTTTATTAATTCCTAGTGCAATTAATGTGTGCAATAGAAATTGAAACAGAAAATGTTTACGAAAGTGCAGTTTAATAAAAAGTAAGTAGAATATAAAATCTAGACAAAAATAAATCACCGATCTAATATTAAAATACAATCTGCGGTGCAAAGGTGTTTAAGACAATACTTCGTCTGAAGTAATGCAATTTTTTTTGTTCGAACTGAAAAGATGAATTGATCTAAGGGTGTGAAGAAAAGAGTCGATACAATCCAACGGTCTTGGCACATATTAATTAAATTGTTATTTAACAAAGTTGGTAATAAATGATTTAATTTTAGTTCGTTTAATTATTAAAAATATTAATCATATTGAATTATTATGGTTAACACCCCACCAAGATTAATTGATCTAAGGGAGTGGATAAAAGAGTCGATACAAACCATTAGTCTTGGCACATATTAATTAAATTATTATTCAAGAAAGTGTATATGTAACGAAGAATCAGGAATTCGGGAAAAAACAAACCCTTTAAACCCTTTGTTGTAATCAAAAACTCATATACATTAAAGTTATATGAAAAACCAATTAACTTGAAGGCTTGGTTTCTTTATTAACTTGAAGACTGTGTTTCTTTTAAACTTACTTTTCGCATGTTCCACAATTGTTACAATATTTGAGAAGAAACGGAGCATTCAATGCTGTTAAATTTTTAAGTAATTTCAATCAAAAGCGTAATATTGGTTTCTTAAAACATAATGTGCTCAGTCTGAACGGAACCTAATGGAACTTTTGGAGTTTGGTTGGCTTCAGAAGGTGGGTCAGCGTCATCATCATTATAATTTTTGTTGCTGTGCTCTGCCAAATGTGTACAAGTATGATATACGTATACGCTACACATGTGTGCTTCTCTGTGTGTGTATGTGTGTGTGTGTAGATTTTGTGAAAGGAAATACATACGTGCGCATACATTTCATTTCCGTTTTTGTACCAGACTGAGAAGTTGGAGCCCATGCCAGGCAGGCGACAACGAGGGCGTTGCTATGACTGTGTACGAGGACGAGTAGGTTGCTACTTTAACTGCCTAGGCTATTGCTCGTTTCAGTGCCCGTGCATGTCTATGTCTGGGGTGTCTAACTATTTATTTTATGACTTAATGTAGCTACAGTAACGACAGCCTGCATTTGTGTGTATGTATGTGTGTGTCACCATCTAAATATGTGAAAATTGCTCATTTGAAATGTTAAAATGTGCCGGCATCGTTGCCGTTTGTTATCATCCCCATTTTAGTCATACTCGCATAGTTCGCATATGCGTGTACATATCATACTATATATGTATACTTGTATATTTACACACACACCCACACGTATATGTTGGCATGTGTAGGCAAATTGCCTGTCAAAAATTTGTAGCCAATTTGTAGATGGGTGGGTGTTCTTTTTTTATTATTTCTAAGGATAATGGGCATATTTGCTGATTGTTATCAAAATGTTTGGCGCAATTGTAAACAGAAATGTTTTCAAAAATATTTTGCGCGCACTCCGACACAACGACAACAAATTTAAGTTGCTGTTAAATTAGCTGTGGAATATAAAATTGCTATATATATTTAAATATAGCTGTTCAAATCCAGAAATGAATACAATTTTCCACTATCATATGGGCTGGGTGTTATGGTAGCTGTATAAAAAATAACAAATTAGAAAATAGTTGAACATTTAGCATTGCACAAAGTCCAGTACTGTATTAAGTGAAAAACGTAAACAGCTTTAGTGTTTGAGAATTGACAGAAGTGTTTTAATTAGAAAATCTTTAAACAACTATTTTGTTTAAAATTAGAACAAATGCCTAATATTTTATTGTAATGTTGATTGACTGTAATAATACAGTTTGTCACATCGTTCAGAAAATCAAATGATGTTTAATAAATAATATTTAATACGAAAATTGTTTATGTATTTTAATTCTACTATATAGAGTGGGTTATATAGTAAGTAAATAATTTAGCATTCGATGCAGTGGTTTTTCTTAAAAGTGTGCATTCAAATTTATCTTAATTTGTTTTTTAATAAAAGCAAATGCACTGTAGTTCAAAATACTCTGTTAATAATAACTACAATTACTTCTGCTATATACATGATTACGGAAACTTGTACGAGACCTGGCGGCAGGCTACCCTTCAGGAATTACCCAGAAACAACACCACATGAGACACAGCCAAGACAGATAGACGGCTAGATTTAAAGAGTTAGATGGAAAAATGCCCTCAGCTCTGAAGTGGAGCAAAAAAGAATAAGAAAATAATAATAAAAAATAAAAAAAATATACAATTGAAATGTATTGACTTTAAACAGAAATAATATAATAGAAATCCAACTTGGAAACAGCCTTCTTTCATTTAAATGAATTGGAATCAAATAAAATCGAACTCCGAGCTAATAAAGCCATTATTGTAAAATGCTGTTAACTTTTATATATATTTAAGGCATGTTAATTATTATATTTTATTACATATAAGTTTTGCTTTAAAATCCAATTAAATGAGAGTTTTAATGCTCATCACTGGCACAATTACCGACCCACACTTTGTCATCAATGTTTGCCAACTCTGAAGAGATTTGACTAACAATAACAACACTTCCGCACACACTACTATTTCCAGTCAAAATTAATGCATTGGCAACGCCTTGGGTATAAGTGCTTAGAGAATATATATATGTACAAGTATATATGTACTTTGTACGGCGAAATGTGTTCCATTTACTTAAGTTGCGGAAGAGCAACTTTTGGCATAACACATTTTGGCACTTTGGCACACAGCGCATACTATATGTCTCTGAACAACTATTGCTCATGCCATCGATACGGATACAAGTGTGAAATGTTTTTTTTGAAATCTCCAAAATGGATAATGGCTGGCTTAGAAAGTTAAATAACTAATTAGCTTACATTTGCAAATGATGATGAATGTATTTCTACTGCAACTTAAAGCCTCTTTAAACTTAAGCCATGTTAAGAGCATGCCTTGGCGCTTTGTAAATGAATGCCAACAAGGCCTCTAGACAATTTGAAGCTATTTCATGCTTATCGCGTTGGGTGTCGCTGCCCATTTTCTACTTTTGTTCGCCTTCTGCCTTTTTATGCTGCTGCCCTCCTCCACCATCTCCATAATCTCTTTCCTCTCAGTCCAGGACCTGGACCGGGACCTAGTGTTTGGTGTTTGGTGTTTTCTGCCAGTATTTTGTGCTACTGCTGCTGCTGTTTTTTGTCGTTTTATTTTGCATGCGGCGCTTGCTATCAGTTTTGAATTTCAATAGACGAGTGCACTTTTGTGCCTCAACAAGCCCAAAAGTAACACTCCAGGTAGGTATTATCAACAACAAGCTGGCTGGCGCAGCATCCAGGGGAGCTGAGCCGAGGAATGCCGAGCCAGAGCAGGTGGCGCACCAGCAGGTTAGCAGCCAGTTTGTTGCTTGCTGTTGCATTGCAAGTCAAGTTGGCAAAAAAAAAAAAAAAAAAAAAAAACACAAAAATCATTTGCATTGAGTAGCCGACAAATTGTTACTCTATCTTAATTATGACAGCTAATGGGTTTCATAAATAAGATTATTGCACAAATTCCACTAATGAGAAGAGCCATATACCTGACACTGTCCTATCTCCGTTTGTCTGTCCATCTTACCATACACCTATAGACTTGCCAGCCAAAACAATAAATATAGATCTTCAGTGTAAGTTCCTTAATTATTTGCGCCTATAAACAATATGTTAGAAAAAATGTTTCCATTTCGAAACATTGATGTTTCTTCAATTTCAGACAAATAAATACATTTAAAACAATTGGCGAGTATATATTTCTTTTTAGAAACAAGAATAATAGATTAAAATAGATTATATTCGAATAATAACAACTAACTCAATAATTAACTCAAGAAGCAGGGCACGATTTGTTCTTCTAACCAACTAGGGCAATAAATTTAAAGTGGATTTAAATTGAAATTAAAATCTGAATCAATATATTTTGTCCCATCATGATAATTAAATAATGGTAATTTCGATAAATTATAATTTGAAATTATAATCTCAATTGACTTAGATATTTTGTCTCTTCTTCTGTCTTTAGTTTCATTTTCGATTATAATGATAATTTCTATACATTATAAATTGAAATTAAAATCGTAATCTCTCCTCAAAATATCTAAATATATATTTTCATTTTCGTTTGTAATAATAATTGATTCCTGCATTATTGTTATTCAAACGTAAAAACAAAAACTATCAAACACAATTTGATGTGATAAAGAAAATCTAAATATATTTATCGATAACGAAACATTCAAAATAATAGCAATCTGCAACTGCTGAATGTAATTACTTCCAATAAAAAAAAATTAAACAAACTAATTTAAATTTAATTTAATTTAAAAAACATGTTTTAGTTTTAAATTGCAAGCTATTGCCTAACCTGCAGACCAATTCACAACATAATTATTTAAAAACTTATATAAAATAAATAAAAAATATAAATAAAATATAGTAAAGTTATATTTTAAATTTCTTTTTATTTATTTTTGTATTTTAATGTTGATTTTACCACAATTTCACATTTGATTTATAAATAAAAATAATAATTTCTTGAAAAGTTTGAATAATGCATCAATGCTTCCTTCGATTAGACAGCCACAGACTTTTTGAGAAAGTTAGATTACCCTTTGCTAGAGTACATTGAAAAAAGAAATGAGAGAATGTTCAAATGTTTCCACATGGGGGAATTCTTTGGCAAGTAAATGCACAAAACATGCGCTCGCACGTTTTCAGAGAGCTGGGCGGATAATTTTAAAACCACGTGCTACCTATACACACTTTAAGTTGGCCGATGTGGCTGCTGGTTGACTGGTTGACTGGCTGGCTGGCGGGCTGGCCGTCCACTTGCTCGGCATGTAATTTGCTGTTTGAACAAGTTGTCGTTGGCGACATTTTGTCAGGGCCACAAATCGGGCCGAGCGACTAACTAACTTCCCGTACATGGCTGATGACTTGTATGTGCATCGGCAACTGCTTCGGCCACTGTTGCTATTCAATCTTTTGTCTTTGGCAGCAACAGCAACTGCAACAATGCGCATTCTCATTGACAAACTCTCAGCAACGTCGGTGACAACATCAAGCACGCACAACTTGCAGCGCCGCCTCATGTTAGGCTCCTGACATTGGATGGCGATGCTGATGCTGATGCGGATGTTGCCAATGCTGATGTTGATGCTCATGTGGATGTTGATGCTGATGCCAATGGTGTTGCTGTTGCTGTTACTGCTACTGTTGCTGTTGCTGATGTCATCGCAGTTGCAATTGCAGTTGCAGGCAAGGCCAAGGCGCAATGTTGCATGTGGCATATATCATGTTTGGTTTGGGTATAGCTTGGTTTCGCTTGAGCTAGCTTCCCATTTTTTTTTTTCTTCTCCTTTTCATTTTCTGGGTCAGGTCAAGCTCTTGTTGACGCACAATGCAGGAGCCTCACAACTCTTTGATTTTGATTGATATGGAAAAGAAAAGTACGAGCTAGAGGTAGGGCTATTTCAGAACACTACACGTAGGTCATACATTTGAATATGTTGCTGGGATTTGTGCTTTGAAATGGGATTTGGAATTTAATAGCCATTTAAATAGGGCATCAAAACATTTGATAAAATTTATTATTCTAGGCGATGGGCCTTGGGTTAATCTAAAGAAATAAATAAATTATAATATTAATTGGGAATAATCGAAAATAGTGCCTCTATTTTAGCATCTTTAATAAAGAATCGTTTAAATACTGAATTGTATGGAATAACAATTTGTTGTTCCATTAAATAACATATCTTAAAAATTATCCCATTTTCTTTTATTCAAAGTCAACGAGGGTACTATTTTCCCAGGTTATTTGTGCCGCACATCAATTATATTCTGCTTCGCAAATTAAATACCTTGTTCCAGTCTATTTGCAATATTAACATTTTCCATTAAGTATTAGATTTAATTCAATTCATTCTGAAATCGCGCTTCCCTCGAAATTCTTTTTTTTTATATAGACAGCTGCCATGTCTGCTGGCTTAATCACAAGCTCTCTGGTCCAAAGTCTTCTAGTAACTAACTTTACTCAGAGGCGCTCTACTTATTTCTATCCTATGGATACTAAATTCTGCAATACTTTTTGATTCTAAATAATGTGAATAGTAGACTTACCTCATAAACACAACAATTTAACGCAAACTTCCAACATTATGGAAATGGGGAGAGGGGCAATGAAACCATTGAATAGATACAATCTTTTAATCTAATAAAATGATATTAACATATCTGCAATCTGCAACTACTTAGATAAACAGATACTTTGACAAAGGCCACAAAGTCTTAATCAGAACTCAAAATTCTTCCAATATTTTCGAAAATATGTACCAATTTATTTATAGATCTTAATTGTAGCCCTCTAAGGAGAGTTTATAAATCAAGCATTTATATGAACAGCCGATCTTGTGATAAATAATATAATAAATATCAAATCGACAGAACTCTATCTCCATTCTATAAAAACTGCTATCTATAACTTTTTGCGGGTAAATCTCCTCCGCGGGGTTGGAGATTTATTTTTCTCTTCTAAGTAATATAATAAGCTCTTAACTGGAACTAAGTATTCTCCTTTTCCTATTCTTTTTAGTTTGTTAGGTCATTGACGGCTCTAACAACATTTGACTGTGAATCGGGGCATAGTGGGCGAAACGGCAAATTAAATTCCTCCATCGTGTCGGAAACATTAATCAGACATAATCATACAATTTTTTTCGAGTCTTTCTTATCTCCTCAGTGAAAATTATGAAGGATTTTTAACCAATATAGTATATACAAAATGGTTCATGTAAAAATAACAACAATATTAAAATAAATAAAATACAAAATAGCATATTCCCATAATTCTCGTATACGAAAACTTGTTAGCTTTCGAGATATGTATTAATTTTGAAAATCGACATGCAGCTTTCCAAACTCTTAAATTAAGTCGGACAACTAATGGTCAGCAAAACCAAGCAAATTATTTGAAGTTTGCTGCTTCATCAATATCCAGCATAATAACTACGAAGGAACAACAACAACAACAACGGCAAGGAAAGAAAATGAAAAGAAAAAGAAAAACTGTTAAAATCACAAAACAAACTTTTGATATTTTAGACCAATTAAAAGTAAAACAAAGTTTAGTGAGTATAAAAAAAGAAGGAGAGGGAAGAAAAGAGAAAGGAGCATTTGCTTAAAATAAATATAATAGAGTTGCAACTTTTCCATAAACTTCGGCCGAAGAGAAATTGCAGTCAACTCTGCAATAATCCCGTTAATGGCAACATTAAGCGCTATTTTTCTTAGCGAACGCTCTCAGACGAGACAATTAATAATGCTTGGTCAAATTGAAATGGCCGGAAATGAATGCTACAATGTGCAATATGTATTCAAGTATATGGCCATACTACAGATATACTTCTATAGTATACTATAGTAAGTATAAATGAGAACGGCCACTTCAAAGTTGCTGTGGCGGCGTGTTGTTGTAGCCACTATTGTTGTTGCTTTTGCTGTTGTTGTCAGCAATGTGCTGCTCTGCTTTGTAATCTGCTGCAAACAATGCAACTACTGCGGCTACGGTCAGGCTAGGACACACGTTTGGGGCAGGCAGCAGTGTCAGCAATGTAACAGGATAACTGTCGAATGAATTGATATTGTTTACTTTTAATTAAAAACAATTTGCTTCGCTGGCTTTCTTGCCAAAGCTTCGACGCTGCTGATGATGACGATGTCGATGTCGATGACGATGACGATGATGTTGGTGGCGACGGTAGCTACGAAACTTGTGGACAAAGATGTTGCTGATGAGCTACTTCTTGCTGTTGTTGTTGTTGTTGTTGTTGTTATTGATGATGAGCTTGCAGCAGAGACGACGAGTTCGTCATCAGCACAGTGCACTCTGCTGCAAAGTAAGTGAAGTGTGTGCACTATGTGAGATTTCCTCCCAACTCACTTCTGCCCTCATCTTACTGCCTCACCTCTACCCAGAAATCCAAAGGATTGTCCTTGTATTGCTGTTGTCGCTGTTGAGTGACTGTCGCTGTCACTGTCGTTGCTGTTGCTGTTCATGGCGTTTTGATAATGAAAATCAAATTGTCTATGAAGGCAGTTGGCTGGGCAATATTGTTGTTGCTTTTCTGCGCTTTGTGAAATGTGATATAGATTTTGAGCTGCCCAGTATACAGACAAATTAATTAAATATTTTATTTTGTTTGGCGTTGATGGAAACTAGTTTGCAAGACAAAAGACGAAACGAGTACGGCCCAAACCGATCTAACAACCAGTTTTTAAATCCTATAGGGAAGCAGATTATTTTAAAAACTGCAAATTTATAAATTCACAAAGCAAATATACTTTTCATCAGTGCAATAAGACGAGTCTATATGGTCATGTCGACTTGTTTGAGTTCATCAGTAATAACGTAATAAAAGATTTTGGAATGCATAGGAGCTGGAATAAGCAAATGGGTTAATTGTGTTAATTCCCCGTATACTCCTTTAAAAGAAGTTAATGGAGAATTGGCGGTAAACCTGCACTGAATAAAAATCTTCTGCTAAGCCTAAAGCAGGTCCAGTTTCTTTTTTTAAGTGAAGCTTCTTGTGTGAGAGTTTTGTATGCTGGATAGGCAACCTTTTCTGTGACGCCACCAACAGTAGCTTTTAATTGGGGTTTTCGGGTTATCCAAGAATATTTTTAATGCGAAATAAAACAATAAATAAAACAATAAAACTGCTTTTTCTGAAGCTCTTGAAAGCTGGACCTGCTACTATCGGTGACGGCGAGTTTTATATCGTATTTTAGCGGAATTTATAACTATTAAAAGCTCTGTTTTTAGCCTTTTTCTAGCGCTTTCTTTTCTATTTGTAATGAATTTCTAACCATTTCCAATCGGTTCATCTAGCTATTAGCGGATTTTATATCCAGTGATAAGCATTTTCCGGCCATTCTTTTCAAGCGAAATGTATTTAGCCATTAGTCACATTGTTGAGTAATTATAAAATAATTACTATTAAAAATGAATTTCAATTAAATTACTCTAATATAACCACTAATTTTTACTTTTAAATCGTCACAATTATTTAAAGTTTCTTTTTGTGTGACAAGTGCTTTTTAATTTAATTTTTCTTATAACCATAGCTCAATATTTCCATGTTCGCCTTCCATACCTAAGCAATACTTCTGCACTATTAGCCCCTCGTACTGATTATGTAAAGATAGTAATATACTTAAAGACTATCACACTGCGCACATATTTCAAGTGCAAGAATATATGTCTAGAAATGTATACCCCTTCGAAATGTCTAATTAGGAAAAGAAGAAGGGGAGGAAAATACACTTTAAAATGTTGCCAAACAACTGAAAAGCCTAATTCAGATGTAGGTAAAATTTATGTGCCTTAAGAAGCTTGGGTGAAAGTTTTGCAGGACCAAGGTAAACCAAGACAGCAAAGGCAATCGGATTGGCCCAGTTAGGCCATTCACTATCTAGGCTAGTACACATAGTTGCCACCACTCAACAGCCTTTAAAGTTTGGCAAGAAGATAAAGGGTGAAGGATAAAGTTTTGCATTCACTTCAAGCGCAGCCATGTACCTAAAATTAATTAAATGTCTGGCAATAGTATCTGGAATCGCGTTTAAACTTTGTGCACGTGCACAAGTCGAAAAGTTCGAGCCGTTCAATTGAGCCAAGGCCAACAACATGACAAAGAGGACGATGACGACGACGATGAAGATCACGCTGATGATGCCAACATGGGGACATTTAATTGCAGCCAATAATAATTGGCAAAGCCTCTTAAGGTGCACACACACACCACAGACAAACCAGCACACACACACACGTAAGGGAATGAAATACGACGTCAAGGCTGCGTGCAGTCGATGTGAATTTTAAGCCTTCTGTAAGCACTGCAAACAGAGCACTGCCGCTAAGTACTTATGAGACATTTGCGATATGAACGTACCATCATGGATAGGTATATATAGGTATGTGTAAGTGTGTTTATGTGTGTGCACAGAAAATATGAAACCGAAAATATCGTTCGCTTTTGTAAGACGACTTGGAAAACTCTTCTCGCCTGTCAAAGAAAGTTTTGCAGCATCGTAACTTTTTTACCTTCGTCTCTTATTTTATTGCCACCGCGACTCAAAGAGTAGCCACTTGCTAACATTTTTTTAATGTCGTTCTTATTTGGCTTAAGCTCTTTTCTTTCGTTACTTGTACAATGTAACCATCGCGTGGGCTTTCCTTTTGTTCGCCTGCACTGTATTAGTTAAATCGGCTTATATATTATGTTTTGTGTTGCTATTATTATGCTTGCCCTGTCATTGTTGTCCTTCTACCCTCGTTCCTATGTCTATCTATACGAGTACTCGTATATCTGTAATACGTTTCTGCTAAAAAGAGCATTTGTTCGATAAAGCCTCAAAAACACATATTGTTAAAAATATTTGAATAAAAATTATTTTGTCTGGCTATTAAATCTAAACAACACACCACCTCAAATAGCAAACAAATATTAATTGATAAGAGATCGACATTTATTTTGTTTATTATTTGGAAAAAGCAAGCAAACAAAGAAAACTGTGCTGTACAAATAAATGCGAAAATTAAAGAAAACTAGAAGGAAAGAAGCTTATAGCTCGAGTTCAGTTTGTAATATATATGTATTTATTTTGGTCTTTTGATATGTGTTTGCTATACTTTATTTACCAAAGCATGTACCAGTTTAGTTCAGATGTATGCAACACACAGAACGAGTTGTTGGATCTATAACTGTTCACATATGTTAATTATGGGTCATCGTTAAAAGTCAATTGGAAAGAATATTCGTAAGCTGACGGGGAAATAAATTAAACTTCTTCGATATTAGAATGTTACTTAAAAACTGGAGCTAGCACAAGAGTTTACCTTAAAAGTAACTCCCGAATTATTGGATCTATAACTGTTCACATATGTTGGGAAAGAATATTCGTAAACTAACGGAGAAATAAGTTAAACATCTTCGATGACAGATGTTTACTTCAAAGCTGGAGCTAGCACAATAAATAAATATTATTATAATAATATTGTATATTCTAATACATTTTTAAAACATTTTAATTCATTTAATCTTGTCTTTTTAAAGATGCCACTACTTCAGGCACATGAACTAATTTAATAATTGTGTTTTTATGACAGATCTTAAATAAAGCAACGATTAAAAAAAAACTGTATTACAACAACCCAATTAATTTTAATAATAATAGTGATAGTTTTACTAAAACTGCTCATATGAGCTTTAATTAATTATGGCTTTTGAAAAGCTGTCTTAAAGAAACCTTTTGACTCACAACAGACAGATTTTAATTTAAATATTAAAGATAGACCGAACTAATATTCTTTATTTTGCAAAAAAAAAAAAAAAAAAAAACTCATTATCTGTTCATTAAATAAAACGGCAAGCTTCTGTTTACTCTTATTATAAATGCTTTTTATGTTAAGGTATATTTTATATTTAATTTATTTCCTCTTTTCTATTAGAAAGTTTATATGAAAATAAATAATTTTTGGAACAAATGTCAAGTATGAGTATCGTTTGAGTCGTCGAAGAGAGTAGACGTGTGCATGGACAAGAGCACAGCAGAAGTTATTCTTATTTAAGTTCTTATATATATTGTTTGATTAATAATGTGTGCTATATGTAAATAAACTGAAGAAATGCATACAATTAAAGAACCTGACACAAAGCCATTTCAGTTCAAATGTTCTATAGATTTGTCCCTCGAATTGATGAAGAAAATGCCACAAAATGAAAAAGCAAACTCAACATAATATGCATGCCAAATATTTTGCATTGTGCAACACATTTGATTGATTAGCAACACTGGCTACATAACGAAGTAGCCGACATGTGTGCCAATCAAACATGCCATGCAATTTGCAAGAACAACTAACTCATATATAGTATAATACTTGTATGTATATATGCATGTATATAGTATATGACTAGTGTGACTAAGTTGCATGCATAGATAGATGCACACACATGTGTGTTTGCAAACAGTTTGTACAGATTTCGCAAACAAAATAAATTGCAATAATTAGTGTTGAAGTGATGCACTGCAGGCGGTGATGGCAACTAAATCGAAAACTTGACAAATAAATGCAATGTAATTATTGAGCCATACAATTGAACTAGCGCAAACACAAATACAATCAATATAAATATATGTATGTAGGTATCTTAGTGAGTTCCCTACGAGTGAGTAAAAATTGGCTCCAGAACTCCGTTCAATAAAGTACACCACACGTCGTTTTTAATCAATTGAGTACAATATTTATCATGTGCAAATAAATCAAATTAAATAAAGTTATTCATAACTGGTTCAAACGTCTGCTCGCTTCCGAAGTCAAACTCTTACTCCTAAACGATATATTTCTTAGACTACCCTGGACTGACCACCCCGATAGTCCGATGATTATCTCGGTTCAAGAGCTGCCAACCCTACATTCGCCGTCCTGATTCATTATTCGACCCAATGATGGAGACCACATTTTCATATACTCTGCCAGCGTATTTCTTTAATGGCCTTCACCATCGCCCACTTTCTCAACAATGTACCGGCCATGTCTTAGTTTACGCGTCACAACATAAGGACCCAAGAATTTCCCCTTCAGCTTCAATCCGCGCCAAATTGGGTACGCTTGATAGCGACCATATCATTGACTTGGTACTCTTTTTCTGGCTTTCGGGACTTGTTGAAAACTTGCGATTTTCATCTTGTATTTGTGCTATGTTCTCTTTAGCTGTCTTGCGAATATTCTTCTCTCCTGCTGCAACTCCAAAATATACTCTTCCTCTACAAGCTTTTCTATATCACTGTCATACTTGGTTCTCATTTGTATGCCTGTCAGAATCTTAAATGGAGATATCTTAGTACTTCTCGGAGGGGTGGAATTTAAAACGATTGTACCCTACCTACATGCTTGTACCAGGCTTTGGATCCTCTGCGCAAAGTTTGGTTTAACATAGTAGTGACCACCCTATTAATTCGCTCACCTGTCCATTACCACGCGGCACTCCTGTCGCTATCAGCAAATGTTGGATACTCTGTTCCTTACAATATTCTCAAACACGTGTGCAGTAAATGCGGTACCTCTATCGGTGATCACGCGCTTTGGGTTTCCAAATACTTCGCCCTGTTTCTGCAACTTGTCAACCACCTCATCGGCGCCTGTACTCTTTGTTGGATAAAGCCAAACAAATTTAGAAAAAGCGTCGACAACTACTAAAACGTGGTTATATTGTTTCCTAGTCAACTCCATCGGTCCGATATGGTCGATATGATATGTTTGCAAAGGCTCATCAGATTTGTCGATTACATTCAAAACCCTTCTTTCTTTCCAAATTTCGCGTCACTCACAATGCACTCTACACAAGACTTAACAATCCTATCTACTTTCCCTAACAACTCTGGAATAAAGTATTCTCGCTGCACTAAATCGGTAGTTCTTTTAACACCAAAATGCCCTTGACGATGAGCTGTCATTATGATTCGTTTTCCATCTGGTTGGTATTACAATCAATTCCTTAACTGGGTCCTTGTGCAAGATTTCATACTTCAAATAAAAGTCGTCGTAAGTACCGGACTCTAACACTTTACAAATTGCTGCTATCCACTCATCCTGACGCTGAGCTTGCTTTATTCGTGTCTTAGTGAATCTGCCAACAATAAACAATGCACTCTACTCAATGCATCGACGTGTTTCATTTTTTGTCTGAACGATGCTCAATTTCATAATCGAAGTCCTGCAGAAATATGGCCAACGAGATACCTTCACTGGAACATCTTGCTTCTTCATCGTTAACGCAAAAGCATTACAGTCAGTAACGATCTTTATCTTTCTACCAAGCAAATAAACTCTCCACTTCTTAAGAGCCTGCACTATAGCGAGTACTTCAAGCTCGTATGAAGGATACTTTTCTTCAGCTGGGTTGTCTTACGACTCATATATTCTACCGGGTGGAGACTTTGGTCCTCCGAGTCCTTTTGTAAGAGTATGGCACCATACCCATACATACTTGCATCGCAATGAACTTCTGTATAGCCCTTCTGATCAAACAGTTTTAAAACAGGGGAACAGGATAAATAAACTTTTAACTGATTGAATGCTGCTAACTCTTCCTCGCCCATTTTGAAACAAACATCCTTTCATCAGATTTGTCAGTGGTCTGGCAACGACAGCAAAATCCTTAACAAATCTACGGAAATAAGATGTGAGGCCCAAATAACGTTGAACTTGTTTCCGGTCTCTCGGAATTGAAAGCTTTCAACTGCCGAAGTCTTCTCTTTAGATGGTCTTATTGTTGAATTTTCTATTATGTAGCCCAAAAAATTCACCTTGCGCTGTAACACCTGAGATTTTCCCCATTTAATGCGCAATCCTGAAATCTCTGCGAGGCACAATACCTTCTCTAACTTTCTGAGCCTTCTTGCTCATCTTTTGATGGAATAATGATATCGTCCATATATAGGATCAATGTACCGTCGTCTATCAATGGTCTTAGAACAGCAAATATATACCTCATAAAGACCGGGGGTGAATTAGAAATCCCGAATGGTACGTAATTAAATTTCATTGTCCACTTTGTGTGACGAAAGAAGTATATTACGAGAATCCTCATGTACCGGGACATGAAAGAAACCATTAGACAAGTCCAATGTAGTGAAAATACGTCCTTCTTGAAGTTTGAGCAAAACATCATCAATTAACACCATTGGAAAATTGTCGCGAATTATCTTCTCATTAAGTTTTCTATAATCGCAGCAAAGTCTTTTTGAGCCATCCTTCTTGGCGACAAGCCCCAGGGGAAGCGTATTCGGACACACTATGTCGAATTATCCCCTCCTTTAACCAATCCCTGATCTGCCTATCGACTTTCTCATTGTCCACGAAAGGTAAACGTCTAGGTCTTTGACGGACTGGTACTTCATCTGACAATATTATTTTCATTTCGACAGGGCTTCTTTCTGGTTTTACTGGGCTATAATTTTCTACCAATCTCCCTATTTTTGACTTCATATCACGGTTCAAAATGCGACAGCTCTATTCCTCGTGAAAACTCTTCGATAACATTGGTAGACAGTATTTGACGGAACGCATTTTCCAAATCATTTATTGAACTCGCTGATTCTGAAGGCCTGGTCCCTTGAGTATCACTATGTTGAGTGAACTCTAAGTCACGGCTTCCCTTTGCCAAACTACTGCTAATTGCTTTTTCCGATGAACTGATTCCTTCCATAACCTGGCACCCTTCACTTGTCGAATGAAAGAACACTCCTTTTTTTCCTATGCTCGCACTGACAAAATCGAGAACATCACTTCCGATCACACCTTCGTACAGCGTATCATCGTCAC
The DNA here is from genome assembly GCF_003285725.1 of Scaptodrosophila lebanonensis. Lineage (NCBI taxonomy): Eukaryota > Metazoa > Arthropoda > Insecta > Diptera > Drosophilidae > Scaptodrosophila > Scaptodrosophila lebanonensis. The sequence goes on along the minus strand of NW_022060552.1, from coordinate 2,470 downwards.
GGACTATGTGAAAACACATTTCCAAAGGAGCATCGTCCAACTTAGTGACCACATTAAACGAACCAATGTATAGATTTTCTTGCCTCCTATTCCGATCAATTCTTTTACATCATTTTTCAATGCAACTGGGAAAATCTTTCTGTAAACTTTCTCGCTCATCGTACAAATATCGCTGCCAGAATCAAACAATGCAGTGATCTCTATATTACCGATTTTTAAAAGCCCGATTGAAACTGGTCTGAGAAAATTGCTGGACATTCGACATTTTCTTCTCCCTTTCCATTCTTGGACCTTTTGCTTCGCATTGATTTGCCTTGTGGCCTAGCTGATTGCAATTGAAACACTTGACGGCATTTTCTTTGCAATCCTTTGCAATATGGTTGTTACCTCCACATTTGAAACAACGCCTATTGTCCTTGATTTGAATCGAACTATTCTCAAATTTTGATTTTGTCTTAGTGTACTTCCTTGATTCGAACTGATCTTTTCATAAATTTTAAGTTGCTCACGAAACTCCTTGAAATTGTTTGCTTGGTATAAGCAGCTCTTGTTTTGCTTGGTATCTTGAATGCCTTCAATAATATATTCAATAATGCTTTCTTCATCTAACTGGGATTGACTTGCCAAAGTACACATACTATAGAAATATTCAATTAAGCTTTCCTTATGACTCTTCTCCTATTTTCCAATAAATGGTGCTTTGCTGTTAACTTTTCACAAATTCACGTTTTAGTGCTTCCTTCAGAGAATTCCAATCATTAATACCGGATTGACTACTCAAAAATAATTTCGCTGCACCTTTTACTAATGTCCTGCCATAAACAAACTTTGTAAATCATTCCAATTCACTGTTAAAGCATTAAGTTCAAAATCATGCAACCAATCATCAACTTCCGGAGAGCCATTGCCAGTAAATGCTAAAAGGGAATCTTCGATGTCTCTTAATGTGAACGCCATATTTACCGAACTATCCACTGCTGCTTCGTTTACTGGATTTAAAACTTGAGCGTCTTCTGTCTGTTCGTCCCCAGTTATGTTAATCGTTTCTTCATAAATAGATTCCTCGTTTTCGTCTTGATCGAATCCAAAATAGGACAATAGTCTTTCCTGTAAAACTGCTTTAGCGCTGAATGCTTCAACTGTAACTCTTTCAATTTTTCCTTCAACTCTGCCACTGTTAAGCTTAAAATTTCGTCGCGTTGCATATTACAATATTAGCTTATTTAAAGTCTGTGAATTAAATTTACATTAAATAAAGTTTAAGTTGAGTCCGCTTGCTTAATTTGCTACACCATGCATTTCTTCTATATGATCAATACTTGCGTATACAGACATCATATGTGAATACACACAAACAGATGGTGCTTTTTCTTCTTGGTCTTCTTTACGTCGTTCGCAGGGAATACAAGCCGCACGTGGCCGTGCGAATGGCCACTGGTATTGTTCGTCGTCTTGTTGCTTTCCTCTATGTTCGCAATGCGGGCGAAAACGAATAATGTCGGTTTTCGCCTTTCTTGGTCTGTAGATCCGTCGTTTTCTCCTTTCCTTAACGTTCGCTATTCTTTCGTTCGCCTTGCACGAAAACGAATAGCGTCGTTTACATCTTCTTTACTCTTACTTTCGTTGTTTGCTGATTTCCTCTACTTTCGCAATGCGGACGAAAACGAATAATGTCGGTTTTCGCCTTTCTTGGTCTGTAGATCCGTCGTTTTCTCCTTTCCTTAACGTTCGCTATTCTTTCGTTCGCCTTGCACGAAAACGAATAGCGTCGATTAAGTCTTCTTTGCCTTCTATTTTCGTCGTCGTTGTGATTTCTCTCTGCTCTGCTTCTACTGTTTGCTACAGTACCTTCGTCTTTGCGTCGTACTGTAGCCTCGTCGTATTTTAGCTCTTCGTCGTTAGCTACTTCTTCGTTCTACACTTTGGACGAAAACGAATGGCGTCATTTTACGTCCTCTTTACTGCGTTTAGCAATGCTGATTCTCTGCATCTGTTTTCGTCTGATCTTCGTTGCGTCGTTCGTGATAATTTCACAATGTTGCGCAAAACTAGTGGTTGGCAACTTATACATACACGTACACACACATTAAATGCTTCATTTGTACAATTTCTTAATGTTAATTTATAATTTGCACATTCACTTGTGGTTCTATCCCGGACGAGCCCCCAAAATTGTAGGGATCTTTAGTGAGTTCCCTACGAGTGAGTAAAAATCTGCTCCAGAAACTCCGTCAATAATAAGTACACCACACGTCGTCGTTTTAATCAATTGAGTACAATATTTATTCATGTGCAAATTAAATCAAATTAAATTAAAGTTTATTCATAACTTGTTCACAACGTCTGCTCGCTTCCGAAGTCAAACTCTTACTCCTAAAACGATATACTTTCTTAGACTACCCTGGACTGACCACCCGATAGTCCGATGATTATCTGCTGGTTCAAGAGCTGCCAACCCTACATATATATA